>NC_067478.1:877500-1209804 GCF_947179515.1 Apodemus sylvaticus
TCTGGTATGTCTGAAGACAGCTAGAGTGTACACATATACATTAAATAAATAATAAATAATAAATAATATTTTTTAAAAATGTAAAGTGAATAAATAAATAAAATAAATGCATAAATAAAATAAACAAACCAGGAAACAGCAGGCTGTGTCAGAGATATGAGGATTGCAGCAACAGCAGACATGGAAAGGCGGAGCTGCAAGAAGTCCTGGGATGAAGTCCCTGGCGTCCATGCCTCTTCAGAAATCGCCCATCATTGCCATGCAGAAGGGTGGGCCATCTCCGGGAAGCTTACTTGCTTGCCACAGCCCTCCTTGAGTGGCTCCCACCAGCACAGGATCTCATCCTGTAGCTCAGGCTGGCTTGGAGCTCACCCTGTAGTTGTAATAATTACTTTTTCCATTGCTTTGGCCAAATACCTGACAAGATACAAGTTAAAGGAGGACCGGGAAAGGCATAATGGCATGGGCAGGCAGCGACTGATCACACCAAATCCTCCATAGGATATGAACAGGGAATGGGGCAGAGCTATAACATCACCAGGTCTATTCCCAGTGACCACCTCATTGAGGTTCTATGTCCTAAATGCTTTACAACCTTCCCAAACTATGCCACTAGGAGCCAAGTATTCAAAAACATGAGCATATAGAGAACATTTCATATTCAAACTACAATAATAGGCCTGCCTTGAACTCTTGGTAATCCTCCTGCTTCAGCTACCCATCAATGGTTCCTTGAATCTATGTTGATGTATCGTGTCTTCTCACATAGTCTGTAAGTGACTGAAATCCAATGAGTGCTCAGCTGACCCTTGCCCAGCAATGTGGTTTTACACTAAGGAAAGCCAGGTGTGGGCTCAGCTGAATCCCAAAGATCTAATGTCACATCCATCTCAAATCACATAGCACACAAGGGAAACAGAGGCCTGTTTCCAATTCTGTCCATGTAGGGTGTAGAGATTGTGTGTTGTTAAGCCTCTCATGCTGAAGGCTAGGTTGTCAGCTAGTGGATCCAATCACACGAGGGCTCTGGTCTGACTAATAAACTGAACTATCATTGAGAGGAGGTTGAAACGAGGCCTAATTTGTCCCGCGCTACTGTCTCGCCAGCAAAACGACGCGGCACACTCAGGATCCTTCTGTAGAAAGCTTTAATGCATCTTGAGAGGGAGAGCATAAGTTTACAAAGCGGAGACTCCAATGGTCTGAAAACCCGTCCCTTATATAGGCTGGTAAGCCCGCCTAGGACGTGGCACTTCCTAATTGGTTGCAGCTCATCAGCCCGTATTACGCCACGAGGTAGGCAGAGACCGAAGGACGTTAAATCACTTCAGGCACGCGCACTGATTTGTTCGCCGGTTAATGATACATTTTAGCTGGATGCGAACGCCATCTTGTAATGGAGTTTGCAGGAGCAACGGGCGGCTCCTCACACTAATTGGAGATGCATGTTCTTGGGAGCCATGTCTTGCTCCAGACTCCCTCCTCTGCCCTTCTCAGCTTCCTGGCCATTGTAAGGTGTGGATATAAGTTACTTTTCTGTTGCTGTGATAAAATACCATGACCATGGCAACTTATAGAAGGACTGTATTTTGGTTTATGATTCCAGAGGGATAAGAGTCTATCACGGGAGGGAGGCATAGCGGCAAGAGCAGAAAAATTAGAGCTCGTATGTTCAAATGCAGGCCTGGAGCAGAGAGAGTGTGAGCTGGAAGTGCCCTGAGGCCCCTGAACTCTCAGACAGTCCTTAATGACCTACTTCCTCCAGCAAGGTCACCCACCCAAACTCCCCAAACAGAATCAAGTGTTCAAAACCAGAGCCTAGAGAGGACATTTCCCATTCAAACTGAGCAGCACTGAGCAGCTCTACTCTACCAAGCCTTTCTGCCATGACATTCTACTTCATCACAGGTCACACAGAAAATGGAGGTGATCCAACATAAACAGAAACCCCCAAACATGAGCCAAAACAAATGTTTCCTTCCTTAAATTATTTTTCTCAGGGATTTTGTCCAAGTTATGAAAACACAAGTAGGACATGTGAGAAGTGAAAGAATTTAATGAGTGCTGGACACTTGGAGGGAATGTGGCAACTGGTCATCTGACATTAGCATCAGTAACATAACTGCCTGATGTCTCAGTGGCTGAGGGACTTGTTGGCTTTGCTTGTCTGTGACTGTGTCAGGGGCTGAAAACCAATACACCCTAAGTAGAGAACAATGCCAACCATAGCTGTATTTTGTTATTTTTTTAAACTAATCCTTCTTCAGAATATATACTTAACCCCGAACTCTATTTTTTTTCTGGTGACAATGATTAAACCCAGAGCCTTGCACATGCTAACAAATGGTTCTATTACTAAGCTCCAATCCTAGTATTCAGTAGGTTAAGGCAGGAGGACCATATGTTTGAGGCCATACTGAGCTACCCAGTAAGATTCTGTTTCATCTGAACAATAAATAAATAAATAAATAAATAAATAAATAAATAAATGCAAGCTGCAAGCCTTTCTGGTTGACTGCACGATAACAACAAAATTGATGCCATTAGCAGCATCTAAAATTTCTACTGCAGCCCAAAGGGAAAGGGCAAAAAAGAGTGGATGAAAAACAGTGAATTTTCATGGTGGGAGAAGAAAAAGAAAGACAGAATGGATGAAGTCTGGGAGAGAAGGAGGAGAAAACAGAGGGAGAGGGGAGGAGGAGGAGGGGAGGAGGAGATGGACCAAAGTCAGGAACCATGCATGGAATGGGGCAGGCAATGAGATACTATCTTCCCGACTCTCTGTTCAGGCATAGAACTACTGCTCTAAATCAGACAGTCAGTCAAAAAACATCAGGTGATCGCCACAGTGCAGTCTATCCTCAACCAGACTGTTTTGTAGCTGTTTAAAAATAGAATAATCTGTCCCTCAGAGACTGCTCTCTATTGTAGAACCTCTGTCACAGCCAGGGACTACTGAGAATAAGGAGCTATTTCATCTCTGTCACCCTCTGCTTCTTATCTGCAAAAGAAGTTAGACAGAGCTTTGTTTTAAGGTCCACGTGAGAGCAGACACAGAAAAATTGAAGCAGTGCCTGACACCAGGTAAGCTCTCAATAGCCACAGACCCTGATGCTACAGACGGGCCATTTAGTAATGGGGTTGCCAAGGTGTGCAGCACATAGAAGTGGCAAAGGCTTTGATTAACTAGTGATGATAGAGTGCATAGAGTATGTACTTAGCAACTTTCTCTTGGCTCAATCCCCATGTCATCTACATCTAATGTGGATATTTATACGCATAACTCAGGAACCAAATGATCTGAGATGGGGTTGAGATTCTGATTTCTAAATGACTTCGATAGATGCTAAGGACAACCACCCATGCGTGGACCACACCTTGCATATTAAAGACCTGTTGTATGGGTTGGAGGCAGCATCAGAGCAGGGTAGGAGAGCCAAGATGCCTGACTACTGATGGCTTACCCATTCTGTGGACTGTTGGGGCAAAGATCTATCTGAGTGAGTAGTGAAAACATTATTTTAAAAAGCATGTTATCTCGGGATTAAAAGGGCCCAGGCAGAAAAAGCATTGAGTCCCAGAGCAGCCAGGTCTACTAGCAAGACTCTGCACCAAAGAAAAGGGAAGGTGGCTGAGAGCGCAAAGCGGAAGTGAATTACTTCTAAAGCCAAATAGTAAAGGGAGGGTTAACAAAATTTTGCCAACCAGGGGTTGTTCCTATTGAATTTACTTGAATAAATGCATTTAAATCATTTGGAATTAACCACCTTCTCTTCCAATAAAGGTTGTCAAAGTGCTCAGAAGAGAATTTTTTTAAGGGAGTGCCTAAAATACCTCTCCACCTGCCTCTTGTTTATATGTCAACTTTCCTCAGCAGATCCAGAGGCAAAGACTAAATTTTATCCAAAGAACTGAGTTTCTGTGAGTGGGGCTACTCACACATGAACAGATTCATTAAATCATCCAACAGCATCTGAGTATTTCTCCTTAAACAACATCTCTGGTCCTAAGGATCAAGAGTAGGAAGGCTTTGGATGCATGTTCACAGGGGCTCAGGGTATCATGGTTGAGACAGATGTCAGAACTGACATCATCTATGATAGTGGCATGCATGGCCACTGAAGAACTCAGAGGGACACATCTCCCTCTAGAGTGGAAGAAGAAGGAAAAATCTGAGAAGGCATCCTGGAAGAGGTAGTTTCTATGTTTTCCTCCTTCTTTGCATTGACTATTTATCAAGTTCCTAAAACAGGGTCTAGGCAGATGAGTAGCCTGTAGCCAGCAAAGTAAAGTCTTGGAATTCCGGAGACATGGCTGAGGTATCTTCAGCTCTTTGGTTTCTGTGCTCCACCAATAGCAGGCGAAAGCAATGATCCTGATCAGAGGAGCCCAGGAATTATGACAACGTATGCTCACATAAGTACAAGCATCTTGTAAACATCCTCTGGCATCCAAGTGTAAATGATTTTTTGGTTCTGATGCAGAGGAACCAACAAGTTCAATTTCCATGCAGATGGAGCTAGAGGTTTTCCAGGGTTCCAGCTCACAGTATGGAAGTCTTTCTTGAGAGCCACAAGACTGCTCTGATGCAAGAGTCTAACACAGGAACTCCTCTTTCCAAGAAGACTTCTATCTCCAATAAACAAGACCCTCCAAGAAGCAAGGCCATAAAAGGTATTTCAAAACTTTCAAGACAGGAAAAAGATTCATTGTTTAGAAAGCTTGCAGTGAGCTCCAAGCAATCTTCACCAAGGCACCAGACGTTCTGTATAGCAAAATCCACAGCAAGGTTACAGGAAGCTCTGCAGCAGAGTTCTGAAAACATCCTTCAACAAACGGTTTCCCAAGCACAATTGACAGCAGAACATTTTTTAGTAGCTTAAAATTTACTAGAATTCATAGCATTTTCTCTAGAGCACTGCTGTAGTTACCAGCATCAGTCACGGCTTCCAGAGACACAACAAACATGAACTGGCTCATGTGACTAAATATTTTATTTACAAGGCAGAGGCTGTTGAAATGTTTCAGTGTGTAAAGTACTTGCTATGCAAAAATGAGGATTTGAGTTTATATCTATAAACCAAGTGTGTTGGTGCATGCCTGTAACCCCGGAACTCAGGCAGTAGAATCAGGAGAATAAGAAGCTCAAGGGCATCTTCAATTACACAGCAAGTATCAGGCCAGCTTGGGGATATGTAAGCCCTTGTCAGTGCATGAATGGATGGTTATTGAAAGATACAGCAATGTAGAAAAATAAACAGTATTCTAACATCTTTCACTTCAATTGTTTATAATTCTTTTATAAGTTATTTCTTTTATAAGTTCTTTTAAAAGTTATTTATTGCTGGGTGGTGGTAGTGTGTGTATCTTTTATCCCAGCACCTGGAAGACAGAGGCAGGTGGTGCTCAGGCAGGAGTTCGAAGCCAGCCTGGTAGTCTACAGGACGAGTTCTAGGACAGCCAGAACTACACAGAGAAATTCTGTCTCAGAAAACCAAAAGAAAATTAAAAAATTATTTATTGTTATTAGTATATATGTATGATAGGCATATGTGAATATGAGCATGCACGTGCCACAGTGTGTGGAGGTCAGAGGACAACCTTCAGAAGTTGGTTCTAGCCTTTTACTATGGGAGCTGGGGATTGGACTCAGGTCTTGAGATTTATGAGACAAGTACTTTTACCCACTGGCCCATCTATAGGGCTCTGCTTATAAGGTTTTGTTTTATAGTACTGTGATGGGTAATATTAATTGCCAGTTTGATTGGATTTAGAATCATGGAAATAGATTTCTGGCTATATCTGTAATGATGCTACCAGATAGATTTAGCAAAAAAGAGAAGGACCATTCCACAGCCCGGGTTGGGGCTGGGGGCGGGGTCTGGGGCTGGGGGCGGGGTCTGGGGCTGGGGGCGGGGTCTGGGCCGGGGGCGGGGTTGGAGGGATGGTGTTTCACTCTGAATAACAGGGGAGAGCAAAGTGAACATCAGCATTCATTGGGCCTTCTGCTTCCAGACTGCAGACACACGACCTCATGCTCCTGCTGCCGCGCCTCCTCTCTGTGATGGATGTATTTTCTTAATAAACCCTTCCTTTCGTGTGTTGCTCTTGTGATAAGTGATCACGGCAAGGAGGAAAGTAACTAATTTAGGTGACTGCTTCTTTCCCAATAAACACTGCATGCTGCTCCTGGATGTGAAGTGAAGTCAGGAGAGTGGACCTGAACCTCATCAGACTGATCCCTGCACTATGGCTAAAGTAACTCTTATGAGTTCTCCAACTGGGTTCAGCTTACTTTACAAAGAATATACTAAAAAGTCCAAGGGTTAAATGGCTTACTTTATGTTTCCTACTTCTCAATAGTATGGTCCCAGGATCCACCAAATCAATGCTATCTGGAAACTTGTTAGAAATGTGAATTCTTGGAGCTAGAAGAGTGCAAAAGGCAAAGTTAACCTGTAAGTCCTACCAACCCAAGGGCAGGTAAGTTCCTGGGATGCTGGTGCCTATGGTTTTTGGGAAATAACAAGCCACACTTTTTGTTTGTTTGTTTTTTGTTATTGTCGTTGTTGGGTTTTTTTTTTTTTTTTGCTCCCCTAAACGAATTTGTTTACTCTGGATGTGCTTGATTGGATGTGGGCAGGAAATATGTCAGTATATATGCTTGCTGATTGGAGCTGAGGGGAAATATAGTAGCCCTATGGCTTTACCATTTTTAGGTCTCTGCAAATACATGACTCATTGCCACCTCCTGGGAACCCTGGAACGGACCTGGCCAGAGTCCATCATTGTGGCCAAATCGCTTCAAATTTGGCTTAAAATTGTGGAACTGGTTTTTCTCTTATGAATCTCAGGTTTAACAGGAGATGGCTCAGCCTTTAAGAGCACTGGTTGTTCTTCCAGAGGATTCTGCTTTAGTTCCCAGCACCCACATGTCACCACAACCAGCTGTAACTCCATGGCATGGCACACAGGTAGTACACAAGCACACATGCAGGAAATACAAGAGAGAGAGACAGAGAGACAGAGAGACAGAGACAGGGAGACAGAGACAGGGAGACAGAGAGAGAGAGATTATCTGGCCAAACTCCAGAGCCACCGAGTCAAAAACTGTAGGTGTGGAACCCAGCAATCCAGGGGATTCTAATATAGGCTAAATTCTGAGAACCCTACTGTGTGTCACAGTGAAGTAACTACCAGAGGAGGCTAGAATTGCTAAGACTTGGTTTTGAATCTGCCAGGTTTCAAACCTGGAACAAATGACTAAGGTGTCTGTTTAACATATCAAAGTGGACCTGGCTGCCAGGTTCTCCTACATCCTTCAGTCCCTACTTGTCACAAGGCCTAGCATACCCTGCCCCCTACCCCTAACGTCCCCAGTCCTGGGGCAGAGCTGCTCTTCTCTATATTATCCAACCATTTCAATGACTAACCTACATTGTGCCTTTTAGGCCTCCTGGCTGCTGCAGCTGCTCTCTCTCTCTCTCTCTCTCTCTCTCTCTCTCTCTCTCTCTCTCTCTCTCCCTTTCTCTCCCCCCTTTTTCTCCTCCCCCCTCCTCACATGGCTCCGGGTCATGTCCATTCTGGACTCTCCCAGATGTCCCTGCCTCAGACTATGCTCTCCCTCATATCTACAATAAACGTTCTCCTCTACCATACCTAGGAGCTCTCATGTCCTTTTTCTCTTCCTTTTTCTTTTTTTTTTTTCATTCATTTGGCACCAAAACCTGGGACCAGTCATATTGCTTTCCTTTATATTCTTTTTTTTCCCCATTCAGAACCCTTAGCAAATATCTTAATGTCTTCTGCGGTCTTGTTTCCTGATTTAGAAAAGGAAGAGACGAGAAACTGCCATTGTACCTTTTCTGTCATCCCCTTATTCCTTTCCATCTGTGTGATTAAAAAGAAGACAGGGAAGCTGCAGCCTGACATGTTGACTCAGAATCCATGGAAGAACCTGTGCCTGTGCCTGTGCCTGTGCCTGTGCCTGTGCCTGTGCCTGTGCCTGTGCCTGTGCCTGCCATTTCCTGAACCTGTGGCTCTCAGGGCTTCCCTGACTAACTTAAAAATAACAGGAGAGACATCAGGATGCACAGCCTCTCAGACTCAATTTATACTGTCTGGCTGAACCTAAACTTCCCTCAGAGGCACCTCCAACATCCCTGTCATGCAGATTCAGTATCACCAGTGTATCCCTCCAGTCAGTGTTATGCCTCTGTCTGAAGCACCAGCCCAGAGCTCTCTGTCCCCCGACCCTCGGGCTCTTCCTTGGAGCTTTCTCTAAGATAAAACAAGCCAGACCACGGCTGCTTCCATCTCTAATTACTGTTTTCTTCATTTGCCTGCTTTTCCTTCCTTCTCACTCTGATGTCAATACCAGAAGGAGGAGGTTGTCAGGGCAACCCAGTGTGGAGGCTGGAACAGAGTGGAGGCTGGAAGTCCATCCTTGACCCAACCATAACCCTGTTTGGTTGAACACCCACTGAGCTCTCAGCTGCCCTCTGTATCCTGGTAGCAAGATTGTGAGCATTTGACATTTCTACTTTATTTTTCCTATCCTCCCACTCTGATAACATCTCCCACCTTCTCCTAACTCCCCCTCCTTCCAATTGCAGTCTGCCTGACCCATGTACATCTGCCTGAATTTGTTGTTAACTCTTTCTTCTGTTAACTAAGCTTTCCCTCCCTGTTTTAATTGAAGCTCTCCCAGTGGCCAGACTCTATAACAATCCTATAAAATATAGCCACTGGGGAGTTTGATATATAGGAGTTTGGCCAGATAAATGTTTATTTAGACTCTTGTAGTCATGAAGTCTTTTTAATCTCCTGATTTTCAGCCATTATTGTGCTCTGAAGCTGCCCTTAAGATAGGAGCAGCAGTGTTTAGTCAGAGGAGCAATACCTTCTATTCATCACGTGGTTGAGGAATAGTCCTTCCCTTCAAGCCATGACCCTTCTCAGGTTACCTCAGCAGACTAACTTGTCTCTGGTTGCACAAAACACCCAGTGTGCAAAAATCAGTTATTCAGTATATGCTTCTCTCCAGGAAAATAACAAACTCACAGTGGGCAGCACATGACCTTAAAATATCTACATCTTAATGCTCTAGCCACTAGATTGTGTGTTGACATAATTGGCAAAAGTTCTAAAGTTGCTGACCAGCTTAAAATAAGGAAACAGAATTATTCAGGTGCTCAGAAAGGGCAGGCAGGAGAATTAGAGTCACAGGGATGCACCACTGGCCACTTTGAAGTTGCTTTCTCAAAGGGTTATGGGAAAGACAAGATAATAAGTGGGACACAGCTCTGTCCACACCTTGCTTTGAGCTTCTGATTTCAGGGGCTTTAAGAAAACTAATCTGCAGTTGAGGGTGATGGAGATTGCCTAACAACCCCAGCACTCAAAAAGGGTAGACGCTGGAGGGTCACCAACTCAAGGTCAGTCTCAGTTACAGAGTAGGGAGTTACAATCCTGGGCTCCATGAGACTCTGTCTCAAACAAAGTTAACCTGTGGACTTTTTAGACCACAAAATGTGGGGCATTTACAAGAGCAACAGTGCCACTGGGAAAGTTAGAAAAGCAAGGAAGCCAGCTCTCCATGTGGCAGAAGTGGCAAAAACGATTGATGGTGAGTCCCATCCCAGTCTCCCCTATCCTGGCCTCCCCTCCCACCCTCCTTACTCCCGCCCTTGGTTCAGAGCTTTCATTTACTTTTGAAAGCTGCCTTACAATCACACTCCTGACAACTCTCTTCATCACATTGGATTCTAAATTGCACTTGAAATAGCGTGTGAAATGCCAGCCCTCTGATTAGTTCATTTCTGAGCTACAAAATGAGGGTAATCAGAGGGAGGAAAGAGCTGCCCGGGTGCTCTAGAGGAAGGAAAGGGCAGGGGATCTCTCCAGTGCAATTTTCTAATAAGACTGTTAGAGCTAAAAAGCAGGTTGTTGTTACCCTGCGGGTCTGTGGTCATTGCCCTCACAGGCTCCCAGCTCACCACCACAGCATCTGACCATGCTGCCTTGAGCAAAACCCACAGCCCATCTCTCCTCCCACATAATCCTTGGTTTTTGAGATTGCAAAGACTTTTCTCACATGACTGCCAGCCAAATCTGGCCTTGTATGCCTGTGAGTGTGTGTGTGCCTTTGTGTAGACATGCACATGCCATGGCACACCTGTAAATGTCAGAAAACAACCTACAGGAATTAGTTCTCGCTTTCCATCATGTGGGTCCCAGGGAAGAAACTCATGTTTAGTAGCAGGTGCCTTTACCTGCTGAGACATCTTTCCTGCTCCAAAAATTTTAAATAACATTCACAGTTTTCAACAATTTCTTTTTGTCTTTAAAATACCATGCTTGTTTGGAACTGATAGGAGCTTTGAGGCCCACCTTTATTAGTTGTCAGGAAGTCTTAGTGGTCAGGAAGTCTTGGGCAGCGGTTTGAAGCTGCATTATCACCAGATCTCCTTTCTGTCCCTTGTATTTCAGCCAAAAGAATTTAGATGTGACATGTAGATTAAGTGAACTATAGAAGACAGAGTTTATTACAGAGTAAAGTGAGACACCCTCGAGGATGACGGTGGGCAATGGCCAGAGAGACCATTGTCCTAATACACATTTTAGGTAGGTTTTATGCTATGTTAAAGTCTCTAGAACAGACAATTTACCAATGAGTGTCTTCCCGTCTAAATGATTGACAGGCCTGTTTGGACTGACTCTTGCAAAAGGGAAAAGTTACACTTTTGCTCTTTACCAGAAAGCCTCCTGCTATGCAATAATCTCTTAAATCTTTGGAATCAGGCTTAGATAATTATCAATTAATGGCCTTGCTGGCATTTCAGGATGTCATGTTTTCCCAGGGCCAGAGATGACCCCCTTGCTAACATCTGAACTATCTGACAGTATAAATTTTACTTGGCAAATTATCACACTTTCCATTGCGTCAAGATTTCCATGACCATTTTAGAAAACATGGGCCAGTCTGTGTTCCAGCAATACTAGAGCTTGAAACACCCTCGAGGGTCTCCAAGTCTGTCCCTCTGCCTTCTGGAAGCTCTCCAATACCTGGAGCCAATGAACATTTAATTCCAGAATTGGGATTTCATGGAGTCTGGCTTTTAGTATCTAATCATTATTCTTCCCAGGATGTTCCTTCTGGAGAACTTGATTTTCTCCAGCTGCCACTTAAGCACAGGTCTGTGGAAAGCAGTAATGAATAATCGATGTGGTTTAAGCACACAGCTCCCCAGAGGGAAGGCATCCCTGGAGGCTCTCTCCCCACTCTCTTTACCTCTCCTCCTCATTTTCTGTCTACTCTGAGCACAGGCCTGTCCTGAGGATGGCACAATCAGGGAGATTCGGGATTCTAGTTCGGTCTGCCAATGGGAGTCAGTGAGAGGGATGCCCACGGTGGAGGAGAGAGGTGAGAAAGGTCCTTCAGTTTATGGCCCCTGCTCTGGCTGTCACAGTAGTTCGGTGGCCTTCACTGCTTTGGGTGATGTCTTCTCACAGTCCCAGCTCCTAAGAGCTCGGAGAATATCCTCCATTCCTTCTAGAGTTTTCACAGGTAACAAGAGGTCTGTGGCTGGTTTTCTGATTTTGTGGCTGGTCTCTGGGTTTGCCTAACTCACTCACACTCTGTAAACAGTCCTACCACTGAAGTCTCCTAAGCCACATGCCTAAATTATATTTGGGGTGAGGACTCCCCCAGAATGACAAATGTAGGAAGCCTGTCACCTCTGGGTAGCACAGGAGAATTTCAGGTATCCAATGAATTTTCCTGCCTCTCTGGGAGGTGTCATAAGATCTGCTTTTTCTCACTTGCTGCAAAGCCTTCTGGACCTCAATGTTTCATAGACCTTACTCTGTGCTTACCACAGAGAAGGTTCTAGAATGGGAGCTGGCAGAGTCGATAGCAATGGCCTCAAAGTCAATCTCTGGATGGAGAAGGACATTTTAAAAGTGGGGCGGGGCACAGTAGACCACTCTACCACCCCTGCCATCCTCCCTGACTTCATTCCAGTGCCCAGGTACACTTTGAACAAAATGAATGCATTTGCATCCAAGTCAATGGAATTCCATATATCACAAATGGACACAGTTCCACAAAGAAACTTGTTGAGGGAGTGATTTCCAATCAAACACATCCAGGTCTGAGTCTGAGACTGTAACACTCCAGTGATATTGTATTGCCTCAGATCCCGGCATTTCAAAGGATCATTTGCCTGTCTGGAGGAGACATCCCAGAACCAATTCATGCTGGGCAGAGTCAATGAACTGGGTAAATCTTTCAGTCAGTATATACTAGGAAAGTCCAGGGTCACAGTCATCACCCTCACTAGCATAATAATTTACCCAGTGGATGGTTCCAAGCATTGGCACTTTCCTGAGAAGAGAGGGGACACAGCCACATCACCAGCCTGGAAAGCAAGGACTCAGTTTTCAAGGGACATATGTTGATGAGAGAATCTACTTTTTGCAAGTAAAGTAAGTCTGCAGAAACATTACCCTGGCTGGTTGTTTTAGTCACTTCCATATCTCCCTTTGCTATGATTCCCCCCCCCCCCCCCATTAAGAAAGCAGGATTCTCATCATCAAGTTTCTAGGATCAATAAAGGAAAGAGGTACAAGGTGTCGTCAGCCTAGCCTGCCCTTAGGCTCATTCTCTTCTAAGCGCCAAGGATAGCAACCTGGCCGTGGCTAGCAGGATGGCTGGCAGACAATAATGAGGGACTTGCGCTGCCCTGTGCATCTCATTACCCACACAAAACTCTGATTTCCAGAATTCTCAGTGTTTGAGACCAGAATATGGACAAAGAATACCTACCTACCTATCTTCCTTTCCTCCTGAGGCTGGAGTTGGACCTGATTCCTGCTCTGTGGTTTGCATAGTCCTCTGTAACTTTCCTCCTTCTGATGGAACAAGAAGCAACAGGGGATGATTTGTCTTGCCAGTCACCTCTTACCGTCTGATTGCTACCTAGTTGGGTTTCTATTGCAGGGACAAAATCATGACCAAAAGCAATTTGGTGAGGAAAAGGTTTACTTTACTTACATGTCCATATTATAGTCACCATCGAAAGAAGCCAAGGCAGGAACCAGGAGCCAAAACCGAAGCAGAGACCATGAAGAAGCATTGCTTTCTGGCTTGCTCTCCACCACATGCTCATACGTGTTACTTTCTAGTACACCGCAAGACCACTGCCCAAGGCATGAGCCTTCCCATATCAATCACTGATTAAGAAAATATTCACAGGCCAATCTGGTAGGAGCATTTTCTCAATTGATTTTCTCTTCCCAAATAGTTCTAGCCTGTGTCAAATTAACATAAAACCAGCCAGTATTCATGCCCACAGGCCAATCTGATGGAAGCAGTTTCTCACATGAGAGTCCCTCTTCACAGGTGACTCTAGGTTGTATCAAGTTGAACAAAACTAACTGTATTGGGGGTTTGGGCAGCAGATGTCTGGGGAGGGGTGGAGTAAAGAAACTGCTCACATGACATGTTATAACTATACCATGTTGCATGGCATGGTTAAGGGGAAAGTTTTGTTGTAGATTTAAGAAAGAGAAAGCAGTCAGAGGCATTTGGAAAAGTTCAGAACAGACAAAGAGGTAGGCTGAACATGTCCAGCAGGCTGGAAATGCCAGGGCTGCCTTCCAGAGAGGTGGAATAAGCAGAGGTAGAGAATAGAGACAGCAAAGTGAAGATAGATGATGGGCGGGGCTTGCTGTTTTAAAGAGAATAAATGCTATCTGAGAGGAGGGAAGTCTAGGGAGATGAGAAAGGCTAGGATGCTAGAGTAAACTGTGAAATGTATAAATACTTGTGATGGGGGAAGGGGAGAAATGGAAGCCAGTATGTGTTTTGATATGCAGCTACAAATTTATATCAATGGAACTATATGTCCCTTCTGTCAGAGATAAGGAAAACGACTCCTTTGGGCAGATAGGTACCAGGTTCACAGATTCCTGAAGAATGTTGGCTTTTATCTAACCACCAGAAATATTCCTACCTGAGTTTGGGTTGAGCTCATTTCTGGATATATGGATTGCCCTTTGGAGTTTGGGAGTTGGAGTTTTCTTTGGACCTAACACTAACCGGTACGGGTATCATGGTAATAGATGCATGTCTCAGAACATTGGCACTTCTGCCTGATTCCAAACATCAGTAGTATCCCAGCCCAGGCAGGCTAACCCTAAGAATATCTGTCAACAGCTTTTCAGAGTGAGCACCCTGTTTTGTGAACTTTCTATGGAGAGAGGATTAAACACTTATTTACTCCAGGCAGAGCACCAACAACAGAACAAAAAAATGACTCCAGCAGAGTCTAGCTTGGTAAACTAACATGTTTAACTAAAGTTACTTAAAGGAGCATAGGCAACTTACAAAGTTGTACCACTAAAGAAGCTGTACCTCTCGTCCTTCCTTAACAACTGTTAATTGTGTATATATCTGTGGGCAGAGGGTGGAACCTCATAAGGCCCTTCACCTAGCAACCATTAACTCTCTATAAATGCTTAGAGAGGGGCAAGCTTGAGTCCCTCCCACCAAGGCAGAAAGTTAATAAGACAAATCTTGTGCAGGACAGTTACAGCTACAAGAAGACAATGGCTACGTCATGCCTAGGGCACAGTATTCTATAGTACACCTTTCAGATGCTGATGGCCAGCCTTGTAGGTCATCCAAATATTAGGTTGCTATTCTCACTGTGACTTCCAGAGAGTATCCTGGACATCTTTGGCTACTCCAGACTTATTACCATGAAAGTCAGGACACGTGCCCTTCCTGCTCTGAGATTCTTGGTGACAGGACCCTGTCTTTGTTAAATACATAGCTGTGGTGCTTTGTATAGATCAGGTGCTCTGGTTTTCACCGAGTGTCCTGGTTTCAGGTCTGTACCACCTGTGACAGGAAGACCAAGGACTTGAAGTCAGAGGGGCACTATTAAGCAAGCTGGCACTGGAGCCCAAGTGACAGCAGGGTGCCAGGAGAAGGATATGTGTATGCCTAGGCTATGAATCATGGCCAGTAACTGATGGCCAGGGCAAGATTTTCAATATTTTTGTGCTTCACTTTCCTTATCTGTAGAAGTGAAAGCATAAAAATATCTTCCCTTAAGGCACTTAGAAAGATTCTATTAAATAATCCCAGAAGATCATGGGAAATTCCCAGGTTGTGGGTATGTTTATAAAAAAAAAATCAGAATACAGAATGCTTTGTCACTCACACACACACACACACACACACACACATTCACACACACAAGGGGATATTAATAGATACTCAGAAGTGCCAATAAAGGTTATGTAAGGTGATGGCTATTATTATTATTGTTGTTGTTTGGTTTTTCAAGACAGAATTTCTCTATGTAGCCCTGGCTGTCCTGAAACTCACTCTGTAGTCCAGACTGGCCTTGAACTCAGAAATCCACCTGCCTCTGCCTCCCAAGTGCTGGGATTAAAGGCGTGCACCACCACCGCTCGATGACTAATATTATTATGAATAATTCTTTAAAGTAGTTTTATTATGTGCATACGTGCATGGGTTTGTACACATGGGCACAATGCCTACAAAGGCTAGGAACTGGAGTTATGTCTCAGAGTCTCCTGAAGGACAGAGGACTACTGTAGCTTGTTCAGACTTAAGTATGAAACATGAGTCCTCCAGACAGGCTAAAGTAATATTGTCACATTCTCTGCTAAAAAAAAAAAGTGAAAATTACAAATTTTCACCAGGTGTAGTGAGTGGTACGTGGTTATAATTCCAGACGGCGGGGAGGAAGATGTCAAGTTAAATGCCAGCCTGAACAAGTTAGTGAAATCTTGTCCCCCAAAAGAAAAATAGGACAAATTTTGGAGCCTATGGAACCCAAAGAGGTATATAATAATAAAAAAAACAACAATAAAATAGGTTGGAGCCCATTAGGGGAGAGGAAGGAAAAGAAGGGGAAGAGAAAGTGAGGAACCAAGTCATCCAGTCCCTCCACGGAGACCATCTACCCTCTAGTTTCCTACCTTCTTCATAGTTACAAGATGTTGTTGTCAGGCTGAGGATGTCAGGATGACAGAAGCTGACCTGGCTCTAGAAGCCCAGACATCTGCATCTTCCTTCTACACAGGACCCACCAATGTCAAGAGACTGAGCTTCACTCTCACTCAAGTCTTGTGGAGTTCATACAGGTTATTTTCATGTTAATAAATAATTGCAGTTGGTTATTCTTGGTTGTCAACTTGAGTACATATGGAATTAATTAAAATCCAAAAATTGAGGGCACACTTGTGAGGTATTTTTGCTTAATTTGAAGTAGGTAGCTCCACTTCTAATGCGGATTTTTTTGAGATTGAAAGACACATGCCTTTAATTTGGATCTGGTAGCAGAAAAACATACCTTTGATCTGGGTCAAATCTTTTACTGGAAGCCTATATTAGGTCATAGAAGAAGGAAGCTTTTCCTCTTTGCCTGCTTACCCTCAGCTTGCTAACAAGTCTCTTCCTTCACTGACATTAGAGCCTACTTCTTCAGGTTTCCAGCATATAAAGAAGACCAACTGGGAGACCCAGTCTTGTAGAATGAGCAGCTCGTGGATTCTTGTTTTTTTCCATTCACAGCCAGTCATTGTTGGATTGGCTGGACTACAGCCTGTAAGTCATTCTAATAAAATCCATAGATAGATAGATAGATAGATAGATAGATAGATAGATAGATAAATAGATACTCATTCTATAAATTTGGTTACTCTAGAGAACTCAGACTAATACACACTGAAGCAAAAACTCCTCCCAACTCAGGCTTCTTCCATCACAACAGCACTGCCTATCTCAAGAAAGAAGGAAGAACGTAGATATTTCTCACTAGTTTTCTCAATTCTCCAGTCTTTATTCTTTCACTTATTTTTGTTGATATGAGGCAGGGTCTTGGTGTGCAGCCCAGGATGGCACTGAACTTGAAGTCCTCTAGCCTTAGCTTCCTGAGGTCTGGGATGATAGGTATGTGCAAGCACATTGACCTACCATCTCTGTCTCTTGGTGTCTTGAGACGTATGATAAGGATCTAGTCCCTGTGTGATGACTGTCCTACAGATACATCCTACCGTTCGGAGCAACACTTAGAGCCATGTATCTCATAGCTTCAATAAGATTATCTTCTCTGACATCTGCCCTGAGAGAGGCCAGCAAGTAGTCCTTAGTTCTGGATCTGTTGGCTAAATTTGGCTGGGCCTCTGTAGCCTGATTTTAGCTGATGGATTTTATTTTTTCCTCTGTAATCTTCTACCTCTATACCTATGAGTGGGAAGAATAATAGTAACCAATTCATAGGGTTTATGTGAAAATTAAATGGGACAATGGAACCAAAGTCCCTAGGGACAAGTTCACAATATGCTGTCTCCCAATGGTAATGTTTTTATTGTATAGAGATTGGGTCTTATATAGCCAGGCTGGTCTTAAACTAGCTACATAGTAGAAGCTGGCCTTGAACTCTTGATCACTCTGCTTCTATTTTCCAAAAGCTAGAATTATAGATGTGTGCCAACATATGAATTTCTTTATATAAGACTTTTCCCCTGAGCTGTGACTGTAGCTCAGTGGTAGAGTGCTTATCTTGTGTGTCACCAAAACAGAAAATGTGGAAATTAATTGTCTCACTTAGATCAATGACATAACAAGGTAGTAAGAAGGTAAGAGAGGCCTGGCAGGGTGACTCAGCTGTAAAAGTGCCTGCCTCTAAGCCTGGTCCTGTGTCCAATCTCTAGATCCACATGGTGGTAGAAGAGAATCCGTTCCCTCAAGTTGTTCTCTGGTCTCCATATACAAACTGTGACAAATGTGTACCTACCCACCCAACACATAAAGAAATCAATAATTGTTTTTCTTTTAAACTAAGGAATTAGCAATTTGTGAGATTGGTGATGGTCATAAGAAAGATTTGGATAGAACACATTTAGATTCTTTTTATTTATCATTATTGTTGTTATTTTTATTATGTGAACTAATGAATTTATTGGAGTTACTTATAGAAGCATGGAGAACCCAAAACAGCTGCAGCATCATGAAGTCTCTCTCCACTATGGATGATGTAATGAAAGCCACATCATAGAATTTCCCCGACTGTCCTCTTCCCTAAATGTTCTAGCATCTCCAGAGGTCACATGCAGCTGGTGGGGGTAGGAGATGAATTTTATCCTTGTTAAGTTTGATTCTCTGATGATTATAAAACAGCTGAGACAGAAGTCAGACCTTTATTCCTCAAACTGTGCCATATGGCATATCCATCTGGTAAAGCTAAGCATTCTATAATCTGATAATAAAACACCAAACTGGGTCTGGAGATGCAGCTCAGTTCAGGAGTGTTTGCCAAGCATGGATAAAGCCCTGAGTCTGGATTGTGATGGTCAAGGTGTTATTGGGGGTGGGGTGAGGCATGAGGGGAATGGGGGCTTTGGGGTGGGACTGGCAAGGCACAGGGACTATGACACACAACATGAACTTTTGTCAACCATTGGCCAGAGCTAAAAATAGAGGACACTATAGAAGTAGCATCACTTTCTATGTACATGAGTGCCAGCACCTGAAGACGCCAGGGGCAGTAGATTACCCTGGAACTGGGATTACAGGTAATTGTGAACCCCCTGGTGTGGATGCTGGGAAGAGAGCAGTGTGCACTCTTAACCAGTGAGCTAAATCAGTGTTGTGGGAATCGTTCTGGAATAACTCTCTAACAACAATAAGAGTGGAAGAGAGATGTCGCTGGTGGGGTGGATTGAAGCTGGACAGCTCCTGAGAGGCTTCCATCTTTACTTTCTGTAAAAGCAAGTGTGCTTTTAGGAAGCAAAGCAGCAGTCAGCGGGTTGTTAGGGCAACAACCGTTGTTTAGCTACTTCCCCAGGTCGTTCTGTTTCAGGCAGCAAGTGAGGTCATGCTTGGCAAGTCAGCAGGACAAGCAGTGTTTTGAGTAAATCACTAAATAAAATCAATATCTAACAATTCATCCTTTCTACTTCAGTAGTTAATCTTAATTGTGAACTTGATGCAATCAAGAATCACCTAGGAAATGGACCCCTCCCTGAACATGCCTGTGGAATTTATCTTGATTGGGTTAATTGAGGCAGGAGACTGCCCACTGCGTGCAGAACCACTCCCTAGGCTGGTGTCTTGGACCATACAGAAAGAGATAAGTGCAAGTATTGTTCTCTGACAGTGGATGTGATGTGACAGCTGCTTCAGCCTCTGGCTATCGTGACCTCCCTGCCATGATGGACTCATCCTCGAACTGAGAGCTAAAGTAAATCCTTTCTCCTTTAAGTTGTTTTTACCATGGTATTTTATTCTTACAACAGGAAAAAAAACCAAATAAGATGCAGAGTCTCTCATTTTCCTGGTGCTCACCAGGTAGGCTAGGTGGCTGGCCAGAAATCCCCCAGGGATCCACCTGTCTCTGCTCCCCAGTGCTGTAGTTAAGTGCTTACCAGGTTCAAATTTGTACATGGGTTCAGGAGACTGAACTCAGGTCCACACGTTTCCAAGGCAAACACTTTACCTTTTCTAATTTGTCTATTTTTATTTTGTTTTTTAATATGTATGTACCTAATTTTAAATATTGAAAATTTTGAATATTTTAAATATTGAAAATTAAAGGTGTGGGGGAAAAAAAAACCAGTGCTGGCTGCTGTAAATTGTTCAAAGTAATTGAGAACATTCTTGGAAGCCCTTTTCACCCATAGTCTTTGCTCCAAATCTAATTTCTTCCTCTTCCTGGATGTTCCAGTTCCAGACAACATCCAGATCTCCCCTCCAGCCTCTCTCCCCAGCCCTCTGCCTTTCTGCCTCTCTCTCTCTCTCTCTCTCTCTCTCTCTCTCTCTCTCTCTCAGCAGAATAGTAGGATTTTAATGTTAACCTTTGACAGGCAGCAACGAATAACATAGCTTAGGATGCAGAGGTGGGTATCCAAGGATAGCTAGATAGAAGCAGAAGTCCCTGGGATTAGCTCCAAGCCATCAGAGCCACCTCTCCTGGACACGTTTATTCTTGTTTTGTCTTTTGAGATGAGCCCAAGCCATCAGGGTCATGTCATTAAGGTCTCAAAGGGTCTGAGATCAGCAGTGCTTGCTCTTACCTCAGAGCTCTGTGACTATTGCAGTTCTTTACAGGAGAGTCAGTAAACCAATCTAGAAATGTCTATGTGCCAGATGATGCACCAGGTGCTAGAAACTGGTTGAAAGGGACAGTCAGGTTGGCAGTGACTGTCACAGGAAAAAAATCAGAAAAACCTCAGGGAAACTGCTCTAGGAACACAAGGGGAAAGTGCTCTAGAAAAAGAAGCTTCAGTTGGGGAAGTGCCTCCATGAGATCCAGTTGTGGGGCTTTTTTTTTTTCAGTTGGTGGAGGGCCCATTGTGGGTGATGCCATCCCTGGGACAGTGGTCTTGAGTTCTATAAGAAAGCAAGCTGAGCAAGCCAGAGTAAGCAAGCCAGTAAGAAACACCACCACCACCACCACCACCACCCCGCTGCCGCCATCTTTGTTAGGTTTCACTGCTGTGAACAGACACAATGACCAAAGCAAGTTTTATAAAAGACAACATTTCATTGGGGCTGGTTTATAGGCTCAGAGGTTCAGTCCATTGTAACCAATGCAGAAACACGGCAGCATCCAGGCAGATATGGTGCAAGAGGAGCTGAGAGTTCTACATCTTCATCTGAAGGCTGCCAGTAGAAGACTAACTTCCAGGCAACTAGGGTGAGGGTCTTAAACCCACACCCAGAGTGACACACCTATTCCAATAAGGCCACACCTCCTAATAGTATCACTCCCTGGACCAATCATATACAAACCATCACATTCCACTCCCTGGCCCCCATAGGCTTGTTCAATCATGAGCCTATGAGGGTCATACTTAAGCATAGCATAATGCAAAATACATTTAGTCCAAATTCAAAAGTCCCTGTAGTCTATAGCAGCCTCAACAGTGTTAAAAGTCCAAAGTTCAAGGTCTCTTTTGAGATTCATCCAATCACTTAACTGTAATCCCCCAAGCAATACAGGAAACCAGCTGGGCAAAGTCCAAACTCTGCTTCTCCATGTCTGATGGCAAAGCAGTCTTCAGCTATCCAACTCCTTTTTCATCTTTGTGACCTCAACAAGGTTCTTTCTCCTGGGCTTGTTCCACTCCCCATTAGCAGCTTTCCTTGGCAGGAATCCTGTGGCTCTGGCATCTTTAACATCTTGGGGTCCCCAAGTCAACTTCAGCTTCACAGCTTCTTGTTCCAATATCTGAGATCCACACATGATCTTCTGTGCATCTCTAAAGAGTTGGTTTCACTTCTCCTGCTCTGCCCTCTGTAGCACTCTAAGTTCAGGTTGATCCACTCCGTTGCCACTGCTGTTCTTGGTGGTCATCCCATGGTACTGGCATCTCCAATATGTTAGAGTCTTCCACTGCAACTATGCTTCACCAAAGCCTCTCATAGGCTCTCCGCATGGTGCCAAGCCTCAACTCCTTTGCATGACCCCTTCAGTCCTGGGCTGTCAGTTACAACAGAGGGTGCACTTTCACCAATGGCCTTACATGGTCTCTCACAGTGCCAAACCTCAGCTGTCCTTCATGATGCCTCATGCCTTCAAAACCAGTACCACCTGGATGATTCTTACATGTTACCAAGTACAGCTGCAGCATGAGGTACAACCTTGGCTATCTCTGGAATATAGCTTCATTGTGCTCTCAGAAAGCACTTTCCAGAAGATTTCACCTCAGTGATGCTGATCTTTTCTTAATCACCACTAATTTCTTAGCTCCAGCTAACCAGCATCAATTGTCCCAGGAGTCTCCTTCTCCTCTTGAATATATAAAGCTAGAGACACAAGGCTGACTGCTGAGTTCTTCTGCTTGCAGGAGCTGGAACATTGCCCCCCCCCCCTTGTTCTATTACATTGCCACTAGCTTCCTTTTGCCCAGCTGCCTAAATTGGCTGTCCTAAATCTTGCTCCATAGACTGACTTTGAACTCAAGAGATCTGCATGCCTGTCTCCTAAGCACTGGGATTAAAGGTGTGGTCCACCAAGCCTGGATTTTCTTCACCTAGAATTTGCTCTGTTCTAGACTGGCCTTGAACTCAGAGATCTTTTTATCTTTGCCTGGAATTAAAGGCTTGTACTACCACTCCTGGACCTAAATTTAGCTGGGTGGAATCTTGCCCCAAGGTCACCACTCCTTTAATTCAATTTAATATCCTTGAATTCAGCTCCATTTCACTTCCTGGAATCCCTTTAATACTCAAACTCTCAAACTATATATTTTGTACTTTTCCTTTCTCAGCTTACTATGTTTGTTCAAAATTCTCTTCATCAGACTTAACCAGAGAACAAAGTCTTTGTTGGACTTTTTTGAGACTTCCTTTGCAGATACAATTAATATAAATCTCTTTACCTTAGCCCTAGGCAGTCTCTTCAGACAATGGTGAAAAAGCAGCCCTGTTCTTCACCAAAACATCACAAAAACAGTCTCTCGGCCACAATTAGAGTTCTTCTCCACTGAACCCTCTTGGGCCATCAGGTGTACACAGTTCAAATGACCCTCAGCACCACTGTCTTCCATATTCCTACTAGGTTGGCCCATTAAGCCCCACTTAAAGCATTTCATGGCTTTCCAAATCCAAAGTCCCAAAATCCACATTCTTCCAAACAAAAGCATGGTCATGCCTATCGCAGCAATACCCCACTCCAGATACCAATTTCTGTCTTAGGGTTTCACTGCTGTGAACAGACACCATGACCAAAGCAAGTTTTATAAAAGATAACATTTCATTGGGGCTGGCTTATAGGCTCAGAGGTTCAGTCCATTGTCATCAATGCAGAAACATGGCAGCATCCAGGCAGATATGGTGCAAGAGGAGCTGAGAGTTCTACATCTTCATCTGAAGGCTGCCAGTAGAAGACTAACTTCCAGTCAACTAGGGTGAGGGTCTTAAACCCACACCCAGAGTGACACACCTATTCCAATAAGGCCACACCTCCTAATAGGATCACTCCCTGGGCCAATGATTTACAAACCATCATACCCCCCACCCATGGCCTCTGCATCATATCCTGGTTTCCTGACCTGCTTGAGTTCCACTCCTGACTTTCTTTGGTGATGAACAGCAATGTAGAAAGTATAAGCTAAATAAACCCTTTCCTCCCCAACTTGCTTCTTGATCATGATGTTTGTGCAGGATAGAAACCCTGACTAAGACAGCTGCCCTTCTGTTAGGGGCAGGCCCTCTTTCCATGTCTACCCTAGGCTCTTCATCCACTGATTTCAGAGGCACCAACCTCCCAGCCAGGCATCTGACCATTGACCATGGCTCTGTTCAGGGTGGGTGGGCATCTACAGATTAGGGGAGACTTTGAGAAGTATATCACTCAGAAGGTCTGGGTCCATTAGGAACAGCAGGAATAAACTATATGAGAGGTTGAGGCCAGATTTGGGAAGGACTCTAAGTTTCATCCTCACAGCTAAGTCCACTGTTCCTGTGGTCACAAGAGAGGCCATGGCTAAGGTAAGGGATCACCAGGGACAGTGTCAGAAAGGACACTGTGACGCCCACTACTATCAAGCATGTGGGTCTGTCATGCCCCACATCCATTCAGTAGGTACATCTGAGACCACTCCCCAGCATATGACCTAAGACTATTCTTCTCACAGTCAAAAGATTCCAGATGTCAACAAGAAAGTGGAGTTTAAAGAAAAACATAAGACCTGAGTTTTCTGTACATGAAAGAGAGAAACAAGTTATGTGACACCATGAAGAAAGACTCTTGGGAAATGTAAAGCATTCTCAGAAGAAATTGATGTTCTTCTCTCAAGCAAGCTGGGAAGCTAACACAGACTGGATACCCAACAGCCAATGCAGTGGTCACTCCCATCTGATGGGGACAACCTAAGACAATGAAAGTGGGCTGGAGGAAGACAAGACAGACATACACACCACATCTCTTCTCTCTCCACAGCACTACCATTCAGATCAACGCCCATCCCACGAGAGGTTGGAGGTTTGTCAGTTTCTAATTAACAAAGAAACTCTTGGTGTAAGGCCAAGAATTTCTCAGTGAGTGGCCAATTTTATCTCACTAACTTCTGTTATTTGATTCAAAAGCTTCTGTTTGAGAGTAGAGGTGCAAGAATACCCAACTGGTAATCCTATCCCTAAAGCTTAAACAGCAGACTTGACTTTGCAGTGCTATTTTATAGGTACATCATATTAAAGAAATGCCATGTCTCTTCAGAGGGCAGCTTTTCCTTTCCATCTGTGTCTGCCTCCTACTGAGGGGAATGTCAGAGTGTACACCATCATGGGAAGCCACTTACCTGTGGGATTGGCAAAGTATGAACTGTCACTCTCACTTGGTAAACTTTATAAGATAAAAATTTTAAGTATATATTATATAGAGAGTACATATTTTACTTCATAACTACATTTTTGCAAATATACCAAATAAAAACTTTAAATTTAGGAGGCTAACATCCACCAAGATGTCAAATTGTCTGCAATGATAGAGAAATGTCTCAGTAGCTGAGAGCACTTACTTGTTTTGCGGAGGGCCCAAATTTGGTTCCAAGAACCCATATAGTAGGTCACACCTACCTGTAACTCCAGGTCCAAAGGATCTGGAGCTCTCTTCTTTCCTCCATGGCTCCTGCATATACATGGTGCACATAAACATATACAAGAAAATATATACATATAAGTAAAATAAGGAAATAATCTTTTAAAAATGGATACTGTATTGGCTATTTTTGTGTGTGTATCAACTTAAAGACAAGCTAGAATCATCAGAGAGGAAGGAGTCACAGTTGAGGAAATGCCTCCATGAGATGCAGCTGTAAGGCACATTTTCAATTAGTGATCAATGAGGTAGGGTCCAGTCTATTGTGGGTGGTGTCATCCCTGTGCTGGTGGCCGTGGGTTCTTTAAGAAGGTTGGCTGAGCAAGCCATGAGAAACAAGTCAACAAGCAACACCCTCAATGGCTTCTGCATCAGCTCCTGCTTCCAGGTTCCTGCCTTGCTTGAGTTCCTGTCCTGACTTTCTATGCTGATGAACAGTGATGTGGAAGCGTAAGCCAAATAAACTTTCCTCCCCAACTTGCCTTTAGACCTTGGTGTTCCTTAATAAATCTAGGTGAGTGGTCTGTTGTTGGGAGACAGGCTTTATTCAGGGAGCATGTTTAAGTGAGAAATAAAAGTTCAGATAGAACCTTGGGAGATGGCTCAATCAGTAAAATGTGTGTTATACAAACATGAGGACTTGGGTTTGGTACCCAAGTAAACCGTCCAGCACAACGGTATTGCATCTGCTGTCTCCAGGCTGGAGAGAGACATCAAGCTCCCTGGAGCTTACTGGCCAGCTGGTCCAACTATAAGGGCAAGCTTCTGTTTCAATGACAGACCTTATTTCAAAAAATAGTGTGGTGATTTGGCCTCCACAAACATATGCACACACAAGTAAATCAATCAATCAATAAGAAAAAGTAAATCCAAGATCACAGAACAATAACATTATCTGCTAATCCATCTTCCTGGGCAGCAATTTCTTGCAAAGTAGAGGTGTAATTTGGACGTAGCTAATACCAGTACTTGATTCTATTCAGGTGTGGGGCTGCATGTGCTTTTCCCTTCAGAGAGCAGCAGCTGCCTACAGCCCGGAAGGCTGTAGTATGGGAAGCTGAGTCTGCTGAACTTGATCTCTGGCCCCCTTGCCTCATCTTCCAATGCCAGATTAGTCTGATGGGAACATTTTCTAACTGAGGCTCTCTCTTCTCCGATGATTCCACCTTGTATCAGGTTTATATAAAACTAAACAGCGCACTGTGTTAGATTGAATGATGTGCTTGTCTCTCTCGGATTCTTGGGCCATTTATGGAAGTGGACCTTTTGTATTTGTAATTAGTTAAGGTGAAGTAGTTGTGCATTATCTTGTGTCTATACAAGGCCATGTGAGCACACAGAGGCACACATACAAAAGAGATGACTTGTACTGATGGAGGAAGAAACTAGACTGATGGACCTATCAATACTTGTGTTGCCAGAGACTACCAGAAGGGATGAAGAAAAAAAGGAAAATACTCTTCACAGCTTTTTAAAAGAACATAAGAAACCTAGCTGTGAATTTATAGGCTTTAAAACAGAAGGACAAAGTTCTGAGTTAAGTCCCCACTCATGGAATTTTGTGAGGGAAGCTGAGCCGGCAGCTTTGTCACAAGCTGTAAGCAGCCTGGACCTGCTGTCTCTGGTTGGAATCATGGTGCCAGATGGAATGGACAGAGGGCTGCTGAGGTGGAGGGTACAATGAAGGCTGGGGGACAGTGTCTATATTGTAGGTTTTTGTGGTAGGCTGTCTACTTACCCAACATTCAAGAATGACTCTTTAAAGAAAAAGGAAAAAAAGAAAGAAAAGAAGAGAAAAGTCCTCTAACCAAATCAATTCTGGAAAGCTTCGAAACATGGCACCCTACTGAGCCTCGCAGTTCTCCCCTTCAGAAGAAACGGCCTTATGCCTCAGCAGCTGCACAGGAAGTAGAACCATTCAGAACTGGTTCTGGGACAGATCATGTGAGAGGGAAAGGTTGAGGTTCTTCCACCTGGCAGTCAGCTTATAACTATCATGCTTTCCCTACCATATGGCTTACAGGTCTTGAGAACTGGTGTGAGGAGAGAGATGGAAGAGTTCAGAGCTGTGGACTAGAGAATTCCTAGAAGAATATAGGCAAAGCTTGGTGAACCAGAATGGCCGGAGCTTAAACGACAAGGATGCTGACAGGATTTGTACAGTGGAGGCTGGGTTTGTGAGGTTTCAGAAAGGACAGGATCGGTTGGGTTACATTTGGTCAAAGAATGTGGCAGCATTCAGTCTGTCCTGAAATACAGAGTGAGGCTCATTCAAAGCAATGGAATGAGTTGGCTGGTGATAGAAATTCTGAGACAGTGCAGCATTCGAGTTGCAGCTTGGTTATTGGTCACTGCCTCAGTCAGATTTCCAATGAGAGAGCGCAGAATGATACCAAACGTGAAGTTTGGAGAGGAGAGAAAAACCAACAGGGTTAAAGTTTCAGGTGGGATGGATGTTATAAAAGAGGGTGCTGGGGAAAGGTGCCTGAGGGCAAATGCTACCCTTGGAGAACTTGGAGGTGTAATGCAGACTCACTTTGGAAAAGAAAGCAGTAGAGTGAAGAGAGCCTCACGGGCACCCTCTCTGAGCACACCCACTAAGGGATGATTTTTATTAGATTAATCCTTGAAGGGACACAGTTGATGAGGCAGCTGTTGTCCAAGGAGGCCAGACTACATCTGGAGACTTCCCTGCTGTCACCTGAATGGTGCTAGCTGTTCATATATGCAAAATACAGGAATTGTGAGGTTATAGAGATTTGTACCAAATTTCCTGAAAGATACTGAGGTCATGCATACAACAGGCCCAGATCCCCACATGGGGCTCCAGAGTAAACTGTGCATGAAGCTATAAAAGTGAGGCCTAAGTTGCAATGGAGACTCCAGGATATCAGAAATGTCAGAAATGTGGCATATTCATGATGCATGGAGTGGAACCAGCCCATGAAAATGATTACACATGCATAAACAGCTGAATATGAGGGGCAGGAGTGTCAAAAGCCACTGGAGTAGAGATTATGTCATAACTGTTAGGTCTCAAACCCAGAACAAATGGCTAACTGAGGTGTCTATTTGACAAATCAAAGCAGACTTGACTGCCAGGTTCTCCCAGCATCCCTCAGTCCCTACCTGTTTCAGGGTATGGCTGGCATACCCTGACCTCTACCCTGAGCTCTCTGCCCAGAGGCTGGGCTGCCTCCTGCTGTGGTTCTTCCCTATATAATCCAGACATTTTGGCTACACCAGCTCTTTCACTGTTTTCACCCTTTACCTTCCTGTCCTCTTGGTCTCCTGGACTTCCCCTCTCACCTCTCCTCACATGGTCCATGATCAAGTTTACTCTGGATTCTCCCAGATGTCTCTGCCTCTGGCTATGTTCTTCCTTATATCTACAATAAACCCCTCTACCATCCCTAGAAGCAGCCAAGTCCTCCTTTTTATTTCTTTTTTCATTCAATAACCACAAGCCCTGCATGCTAGGTGTAGACTCAGTTTAGCAGGCTTGTCTGACCTGATCTGTCCTTGCTAAGCATCTGTTTTTGTCCCTTTTGGAATGGGATTGTTTACTCTGTGCCATTGTATACAAGATGTACATAACTTGTGTTTGTTTTGTTTTACAAAGACTCACAGCTAAGAACTTGTCTTGACCTTTGAACAATGTTGGAACTGTAAGTGTACAATACTTTCGAGGTTGGACTGAAAGTATTTTGCATTATCAGATGATCATGAGTTTATGGGGCCAGGAGTGCAATATTATGGTTTGGATGTGAAATGTTCCCACAGACTTTATGTTCTCAGCTTTTGGTACTGTTCTGGGGAGGTCATAGAACCTTTAGGAGGTGGACTTGGCTGAAGGAAATGGGTCATTGGGGGGTGGGGGGTGATGGAGGAGGGAGGCCTTATAGCTTAACTCTGTATTCTTTTTATCTATTTTTTTAATTCATCCAGAGGTGAGCAAGCTTCCTGCTGCCATAGCTATAAGCCTATTCTGTTCCATGCTTTCCTTGTCTGATAGACAGTATTCACTCTCTCAAACTATCAGCCAAAAATGAACTCTTCCTCCTTAAAACAACAAGAAGAAGAACATAGACACTTCAGGAATTCTAACCAGCATACAAGTCACATAAGACTATGCAGAGATCTGCCAAAATCTATGTAAGAACAGAGGTTCTAACGACATTGACTCTCTCTCTCTCTCTCTCTCTCTCTCTCTCTCTCTCTCTCTCTCTCTCTCTCTCTGTGTGTGTGTGTGTGTGTGTGTGTGTGTGTTTAAAATTAGGCATAGTGGGTCACACCTGCAATCAAAATTTAGGAACCTAAAGCAGGAGGATCATGAGTTTAAAGTCATCCCAGGCTATATATTGAGTTTCAGGGTAACCCGGATGCTTAGCAAACACTGTCAAACCCAGAACCAAAGCCAGAGTTGACCCCTTGAAGTTTCAGCTCCATGAGCTTTGACAGGAGTATGTGATTGAGTGACCATCCCCACAAACAAAATTCATAACAATTTTCTCACCTAAAAAACAATCCTCAGGGGACTCTCAGCACAGTTCCGGCAGCATGATTTAAGTAAGCTCCACTACGTGCATCCTGTTTCCAGTCAAAACCACTTTCTCCAGAGTTGGAAGGATGATTTCCCTGCTCTGCCTCATTAGAGCTGCAGTTGAAAGAGCCAGGTTGCTAATGTTGACTCTCTTGCTCCTCCTGAGACCAATTTTCTGGACCTGAACAGCACCCACAGCCAGTACCTCCTGCAGCCACTGAAGCAACTTCTGTGGGAGGAAGAAAATCATCTGCTCCCCAGAGCAGCCACAAGCACTTTCCTGCCAGCTGTTCCAAGCACCCAAGAAATAAGGTCATTGATCTGGAATCCCAGGATTCTCTTCCAATTAGGGTCTCGTCATCTCAGCTGCCACCCACACATGAGACAATCAGAATCGGCTTCCCAGGGCAGACAGACACTCTCTCAGCAGCACCAACTAGCCTTTAGCATCTCTCTGGCTCCTTCCCATAGCAGACAATGCCATGATGAACAGTGCATTTCTATCCTCAAGTCAATGTAGGGAGCTGGAGGGGGCCTCTCAACCCTCTTTCCTGAGACAGGAGCTAGCAGTATAGGGAGGGGCCTTCCACATCTTACCTTTCAGACTAGCAAGGAAAAACTAACTGCCTGCTGTGGTCTGGTGGCCTATGGGCTTCAACATCTCCTCCCCTGGCATGCAACTCATTTTACTCTGCCTCAGTTTCAATGGCAGTGAGGAGACCTGGTGACAAGCTAAGTGGCAAGAACACAGTGCACAGAGAATGGTGCATGTGTGGGTGTGCATTTAACAAAATGTTCTCATATGAGGAGGCCTTGCAAGAAAATGGAGTGGGGGCGGGGAGGGCCTGCTTAGGTGAAGTCAATGAATCTCCCAGCTCAAATAATTCTGCCTCTGCTCATCCCACTTGAAGCAAAGCCTCTAGACAGTTTGCATGTCTGCTTGCCCTCTGTTCTCAAGACTGTAAGGATCAGCTGTTCTGGGTCTTAGAATGATCATCATCAGGCATTCCTACATAAACACATGCACATGCACAAATGCCTATATGCACCAGAACTATGGGCCTTCAGAGGAAGATAAGCTACTAACCCCACTCTCTCACTAACCTCAACCATGGTGTAGGCCTAACTGGAAACTGTGGCAGACTCCTAGGCTGTGAAGTCTAGGAAACCACATTCCTCTCACATGACACCTGCATGAGCCCTTATCAGGGTTCCTAACTTCTGAGTTAGAAAATCCTTATTGAAATCAAACACTAAACTCTGTGGCCATAGCCATGAGAGGGCTCTGTAGGAAGGCACCAGGATGGTGGACAACACAAGGTCATCAGTTTCAGATATACTGGTGGGTTTGGGGTGTAGGGGGATCTCTTCTTACCTGGTATATAATTCTGGGTGGATTTGATAAGGGCTCAGAGATAAAGTCAAGACTCTGTACTAGTTGGTTTGCATGGAAAAGGTATGCTGGAGAAGCCCTTTGCTGTCAGTGAAGACTGGCCAGATTTGGGATAGACAGTCACTCCCAGACAGCAAGACCACGAATATCATCAGATCGAGCAGGCATATGAAAACAAACAACAAATCAGAAACATGGTGAATACACACCTGTAAGCCTACCCTTGGCAGGCAGAGGCAGACGATCATAAGTCCAAGGTCATCCTTGGTTCATGGTCAGTTTGGGTCCAGCCTGGGATATATGAAACACTGCCTCAAAAAACAAAAACAAAAACCCCCAAACAGCAACACACCAAGCAGAAAATATAATTAAGGTAGTTGGGTTCTAGAAAGAGAAACTCAAAGGGAGCATAGTGGGAACAGAGTTCCCAATCACTTCTTCTCTCCCCAGTCAGCTGTCCTCTCAGGGTCCTGGTAACCAGGAAATCCATACTCCTCAGGCTGTTCTGTCAGGCCCGCAGTTCCTGCCACCAGGTACAGTCTATTATTTTTCAGACACCACACTTGCCATAATCTTGGATGGTTTCTCCTTGAGATGGAACATATAAAATCTCTCCATCCCCTCCCTTCACTATGCTAGGGTTTCTTAGCTTCAGGTAGCTCAAAATCTTCAGAAAGAAATCTAAGGGATGGGTGGGTTGGCAAAAACTACAGGGTTTTCTGAACCAACTAGGGTCACAATCAACCAGCAGTTCATCCCTGTGGATGCATCTAGCTCTCTTCTTCCTGCTCCATACACCATATGCTGCAGCTGGGGTTTCCTAGCCCATGAGAAACCATGGAGTTTTCTTCCTCCCATGGAAAGAGAGCATGTGTGTCTCTTTCCAACTCTATTCAGTGGCATCATGTAACACAATGGGAGTATTTACACCAAAGGAATTGGAAAGCTAAGCTGCACACCAAGGTTCCTACTCCCCCCAGCACTCACTAAGATATGCCAGCCTTCTGTGCCAGAGAGTCAAGCCATCTCCTTTCCACAGACTCACTCCACATCTCAGATTTCTTTTTTCTTAAGTGATGTCCCTGAGCCCTCATTGAAGTGGGGTCACATACAAAACACACGGCTCTCATTTCAAAGGGAATTAAGACATGGTTTATTCTCGAGTCAAACAGAGTGACCATGACTTGAGAACACAGACTTGGGTTGACAAGAATAATGTATTTCAATATAGAAAGTCTTTCATGAACTTTTTAATATAGTCAGGGAAAAAAATCCAGTCGTAAACCAGGACATCTTTCAAATATATTGGTGAAAACACCAGGTAGGCAGGTTTTCATAAAATGAGAAAAATCTCTGCAATAGGTCTCAGGTGCTGTCTGTTGACATCCTTTTGGTTGCTGGAAACTAGGCTGCCTATTAATACGTCCCAGAAGGTTTCACCTGATAATCCTGAGGTCAGACATAAAGGTGGGCAGTGAATGATGACCAAGAAAGTAAAGATGTCCAAGATCATTTGGCTCTAGATCTGCAATATTCTAAGTCTCTATCATTACAAAGTTTTACTCAGTTACCGGCCCTGTACAGCTTTTAATTTGGGTGTTAAAATCTTGACTGTAGGTATGACTCCTTCCGCCTATCCCCCTACAGAACCTCAATTCATATGACAGCTTGCAAGTTCTGCCCTATTGGATTGGCAGCAGGCCAGGCTAGTCACCCCAGTTAACAACTAGCCAGCTTCAGAAGGATGAATAATGCCATCCTACGCTCACTAGCTGACCTGCTTGCTGGCTATGGACACCTAAGCAACGCAGGTCAGATCCACCAAACCACTCAGCTGCTCTGGACTCAGGAGTAAAAAAATGGTCCGTGTTTTATGCTGCTAAGTATTGAGATAATTTTTATACAAAAGCTGATAGAACAGCATCCTTGTAGTCTATAGTCACTATCCATTTCTTTTCTCAAGTGCACAAGATAAATGGAATTCCACCTCTCCTTTGAGACTTAACTGTATTATACATGCTTCTACAATTCTGATTCTATAATACCTGCTTCTCAAAATCCCACTCTGGGGCCCATCCCTTCTTCCCACAATGCTTTGTTTCTCAATCTCTATTTATTATTCATTGCTTTGCACTGAATGTATTTGCTCTTAAGGCTTCTGTTAGGAGGGAGAAAATGGGTCTTGACCCTCACTGTAGTCTCTCAAGTGCCTAAGATGCAGCACTTCTGAGGTTCTCACACTTTAATGAACAGAAAGCTTGCTTGGGCAGTTGGCTCTTCATGTTGATTCCCAGCCCATCAGGAGAGACTCTGAACCCAGAAAAGAAATATGTAACAAGTGGTCTAGGAGACCCAGGTGCAGCTGATATAGGACATGGCTGCAAAGATAAGCATGGAAGACTCTAAGCCCCCATGAGTCAGGTAATTTGTTCAAGGTCACACAGTCAGAGAATGATGAAACCAGGCCGAAACCCCTTTCCAGACAGCGCTGCAGGCACTCTGAAAACATGTAAGTCACATTTTAAATTTCTAGACTCTACAGGTATACTAGTAACACCCATGGCTTGCAAATGACTTTAGGATTGTATGCATGTACACATGTAGAACATCTGCTTACTAGAAAGTGAGTCCCAGTAGATGGCCCATTCTTCTCTGTTGTACTAGGAAGTGTTGGGCTGATGTTCAGATGTGGCCACATTGCTAAAGAACCAACCTGAGAAGCAGAGCAAGACCAAGACCCACATCTGCCTTCCCTGCTTTCCGGCTCCCTAACAAGGGATCACCAGGGGTATATATGGAATAAAAGGGCACTCCAGGGAGAACCAAGAAATGCAGTTTATTCAGAACTTGCTATAGAAGAGAGTCAGCATCGACTATCTACATTCCATTTAAACTCAAAGGCAAGCGGAGTGGGAAGGCTGGCCAGTAAGAAATGGCTTCATGCGACCTCTGATTAGAGGTTGTGGACATGAAGCAAACAAAACAGGCTATCAAAAGCAGGGTGCCCCACATGATTAAGAGTTGATATTTGGTTTTCATTTTTAAGAATTGGTCCTAAGTTGAAAGGGAACACAAATGAGAGGCAGTTACTGATTAAATGCCTACTCTGTGGGACTGCTTTGTAGGTGTCGAGCTATGAATTGTAGACTGTGGGCCGGAGGGGGAGGCAGAGGACAGATTCGTATCTATGTGCTTGCATGCAGAAGCCTGAGGTCGACTTCTAGTGTCACAATGCAGCTAGACGTGACAGCCCCAAGGATCTATCTGTATCGGCCTCCCCAGCACTGGGGAGAGAAGCTTGTGCCTCCCCTCACTGATTATTTTATATATCAGTGATGCTAGGGGAGTGATCTCAGGTCCTCAGGTCTGTGCAGCAAACACTACCAAATGAGATATCTCACTGGCCCCAAGCACCTCTTTTTATATGCTGCCTGGCCATCCTCTGTTCGCATGTTAATCTTTCAAAGAGAATTCGATTCCCTGAACGTTTCTCCTTGGCTATCCAGCCTGATTCTCATTTCTCCCAAACCAACCTGATGACGCAGTTTCTGTACGATCTGAAATATGGCCCCCTTCCCCCACCTCCAGCTCCCAGCTTCTAGAAGAGGCAACTAGAGGAGCTCCTGACATGCTGCCTGTCTATGGGGACTCTGGAATGGGGCTTTTCTACCATTTAATGTTCCAATACATCATCAAACTGCAGAGGGAGATCTCTGAGTCACCAGGAGCCCATGTCACCCTTGCCCCACCTTCTGCAGAGCTGTTTAGTCATCGGCACATGATAAGTGGAATCCTGCCTCTCCCTCTGAGACTTAACTGAAAGCTGCTTCTATTGCTTCTCAGAGTCCCATGCTGGAGCCCATCCCTTCTTCCCATAATGCTTTGTTCCTTTGCTTTGCCTTGGTCACTTTCCATTCCTTTTCTCAAGTGCACATGAGAAACTTGAGCTTTAAGTTTCACCCAGGGACGTCCTGATGCTGTGAGATGATGAAATTTCCAAGGGCATTCTGCGCCCCCCCCCCCCCATTTCTTTACATGGCTAATCCTCCATGTTGTCCATGCAGAGCCTCCTAGAGTCAGCCTTCAGCTGACCACTCCTCACCACGTTCAGTCTCTACCAAGTCCTATTAATTCTGCTTCCAGGGTGTCTCTCGATTTGATCCAGTTCTCAGTTCTGTCATTCCTGCCTGAATTCTAATGTATGCTGGCAGCACCTCACACCTACCCTTGCCAAAGCTCAAGCAAGCCAATGTACCACACTCTTTAAAATAAGAATGGCAGAGATAGGCCAGGTACAGTGGCCACACCTGCTATCTCAGGATTTAGGAAGCAGAGGCAAGAGGATCACTAGTTCAAAACCATCCTCATCTATACAGTGAATTTAAGGCCAGCCTGGCGCTGCATGAAACCCTATCATAAAAAACAAAACCAGAAACAAACAAACATAATTACAAGAAGAATATGTTTCCTTATAAACAAAAGGTTAGTGCTCTCCAGGCGTAAGAAAGAATCTTATATGGATCTGTTGAGTTAGAAAACAAATATGAAGTCTGGAGAGGTAACTCAAAGGTTGAGAGCAGGTACTGATCTTGAAGAGGAGCAGAGCTTCATCGGACTGCTCACAACTGCCGGTAACTCCAATTTCAGGGGATCACAATGAGCCTTGTCTGTGCATATATGTGCACATGTCCACACAACACACACAACACACACACACAAATAATAGAAAACAAATGTGATTTTTTAAACCTTTACCTACTAGAGCAACCAATTAGCAATGTAGCCATTTTAGAGGCTAAAAGCCACAGTTACAGAACAAAACAACCATCTCCAAACTTCAGGCATCTTAGAAAATACCTTGTCAGAGAAAGCATTTTCAGAGTCATATTTGGAAGGAAGAGAGCATCTGCTTCTGTTTAACTGCAAAGGAAAGAGCACCGTTCTTCTTGTGGTGGTCTTTTACCAGCTGTTAGGAAGATCTGCGGCATCTTTATTGAACAGTGCACCTTGGTTAGTAAATACCAAGGAGAGAAAACTTGTCTGAGCAAGTGAAGACTTGGGAAATCAGATGGCAGAAGGAGGGGCACGGCATAAGCTGTGACGTGCTGCCTTGGGGGCCACCACTGCTTTTCCTGACCGAGCAGGTCCTGTGACCATGATTGTGTCCCTCCTCTGCTGCAGTCACATCCTGGCCTTCAGGACCCATCGCTGAGTAGACTGAGCCCTTCTGGAACTAGAAGTTTCTGTGCCTTCCAGCTGAGCTTCTCTTCTTACCTCCTCACTTGCTGCTTTCCCTTCAGATCTCAGAAACTCCACATACCTCACACACACACACACACACACATCACAACTCTCCCACATACCCCATACACACACACACACTCACATGCACACACACAACCACAACTCTCACACACACTTTGCACTTACACACACTCATATGCACAGATATACTCTCACACACACTCTTACACACTCACACACATGTATACACATACACATACAACACACTCACACATATAGTCACACATATACAATATACCACACACACTCACATACAGTCATAAATATGCAATACAACACACCCACACTCTCACACACCCTCCCATGCACACACACTCACACATATAAACATATACTCACACATACACACACTCACACATACATACTCCATACTCTCACACACATGCATGCATACACAAATACTCATACAACATACACCACACCACATACATATACACATACACACCACAACATATACAATACACGACACCACACACACACACACACACACAGCCTGGACTGCTGTCCCTCCATGTCTGACTCACTGCAGCTCACCTGTCAGATCTCAGATTAAACATTTTCCTCTCAAGTCAGTTTTGAACACTCACTCTACCTTGAAAATAATCTTTCTGTCGTGGTTTTTGATAGCACCCTAAATATTTAGGGCACTCACCACAAACTTACAGTTTTTGCTCCTTGTCTTATATTTGTCTCCCTTCCAGACTAAAGAATTCAGAAAGGCAGGAATAGCTAATGACCTTTTACCTCTCCCTCCTCCCTATTGCCTTCTCCTGCTTTCCTTTCCTCCCCTTCCCTCCCCCACTCCCTTCTCTGCCTCTATTCCCTCACCTTTCTCTTTGACCTGCTTTATATAGCCTAGGTTGGCCACACACAGAGTCCTCATTCTCCTGAGTGCTGGGATTACAGGCATATACCACCAACCCTGACATATGATCTTTTTCAACACAGTACCATCATCTATAACACTTCATAAAAATAGTAGCAATTAACATTTTCTAAATGCTTACACAGTTCCTCACTCCACTCGGGCTGCTTTAAGGGTATCCGCATCATTTAACAAATATTTACCAACTGGTAGTTTGGAAAACAGGTGCTAGGCACACAGCAAGGAAGAAAACAGATGAAAGTAGCTGCTTCATGGAGCTGACGTTTTAATGGGGAGACACACCAAGCAGGATGGTAAACTGCTTATATGCAATATCGTAAAGTGTTATGTGTTAAAAGGAAAAAATGCAAGCAAGTGGAGAGTTGGCAGGCCTTTGAAATTCCTGTTTCCCCAGCTTTCATAGAACTAGAAATAAAAACTTGCTCAAAATGGAAGCCCGCAGTTATCCAGTAGCAGATTCAAGATTTACACCTAGCTTTTGACACCACAGGCCTAACCATTGTACTCCCCCCCCCCCCCACACACACACACACACACACACCCCGGCCGCCTCTGGTTAGGTGATCAATAAGGTTTGTTGAAAGTCTAGTATATAACTCAGTGGTAGAACTCTCTTTTTATCCATTTACTGTGTTGGGGTTCTGGGTGTCAAGTCTTCAAGGGCAGAGCAGCAGTGGAGACTTAAGACTGAGAATAATAATATGAGGTATTCAGAGTTAAAGAGCCAGCAAGGAGCTTGCGCGGGGCTGGCCTGGAGCTGAGAAGAGGTCGAAGCACGCCTAAAGCCCCAGATTTTTCTCATCCTGAGAGTGGCAGGAACTTGGCTTCTCCCCAGCCTTGTTCTGGTGCCAACAGACCCCAGCAGAGCACCGATTGCCCTGGTGTATGTAGCAACTGATAAGCCTGCTGTCTCCAGGGTTACAAGGGCTGGTTGCAGTTTATCTGACTGCCTGGCTGAAACATCCCTGGGCTGAACTTCCTTTCTGTGTGTCCTTATAAGGTTCCTTCCCCCTGGTCCCTAGTGGTCTCAAATATGCAAATGAAACACCATCATTTTCTTGCCCCAGCCACTCATTCACCCTAGAGTATAAATATCCCCTGGCCCCTCCTAATAAACGATCTGTCTTCTTGTTTCCAATAAACAGTATTCTCAGTGTTCTTTCCTGTTGTACTCACCCTACACTCAGGATCCTCTTCCAGTAGGCTGAACGTGGACCTGTTTTTTCAACAGCCCGATCATAACGGGACAAAGAGGGACTTGAGCCCAGCACTTGGACATGACAACCGTGTCATATCTTTCCTCCACACTAATGCGACTACCAGACAATGGGCACCAGAAGGGAGGATTGGGGCTATCAGGATAGCACTGGGGAATCCCAATGGCCCCACTTCCTCCTCTGTGCTCAGAGCTGAGCTTTATTTCCCTGTGTTCTTTCCGTTTGTATTTTTCAGTATCCCTTGAAATTACATAAGCCCTCTGGTTGTTTTTTTGCCAATAAGATGTGGGTATGTGTGATAGTCTTGGATTTTAGGCCTGGCCCATAAATCCCTCCCCCAGGAAGTCACGTTTGACTGCTTGTCTTGACCTTGGAGATGCCACGTGTTGAAAGTGACAGAGTTTTGGGCAAGGAGCCTGGATCCCCAAGTCACCACTTGGCATAGAGCTGTCACACCTCCCTGAAGCTTGAAAATATTTTAATACCCGGATACTCTAACTTTCTGTTTCTTTCTTTTCATCTATTTTTAACTTTTTAAAAATTCCAGACACTTTTGGAATCACTTTGTGAAGAGGAAGACTTTTCTGAGCAGAAAACTGGGGAAAATAACACCTAAATAGATTCATGGCTACATAAAATGTTCTACTCTTTTTCCTTTGGCAGTGCCAGTGTGCTCATCCGGCAGCTTCTTCCATGCCAGGCAAGCTCTCTACCACTTAGCTGCATTCCCAGCCCAACTTTTCACTTTTACAGGTGATCACAATGCAGAAGCAAAAACTGAAAGTTAACGACAAAGTGGGATGAAGAATTTTCATGTATTATCTATAGAGTGTTTCAAGTATAATGAATTTTAAAAAGATTTATTTATTTTTATGTGGGTGGTGCTTTGCCTGCATGTATGTCTGTTGTACCATCTGTGTGTCTGTGGAGACCAGAAAAGGGTTTCAGAAGCCCTAGAACTGCAGTTACAGGCTGTTGTGAGCCACTATGTTGGTGCTGGGAATGGAATCCAGGACTTCCAGAAGAGCAGCCAGTGCTCTTAACCACTGAGCCATCTCTCCAGCTCCTCAGCCAGTGCTCTAACCACCAAGTCATATCTCCAGCTCTATAATGAAAAATGTCAAAAATACGAAAGAAAGAATGAAGATGGTAACTTAAGAACATGGTTTGGCAGGTCACAGAACATGCAGAAATGACAATAAATATGAGCCTATTTAACCCACCAATTAAGAAATACAGAAGAAGTCAATACCACACTTCCACTTTTGCTAAAACTAATAAAGGTCTTTCCTCCCTCCTTCCTTCCATTCCTTCCCTCCTTTTCTTTCAGTTTTTGATTCTTTCCTTTTATATATATATATATTCTTTGAGACAAGGTCTCTGTAGCCCAGGCTGGCAAGCCTCCTGAGTCCTGTGATTATAAACACCAACCACCACATCAGGCTTGACCAAGATTGTTTTTCCAAATCCTGTGTTGATACTGACATTGGTACAGTGAACTGGACTCTTAAAGCTGCTGGGATTGCAGCTAATACAGGCATTCTGAAAGACAGTTTGACGGTATTTATCAAAATATTCTCAAATGTTCATAGACCCATGGGGCTCTTGTTCAGATCCTAGTTCTATAGAAAGTTGCCCAGAATGTTGGTTGTAAATACAGCAAAATTCTAGCACAGACGACATGTACAGCTATAGTAATGTCATAGGCTCAGTAAGTCATAGTAATTCATCCAAGAGATAAAATGTCATTAAGCTATAAAATAAAGCAGGTTGATAAGGAATATTTAATTATATGGAAGAACATTCACAGTATGTTTAGTGGAAAAGGAAGATTGAAACACAGAGGTTATTATACCAACTATACAACACAGAAACATATCTTTGAATCCTTGCTAAGGAAAAAAATGGCATTTCAAGGTGCCCAAGGCAACTACCTAAACAAGTTGATATATGTGAGTCTCCCATTTCTGGGTGGCTAAGGCAGGAGCTAGTGAGACTGGTGGATACAGCTGAGGAAGAACAGAGAGACAAGCCCAAGAAAGCACAGGAATGGAGTCTGTTTCCTACTCAACCCTTTGGGGCAGACTTGGTCCTGACTGAGGGACAGGTGCATGATCCATCACACCCTGTTAGATAATTATTTTAATTTTACGTATTTATGGGGTATAGCATAATATATGTAATTATATACATTATATAAAGATTGACTTGCATAGTTAACACGTCCATCTCCTCAAACATTTTCTTGCATACGAAAATGGTACCTGTGCCATTTCAATGCATGTATACACTGTATATCAAATCAGGTCTTACAGCACAGTGAGGTAACAACAGACCAGATAAAATGTGAACTTTATGAATAACTAGAAAGGAATGACTCAAAGGCTCTGTACTTATTGGTTTCCTTGCTGCTGTGACAAAACACCTAACAAAAATTACTTTTGAAATGGAGAATTTATTTTAGCTCATGGTTTGAGGGGAAACAGTCCATCGCCACTGGGTGACAGGAATGTGAGGTGGGTGTTCACACGCATCTAGTCAGGAAGCAGAAAAGTGAATACTAGTATTCAGATGGCTTCTATTTTCTCTTTCATTCAGCCAGGGACTCCAGTCCATGGATTGATGCTATTCAGGGTGGGAGTTCTCTCCTCAGTTCTCCCTTATCTAAAATCCCTCACCAACACATCCACAAATGTGTTGTCTAGGAGATTCTAAAGCTATTCATGTTGACAATGAAAACCAACAACCAGAGGCTCCAAACAAAAAGTAACAGAAAAGAAACAGAAACCCTAATTACACAAAGAGATTTAAAATTTTTATTTTCATTATCTTTAATGATATGTGGGGGTGAGTGTGAGTGTGTAGGTGTGTGTGTGTATGTGTGTGGGTGTGGGTGTGTGAGTGTGTGAGTATGTGTGTGTAAGTCAGAGGTGTGAGATCCCCAAGCACTAGAGTTACAGACAGTTGTGAGCCACCTGGTATAGTAGCTGGGAACTGAACTTGAGTCTTCTGGAAAAGTAGCAAGTGCTCTTAATCCCTGAGCCATCCCTCCAGTCCAGAAAGAACTTCTGAAGTTCTGCTCAATTCCAGATTTGGATTCTGTATCTGTGACTGTGATCACACTACTCTGAGAGACCCAGTCCAAACATCTTCAAAGTAGAAACAATCCACACTGGGTTGAAGAGTGAGAGGACCTGCAAAAAGCCCAGGGTAACATTCTCAGTACAGAAAGGAAACTTAATAGCAATTTAAGGGCAATGACACTAAGTCATCCTAAGCTGTAAAGGAACAAAGTTGGTAAAGGTGCATTGTGGGAATCTGTGCTAGTTTGAATGAAAATGTCCCTCCCCTCCCTCCCCCCCACCCCCCCACCCCCTAGGCTCAGAGGGAATGTGGCACTGTTGGGAGGTGTGGCCTTGTTGGAACAATCCTGTCACTGAGAGTAAACTTTAGGGTTCCAGAAGCCCAAGCCAGGCCCAGTGGCACTCTCTCTTCCTGCCACCTGCTAATTCGTATATAGAACTCTCAGCTGCCTGTCCAGCATCATGTCTGCCTGCATGCCACCATGCTTCCTGCCATCACAAAAGTGAATTCTAAGCCAGCCCCATTTAAATGTTTTCCTTTATAAATGTTTTTGTCAGGGTCAACTGACATGGGTCATGGTGTCTCTTCTCAGCAATAAAACCTTAACTAAGGCAACAGCCTAACTAAAGCTCATTTAGAGACTTCTTCTCAAAAGACCTGCAGCACAATCCCGATGTAACTGGGTATCATCTTTGTTGTCACTAAACACAAAGCCACCTGTGGCCTTTGTGCTTTCCTATTCTCCTCCCATTAATGCTCTTCTTCAGGATGGCATTTGACTTGAGGAAAAGACTAGTTTCCTTTGCAGATGTGAGAATTGTGTTGTTCCAACAAAAGCTGGCAGAACTCTGCCAAGACATGTTGACTGCATTTTTACCACCTAGATATCTGCTAAAAGACCAGTGTGTCTAGTTTTTAATTGCCTTGCCCACCCACATAGAAGATGTTGGAGCATTAATCCAGGCTGTTTAGTACTTTCTGATTGCAAGCCCACTGATGTAAACCACAGCACAGTCCTTTGGTGAGTTGAGAAGTCTTTGAAATTCTTTGGTCGAAATTTCCTCTGAAGCAATCATCAGAAAGCTATCTACTTCATAATCACAAGGGAGATTGTGTGTGTGTGTGTGTGTGTGTGTGTATCTACCAGCACTTGCATATATGTGTAGAAAAAGAGGAGGATGAGGAAGGGAGTGGAGGTCAAGCAGCAAAGTTTAGGTCAGGAACAAAAGAAGAGGGAAACGAAATAATTGTAAGAGCACCGAAGAGGATTTGGCTTGCTTTTGCAGAGGACTTAAGTTCTGTTCTCAGCATTGACATTGGGAAGCTCAGAATCACTTCTAATTACAGCTCTAAGGAGTCAAACACCCTCTTCTGGCCTCCACAAGCACCTGTATGCACACACACATACCCAAACACAGACATGCACCCATATGTCAGGAGCCATCTAGGAGAGGTTAAGGCTAGCAGGTGGCCTTCCCGGAGGCATCCCACCCTTTTTGTATGGCCTAAGATGCATGAGCTCTGAGAGGCAAGGTCCCAAGAGACCTCATCTCAGGATTGCTTCTTGCTGCTGATATGCCTTTCCCGTCACTACTACATAACCTAAGGATTTCTGTGCATTAGCCCACCCCATTGAGTAGATTTCCTGCAGATCAACATAAAGATGAACTTTCATTAATTTCACATTAATGCTGTGTAGATGAATTAATGATTTTGTAGAGTTCCTGATTTGTTTCAAATAATCTTTGGAAGAAAGTTTTAAGAAATAGTTTTAGTTGTTTGCTAGAAGGATGTAATTCGGTCTTGCCTCTTGGCTCTCTTGCTTTCTGCCTCTCTCTCTTGCCCTCTTGGGCTCTTGGGCTCTTCCCTTCCCCATTTCCTCCCCCCCCCCCACATGGTCATGGCTGGCCTCTACTTCTCTACTCTCTCTACCTCTCTCTGCCTTTCTCTGCCTCACTTAACTCCCCATGTCCTAAATAAACTCTATCCTATGCTAAAAAGAAGAAGAAGAAGAAGAAGAAGAAGAAGAAGAAGAAGAAGAAGAAGAAGAAGAAGAAGAAGAAGAAGGTAATAAAATTAAAATCAAGAATAGAATGTGTCTACTCCTCACACTAATAGGTAAAGGCTGCATAATAAGAAAAACAATGAGCTTTCATAGAAAAGAGATATAGGCTTGGGACAAATTTGTGTTGAGCAAGTGTGTCATGCCACCAGACAGAAGAACTGTTAAGGCTGAGTAGGCCCAAACCCCAGGAAATCTCAGAATTGAGAACAGCAGGCACGGGGCCAGCTCCCTGACACGCTCTACTTGTTCTAGAACATGTAGCCAAGACACCCACTGAGAGGTCCATGACCATCAGTCAAGTAGGGACATCTTAAGTCCTTCCCCATGCAGATAGAGCATCCCTAACATCTCAGACTGAGCCAACGGGAAGCACCTATCCCTGGATCCCACCCTATTCCCAACATTTTTATAAGGTCCTAATCCACATGGGAAAAGTACACAAGCTATTTCATTAAGAATCATCTGAGAGTGGCTGTTTACTGAGCTATAAGACACTGGAGAGATTTTTCTCTCCCAAAGCATTCATCGCTAGACCTTGGATCCATGCAGCAGGCCAGGCTCATGTCCCTAGTGCCACCACTGTGGCTCCCACCTGACTGCAGCTACTAGTCACCGTTCTATTCACTTGCAGCTGCGTTCTGCTACCCAGAAGCTCTGGCTGTGGTTCCTGAGTGCTTGCTGCTGCTCGCTGAAGCCCACCACTGCTGCTACTGGCATTGCACAAGAGACCTTGCTACCTTTCCTGCATGGGCTCTCCTTTGGAGAGCTGTAATACTTTGGCTCATCTGGCCAGTCAGAGTCCTGCAGAACCTTTTGTTCTAGACCAGAGATCCGCAGAATTAATCCCTCTGGTTCCCCAGAGAAAGAAACCTGGAGATGCCTATCATGGACTTCATTCTGCCTCCCTGGAGTGTTCATAACACCCCAAGAGGTGAGGCAGAGAGGCAGCCTGACAAATTTTTGTTTGTCTGTTTTTAGATTTAGGTTTTTTTTTTCTGAGATGGGGTTTCTCTGTATAGCCCTGGCTGTCCTGGAACTCACTCTGTAGACCAGGTTGGCCTCGAACTCAGAAATCCGCCAGCCTCTGCCTCCCAGAGTGCTGGGATTACAGGTGTGCACCATCACCACTCGGCAGCCTGGCAAATTTGTATTCGAGGAAAAACATTCAGGTCCAAGAATGAAGGCACAGGTGTGCACTATGATAAGGCAAGGCTGTATGAAACTGTTGCTTTGAACTCATAATGAACATATAGTATGAAACACTGTTTTGAACTTACTATCAACATTCTTCTGTAACTCCCATTTTATGTAGCATTTTATCTCTGAGGTAATCCTCTAACGAACTTTTGTATTAAAAGGTATAAAACGGCCAGAGAGAAGAAATAAGGTTGTGTGGCTTGGGGGTTCTCTGCCCCATCCATCCAAATATATATATGTATATGTTTGTCTATATATATGGATATACATACATATGTATGTATATGTGTAGGTGTGTAAGTATGCATGAAAACTTGTGGAATAGATGAAACAGATTTCCAGACCTGGCCAGAGTGTGTGTATGTATGAGTATATGTATGTCTGTGCATATTTGCCTGTATAAAGGGTTTTAATTCTTTTCTTTGCAACATTTTATCTACAAGTTGATTTTTTACATAGAAAACTTTTTGTCTAAAAGCTCTAAAAGGCTAACACAATAAATAAAAGGTGATGTAGCCATTTTCCATTGTATCTGGTTTGTGTGTGTCTGTGTGTGTGTGTGTGTGTGTGTGAGAGAGAGAGAGAGAGAGAGAGAGAGAGAGAGAGAGAGGGAGAGAGATTCTTATATATCAGCTACTATGGCAGAGGAAACTGGAGTCAAGCTGGTACCATCCTTGCAGGTGGCCAAGAAGCCATTTCCAGCCACATTGGCAATACTTGTCAGGACAGAAAGCCAAATGCTCCTTGGCACAGTTATTCTGGGCAGATGCCAGCATTGCTCATGGTAGGAAGATGCTTCTTGTATTGATGCAGTTATACTGGAATATCTCTAGAGAATATATCAGAGTTTGGCCTTGTAAAACAGAGCGGAATCATCTGTGCTTCTCAAGGATGGGTATTGTAGTGCAATTAGAACATTCACCATCATCCACAATAAGGGGACCACAGAACATCAATTTCTTTCCAATAAAGCAAAACACAAGAGATGAAGAGAGGTTAGCCCTTTCCCCTTTGGCATACAGCACTGAGAGAAAGGAGCTATGTCTGAAAGCAGTTACCATCGGTTGTCCTTTTGTCTCTAGCCTAAGAAGCAGAGGAGAGCTAAAAGCAGCATACTTTTCCTAGACAGGAACAGTGGTGGTACACCCTGACCATTTGTCCAGAGTTATAGCAAATCTCTTAGTCTTCTATGGTACAAGAATCTTGCTCAGCTCTCTAGCTCACATGACATCATTTGCTATATATCGATAGTGTTATGCCTGCAGAATCCAACAGAAAGAAGTAGGTGCTACCGAAGGGCCATGGGAAAATGCAGATGTCAGAAGCTAAGGAATAATTTCCATGAAAATGGGATCCTGGCTTCTTGTTGAAATTTCTGGAGATGCAATTGTCTTAGTCACAGTTCTATTGCTATGGTAAGACACCATGAACAAGGCAACCTATAGAATAAAAGAATACTGGGGGATTATAGTTTCAGAAGGTTAGAGTTCATGACCATCATGGTAGGAAGCAGGCAGGTATAGAGCCAAAGTAGTAGGTAAGAGCTTATATCTTGAAACAACAACCAAGAAGCAGAGAGAGCCAATTGGTAATAGCCTGGACTTTTGAGACCTCAAAGCTAGTCACCCAGTGATACATTGCCTTTAACAAGGCCACATCTCCTAATCCTTCCCAAATAGTTCCACCAACTGTGGACCAAGTATTCAAATATATATATGCACACATGGGACCATTGTCATTCAAACCACTACAATGATCATCTGTAAGCAATCTGGAACATAACATAATTATATCTTTAAAGCAAAAGATAAGTAGTTGTACACAATATGTACCAATAAAAAGGCACAGCACTCACTTTGTGCTTCTGAGTTCCCTAGGAAGCTCCAGGCAAAACCAGCTCAATAGCTGCCTGCTTAGCTTCTTCTTCACTATATTCAGACTTCTGGGTACCTTATTCCCTCCATAGGGAAGTTTTCCAGTGTGAATTGGAGAGGAAAATAAGCAATGAGTGTAGCAATTACTTAGCATAAGACATTCTTCTAAAGATTGTCACAAATTAACTTTCTTAATCCTGCTCTTAGAATAATCCTCAGTAAATACCAATTCTGATTTTGAGCCTCTGAGAAAAGAGCCTCTACAGAACAAGCATAAGGGACAGGGCTGCCTTTGCCACTAGTTCACCCCCAATCTCCTGCTTCTGCCTGGCCGACTCTGTGGGCATTTGAGAGACCCTGCTGACTCTATCAGAAGATCTAGGAGGCCAGAAGACCTAGGAGGTCTAAGAAAACCCACCCACTGTCAGGCTGAGTCCAGGTTCCTAATAAACTCATGATTGGAAGCCAGATGAGCTAACACAATACACCTATACCGCTTCTAGCACGGTGGCTATTTTTAACCTCATGGTACCAATCATACCCCTGGGCACCACGACTGTCTATGAATCACCTGCAGTACTGGTGAGATCTGCCAAAGGGCATCATGTTATATTTAGCCAGGACTGCTTCAGAAAGACTTACAGCTGGGATGGAGAAAGTGGTTTTCTTGGTTACAACTTGTACTGTGCAGCAGACTGAGTTCGTCTCCCGTAGCTGGCATGACATATCTTAGGCAGAGTCTGTTCTCCACCAGGGGCATAAACAGACACCCAGAGGAATGAGCAGGAAGGAAGGTATTCCACAAGGTGAAATAAGTCGTAAATCTACAGGAAAGCCCTAGGATCATGGAAGAATTTGGGGTACAGCAGAAGGACTGGCAGCAAATATCCAGGTTCTAGCTTTGACCTTTGCCAACTGCATTTCCTGTAGCCACAGATCTGCCCTCTCTCCACCTGCTGCTGTCTTCCTGTTCAGTGATATCAATCAACTTCCCAAGGTCCTAGAGAGTGATGAGAAGAGGGTTTATAAACCCTAAAGTACTGGTCAGAGAGTGGTAGTTAATAGGAGACTAAAAGATGAATTCAGAGACTCCAGGTTTTCTGTTTCATCTAGACAAAACTGGATAACCAAGACCAGGTAAGCTTCTTTAGTGCCTGGGACACTTTTTAGTAAATAACTTTCTGAAATCCATAACTTTAGTAGCCATAATTCTCCTTTCTCCTAGCTTCTGTTAGGGAGGTGTCTGCTCTGGTGTTTAATTCGTGCTGCCTATTTTGGTATGAGCAGCTTTGCAGCCAGACAGGATGGACTGGAAATGGTCTGCACTTTGATAGGTAAAATGTTACTTTAGGGCCCTCTGTGCTGCCAACTGCCCCTCTGACCACACACTCACAGTCTCACTCTGTTCTCTCCCTTGTCTGTAGCACAGAAAAGGTCTGGAAAGCCTGGCTCAAAGGTATTTTGGTTCTTAAACCAAACACCTATCTCAGCTGTATGAGAGCTTGCTGCCTCTCTGCATATAGTCAGTAAGGACAAATGAATGTGCGATTCCCCAAGTGCTGAGAACCACACTTGGGAGCAAGACTCAAACAAGTCTCTTTTAGTGAGTTCTTTGTTTTAAAAAAAAAATCTAATAATTTTAATTGTATGTGTGTGAGTGCCTTGTCTGTATGTTTGTATGTATTTGTTTGTATGCATGTATGTATGCATGTATACATACCACATGTGCTGTGCCCAAAGAGGCTAGACGAGGGTATTAGGTCACCTACAGCTACAGTTCTACCTGGTTGGTATCTCATAGGTGCTGGGTACCAACCTGAGGTCCTCTTCAAAAGCAGCAAGTGCTCTTAACAGCTGAACCATCTCTCTAGCCCCTTGGTGAGTTCTTAGAGCAAAGACCTTTATTTTATTAGCAAATAAACATCCCTTCTTTGTATACAAACTATTAGGGCAAAGAGTATTAGCCTTGGAGTTGAAGGAGGCTAGCCAAATTTTTAAAAAAACAAAAACAAAAACCTGTCTGGGACTTGATTTCCTCATCTTTAAAGACTTTTCACTACTTTTAAGTTATGTATATTGTGTATGTCTCTGTGTAGGTATATGCAAGTAAATGCAAACACTGAGGAAGTTAGAGGTGTTGGATCCCTCATGGAGCTAGAGTTATCTGTATCCTCTGGAAAAGCAGTATGTGTTCTTAAATGCCAAGCTATCTTTCCAGACCCAATTTGCTAAACTTTAAAATGGGATTTTTCCCCTTAAACAAAGATAAAATACACCAAATAACAATAAATTTTTAAAGTTGTCAGGAACTTACTTTGATAACTGACAGACTAGATTCTACAAAAGTGAGGATATCAGGTTGCTTTAGATCCAGGGCCCAAGATGGTATATGAAAGACAGAGGTTTTGCAGCACTGGTTGGTTGAATAAGTTGACAAATGAAATATAGAGTGACCAATAGACAGGTGTGCTGGTGAGAGCCTGGAATTCCAGCATTTAAGAATCTGAGACAGGAGAATCAGGAGTTCAAGGTCATCCTCAGCTACATATTAAGTTCAAGTCCAGGCTAGATGCATAAGGCCCTGTTCAAGGGAAGGAAGGATGGGAGGAACAGAGGAAGGGAGGAAGGGTGGGAGGGAGGGAGATATATTCCATTCTGGAGAGGTGCATTGCTCTACTTAGTCACTGCCACACAGGCAGAATTCCATTGTCTACCCACTCCAGAGACCTTTATAACCTTTTTGGTCCTCAGACTGACCTCATATGACCAGTGAAGAACAAGAGAGAAGCACTTGCCATGTGCCATGGTAGCAGGTGCCTTCAATCTTAGCACTTGGAAGGCAGAGTTAGGCAGATCTCTGAGTTCCAGGAGAGCCAGAGCTACACAGAGAAACCCTGTCTAAAAAACAAGCAACAACAACAGCAATAGCAGCTACAACAATAACAAAAACCAGAATTACCCATGAGTCAGTGAATTTTATCTCCTTCCTCACTGTGGGTTAATTTGTGTCTAGTAATGTTGAGGGTATATTATGCTAGCTACTATATGAGGACTCCTCATATGTCATATATTTCCAAATAGGGTTTGTTGGAGTAAATAATCACCTCCTTGCCAAAAATATCAATAATTGAGCCCTAGGAACATAAAAAGTTGGGGGATAAAGATAACTCATCTGACATGGTTATGTGCCTTTAAGGCTAGCATTCAGGAAGCAGAAACAACTAGATCCCTGTGTTTGAGGACTGGTCTACATAGTGAGTTCCACAACAACCAGGAGTGCACAGAGAAACCCTGTCTCAAAAACAAAATCAAAGATAGAACGAGTGTGGAAGGATCAAAGGAAAGGAAAGGAAAGGAAAGGAAAGGAAAGGAAAGGAAAGGAAAGGAAAGGAAAGGAAAGGAAAGGAAAGGAAAGGAAAGAAGGTAGGTCAGTCAAAGGAAAGGAGCAATAACTCGAGTCTCCCAACTTCAAGAAAAGCAGAAGGGCTTTGAACTCAAGATGAAGAATGAAAGAATTTCTATGGGTAGACAAGTACATTTGTAAAATCTAGAGAGACAGCTAAAATTAAGAGAGGATATGAGTGTAGACCCTGCCAGTGTATGTGTGTACGTGTACGTGTGTGTGTGTGTGTGTGCCTGTGTATGTGCATGCAAGTGTGTATGGTGGGTACTCCTTCCAATTAGTTGATGTTGCTGTTTTATATAACTGTTCTCTGGTAACCCCTCCCATTAGACAGCTCAGTTTGGCTCCAATGGCTCTTGCAATCCAAATGGGTTATGCAGATACACCACAGGAGCTTTCTTTTAGTGACTGTGACTTCTGGGATGTCATGCCTGCCTGCTTCAAATACATCAATTAAACCCTCCACGGGAAACCTGTTTGGATAATGTTCTGGACCCAGGAAAAATGTGTCCCACAAGTCTGCCTGCCCTCACCCCATTCTCCCTCTCACACAAGATCTCTCTCGTTCTCTTTTCCTCCTTCCTTCTCTCCCTCTCTCTGTTTGCACTATCCAACTCTCTGCCTGTAGGCTCCAGGCACACCATATGCTCTCCAGGCCCTGAAAATAATAAAAGATTTTTGTTTTATATTTTTAAAATAGGGTCTCACTAGGGAGAAAGCTTGCTTTAAACTTGTGATCCTCATGCCCTGAATGCTGGGGTTACAAAAAGGCCACTGCTGTGCCCAGTCTATTTAATGTTTTACCTAGTTACTGAAGGAGTGATTACACAGATTCTAAATTAAAACAGGGAGCTTGTCACGTAACAGTCACACATTCCCTGCAGAAGTCAGGCCTGGTTCTCCCTCCCAGCCCCATGCTCTCAGAAATAAGACTCAAAATATTTTTACAGATGCCTTGGCCATATAGTTAGCCTCTACTCTGACTATATAATAACTAAAATAACCCAATTATTTTAACCTATCTTCTGCCACGTGACTGCTTACCTGTGCTCAGATCTCCTCACATCTTTCCCAGGTAGATCTTGCAGGGCCTGGCTCTATCTCAGAATTCTTTTTCTCCTGGCTGTTCCATCTTCTATTTCCTGCCTAAGCCATGGGCCACAGGCTTTTTAATTGACAGGTGATGCATCCATACAATACACAAGATATTCTCTCTACAATTCACTATGGTCAAACCAATGTGAACATGTGCTATCTGTGAAAAACATATGACTATGAACAGAAAGAAAACAAAAACAACTCACACAAAAGATAATAAAAGTTCAACTCAATTGCAAAAGAAAATTCCATAGGAGTCAGACCATAGATCCAATAAAACAAGAAATGAGCAAAATACAAGAAAGCACAAAAATAAGCAATTGTTTTACAAAAGAGTTGAAAAAACTTCTTGAAGTTAATGGAAATTAAAATATTTATAACAGAATTGCAAAGCCAGTAGAGGCAGTCAAAGATGGAATCAGTCCATTCAAATACAGATCTGAAGAAATCACCCAGAATGTAGCTCAGAGAAACAAAAATCTAGAAACTTTGGCTCAGAAAACTCAAGTATAGAGTAGAAAGGTCTATTATTGGTTAATTTGGGCCCTGTAAGCTGATGTTAGGATATGAAAAAAGTACTTAAAGGAATGGTGAATGAAGATTTTTGCAATCTTCAGATATGAATCTTCAGTTTTAGAAAGTTTAAAATAATCTCAAACTGGGTGTACCTTAAGGTGGCTAGACACAGTAACTGCAGAACACTGAAGACAAATCTTGGAACTTGTCTGAATCTTTGAAGAAAGCTTATGATTTTATGTTGGGCCACACTCACAGATTTCCTAGTTACACACAACCCTCACCCACAGTTGGACATACTTGTAAGGAATCTTTAAAGATACAGAGTCCCCTTAAAGAGACAATGTCTGACCTGAGGATTGTCCTCAAAACGATAATAGGAGTAATGTGTCAGTCCAGCAAAGACATATTTCTGAGTAGCTTAAACAAAATTTTTCAGAAATATAACTGTTGCTAAAATTTACCACCAATATATCCTCACTAATATGAGAGGGCCACAGAAAGCAGAGTATCCCAGAGCCAGAGTCTGGATGGAAGGAAGAATGTATCTTAGTCCCTGCCCCATCACACCCCTCTGAATCGTTACCTCCACCTCCGTTTGCCAAAGAACAGAATAGCTACTCCTCCAGGAATCCTCTCTTCCCTGACTGCTGCCCTGGATCCCCATCTAGAAGCAGTGCAGCTTCTTGGAGCCTGCAGGGAACTTTCTCCAGGCTCGAGGACATTGTGCTTTACTTACTCATCTGTTTCCCCTTCTCACAGTGTATATCCTCCATCAGGTAAGATTTTGCTGTTGATATCTATATCCTAGAGGTAAGCAATCAACACTGACAATGGTCATTTCTCAGTAATGAGAATTTTGCGTCAATAAATTTATTATACTATTCTCTAGGAAAGGAAAAAAATAAAAAGGGATTTTGAAAAAGAGACAGAGAGAACAATAGTCCTAAATACTGCAGGTAAAAATAGCAATTACCATGGGAACCCGGGAGACGTTTCCATGTTGGAATTAACTAATACAAGACAGGTGCAGGCCTAGGGCAAGCATCAAAACCCTGTTTAAGTAACTGGGTTTATAACAGCAAGGCCAGACCAACCTCTTTCCCCTTTTGTTTTCTTCCTATTGTTCAAAAATTATTTTATATAACCTGTTATGTAGCTGAGAGCTGTGGCTTGCTCCTCAAACCTCTAAAGAACAGATGACGCCCTTCCTGGCCCAGGCTGGAAGCTGCAGGGCACAGTGAAACAGACTGGTGGAAGACACAGACTGAAGTCAGGGAGTGAGCCGAGATGGCGCATCACAGGAAGGATGAGGCTTTCTTGTGAGGATAGACCTCATTCACAAGCTGTGTCCCCAGGGCAAAATCCTGCCACCTGAGCACTGGAGAGGACTCTCAGGGCTGCCACAGCCTCTCATACCATTTACCGCAGAAACCATCACAGTGAGGTCATCTCAGAGACCCACCACAGCTGCCCTGCTGTGTGTGTGTGTGCAAGGGCAGAATTGCACCTCTTCACAAGCATCCAATGTCTGTACACAAGTAGGGAATTAGGCTAAGGGTCCCTGTGGACTGGAAGGAAAGGCCCAAAAATCTACACAGGGAATTTAGTGAGACATAGAGGTTCTACTATGACCAACGCTAAAAATTCACTATAATACCAAACGTATGGCATAAAACTAGAATGGCTACAATTTAGGGCAAGTAAATAATCCAACATTTCCTCAATCTGGTTGTGGTGCAGTCCTAAATGGTTTACAAAGAAGACTGTTGTTTTTAAAGAATGAAAAGAGTGGTATAAAAGAAGAATCTCACTCTATAGGAAACAGGCAAAAAAACTAGACTTTGGAAACTTCTAGGAGGGGCTGCCCCTGGAGGAAAAAAAACTGATCCCAGAAGAGGGGCAGCAGCAGAGGACTTTTGGTTTTCCCAGTAGCTCAGTTTTGTCCTAACCAAGTGTATTTTTCTTAAACTTCACAGTAATTATTATTGTTTGTAACAAACAATATTAATATTAATATATTGTTTATAACAAAATTAAATGGTGTGCTTGTTAGCTAGGGTAGGTTGAGTTAGGTGCTGAAAAGGGAAAGGGGAAGTGGTTTTCATAGAGGTAGACAGGGACCTGTAGAGTTAACAAAATGGATGGCCTTATGGAGGTAATTTCTTCCTGTCTGTTTGTATATGTATGTATGTATATATGCATGCATGTATGTATGTATGTATGTATGTATGTATGTATGTATGTGTCTTAGTCAGGGTTTCTATTCCTGCACAAATATCATGACCAAGAAGCAAGTTGGGGAGGAAAGGGTTTATTCAGCTTACACTTCCACGCTGCTGTTCATCACTAAAGGAAGTCAGGACTGGAGCTCAAGCAGGTCAGGAAGCAGGAGCTGATACAGAGGCCATGGAGAGATGTTTCTTACTGGCTTGCTTCCCCTGGCTTGCTCAGCCTGCTCTCTTATAGAACCCAAGAGCACCAGCCCAAAGGTGGTATCACCCACAAGGGGCCCTCTCCACTTGATCACTAATGGAGAAAATGCCCCACAGCTGTATCTCATGGAGGCACTTCCCCAACTGAAGCTCCTTTCTCTGTGATAACTCCAGCCTGTGTCAAATTGACACACAAAACTAGCCAGTACAATTGACCCCTTGTCAACTTGACACACAAACACATCACTATTAAGCCTCAACCCTTACTTTCTTATTCATCCCCAAAATCTAAATTACTTTAAAAGTCTCACAGTCTTTACATATTAAAAGTTCAATCACCTTAAAATGTCCAATATCTTTAAAATTCAAAGTCCTTTAAAAATTCAAAGTCTCTTAACTGTGAGCTCCACTAAAATACTTTCTTCCTTCAAGAGGGAAACATCAGGGCACAGTCACAACCAAAAGGAAAACTCAAACTCCAATGGTTCAATGTCTGGGATCCAACTCACAATCTTCCAGGCTCCTCCAAGGGTGTGAGTCACTTCTCCAGCTCTGCCCTTTGTAGCACACAGCTTGTCTTCTAGGCTCCAGCTGCCTGTACTCCACTGCTGCTGCTGTTCTTGGTGGTCATCTCATGGCACTGGCATCTCCAAAACTCTGCTGACTTCTACTGTAATTAGGCTTTACCAATAGCCTCTCATAGGCTCTCTTCATGGTGACAAGCCTCTGCTCCTATGCATGACCCATTCAAGTCCTGGGCCATCAATTGCAACTGAGGCTGCACCTTCACCAATGGCCTTCTGTGGCCTCTCACTGTGCCAAGAGCCTCAGCTGCTCTTCATGACCCCTTCATGCCTTCAAAACCAGTACCATCTGGGTGATTCTTACACAGTACCAAGTCCAGCCACAGCACAAAATACAACTGTGGCTATCTCTGGAACACACTCTCTTTGCTCTCAGAAAACACTTCCCCAACTGAAGCTCCTTTCTCTGTGATAACTCCAGCCTGTGTCAAGTTGACACACAAAACTAGCCAGTACATCCACACATGTGTGTATATATGTGTATGTATGTGTGTGTGGTGTGCATGTGAGTGAGAGTTGTGTGTGTGTGTGTGTGTGTGTGTGTGTGTTTGGTGTATGTGTGTATGTATGGGTGAATGTACGTGGTATGTGTGTGTGGTATCCATATGAATGTCTGTCTGTGGTGCTTACATGTATGTGTATGTGTGTGTATGTGCGCATGTCTATTTGTGTGGCATATGTATCTGTGTACATGTGAAGGCCAGAGGCCAACATCAGGTGTCTTCCTCAATCACAGTCCCCCTTGTTTTCCTGAGACAGCAGGACTGGCTGGCCAGCAAGCTCCAGTAATCCACGTATCTCCACATCCCCAGCACTAGAGCCATACATATCTACCTCGTGCCTGGTTTATCTGTAGGTGGTGGGACTCAGAACTCCATGCTATGGAGTTTACTCACTGAGCCATCTCCACAGCCACCACTGTGTGTTTTTTTAATCTCTATGAATATATAAATATATATTCATTTTTGTCATTGTTGCTGTTTTTTACACATGACAGAGACTCTTGTTCTTTAGAATAGAGGGAAATAAAATGATTTCCACAATTTTTATTTTATCTGAAGTCTAGGGATCAGATGTGGAGTTTTAACCACTGGGTTTCAAATAACTCCAGCTCAAGGAATCCCAAGAAAAGACAAACCCTTAATTCCAAATACCCTTTGAATTCTGGAGTGGACGAGGAAAGTCGCCTGGTTTAAGTATGGGTTCAGCAGAGTACTTTTACGGTCTAGATCTTGTCCATCCTTGTTCAGTAGGTGATGGGCTTCAATGAGTCTCACAACTTACATGAAAATGCGAGCTGGAGAGGAGTGGTCCCCAAGGGTAACAACTGGGTGACTTCTCCAGGGGTCTTGAATCATTCATTGGTGAATATCAGGTGACTCAATTCCTATGGCCAGGGAGAGATCTGGAAGGAAATGTTTGAGCGTGCAGGGAGGTGTGAGGTCACATATTACATAATTTATACAAAGCAAGAGATAACCTGTGACCATGGCCATCCCCAGACACGCCTCTGCAGGGTCGGTTGTCATAAGCCCTACTTTGTTCAACATTTCACCAACAAGTGGCAATAACCCACTAAATGCATTTCTGCAGGAAAAAAAAAAGTGGAGTTTTTAAAAGTGTCGAAGGTTTTACAAATGCTCAGCTGTAGAAGAAAATCTCATTTCATCTCCCCAGAGGCCCTGGTACTGCAGAGATGGCTCAAGGGTTAAGAGCACTGGCTGTTCTTCCAGAGGACCTGGAGTCAATTCCCAGTACCCACATGAAATCCCAGAACCATCTATAACTCTAGAGTCAGGGATCTAATACCCTCTTCTGGCCACTGTGGGCACTGCACACATATGGTACACAGACATACATGCAGGCAAAATACCTATACACGTTTTTGTTTTGTTTTGTTTTTTTAATTTTATAAGAATAGCCAGGCCTTGAAGGGGCAAGAACCCAGGATTTTCTGTCATGGTTTTATTTTATATTTTTACTGTATCTTATTTATTGTTGATTGAATACACTGTAAGGGGACAGCAGATTGGGTGATAACTTGCAAACTTGTCTAGCTCTTTTTTAAATCAATTTTATTTAAGTATAACTTACATAAATAAAACTCATCTCTTTAACTCTTAAAATTAAATAATACTTGGTAGAACACCCAAAACATTACTTCTAAGGCAGGGGCCAAAAGACACTGATTACAGGACATTGCTGTCTGTCCATCTTTGTGGGTAGAAGCCTAGACTGTCAGGCTGACCATGCAATGACACCTCCGCCCTCACCAAAATTACTGAGTGAGTCAGCAGCAGAATGCTTCCTCTAACCAACACGCTGACCCCTGGCTCGGTTGTTCTGCTCCTGTGCGTGCTGAGGCAGGCCTCCTGGAAGCGGCAGGTGCAGTTTGGCCAGGCCAGCCTGAGCTTCTCTGGCTCACAGCGAGAAGCAAGCGGAGCCAGCTTCTCCTGTGGCTGGCTTCTAAGGCTCTCTCTAGACAGTGATAAAAACATGTAGGCCTTCCCGCTTACTGCTCTGGGAGGACAGCCATCTCATTCCATCTGATACTGTCACTTTACCTTAGATGAACTCCCTAATGCCCCCATACCTCAGTTTCTCCATAAAACATCAAGTAGTCACTGTCCTGGAGGAAGGTAAATAAAATATCTGTAAAGTGATTATGTCTATGTAGAGCAGGTACTCAGAGGACGTTAGCTACAGAACAGAACCCCAAACTTGCCCTATGACATGTAAATAATCAAAAAGTGTGGCAGGATGGCGGATATAGTGAGGGAAGAGTGGGGCAACAGTATAGCTTCTTGGAGGGCTACCCTGCTATCAAAGAAGAACTATCAAAATTGCTAAGTAACTTAGAGAAATACTCGACAGTAAAAACCAAGACCTGCCCTTGTAATTAAATTATACCCCTAACAGAATAAAGACAGAAACATATTCAAAGAGGTCTTGTGGCAGGATTTTTAATAATTCTAAAACTTTTCTCTAATGAGTTTTATCTTTATGGATTACCTGTCTTCTACCAGGTCACACCAAACTAGAAAACATGTTGAAGGAGACTCTGACCCAGATGCCTGACATGGCACCAGAAATTGTGGGGGTACACTACATCTGCAGTCAGGAGGAAAAGATGTCTTGGTCCTTAGCTCCTTTTCATCTTTTTATTCAATACAGAGTTCCCACTCCATATGATGATGCTGCCCACATTCAGAATTGTCCTTTGTACCTCAAATAACCTAATCTAGAAAATTCTTCATAGACATGGCCAGAGGTTTGTCTGCTAGGTGATCATAGATCCTGTCACATTGACACACAATATTAATAATCATAAAGAGCTACCTTATGATATATTTTTAAGTCCTGTTGAAGCTCAAAGGCACAGAATGATTAAATCAAGTCATGATGTCTACTTTGGGAGCAGAAATAGTACCAATATATGATCTTAGTACCTGCTATGCTGTATCTAGATTCATTAGCCTATAGCTCTTATTATTACTATTGTTAAGTGTTGTGTTAAAAAGAATCTTGCAGCCAGCCAGTGGTGGTGCATGCCTTTAATCCCAGCACTTGGGAGGCAGAGGCAGGCGGATTTCTGAGTTTGAGACCAGCCTGGTCTACAAAGTGAGTTCCAGGACAGCCAGGGTTATACAGAGAAACCCTGTCTTGGAAAAAAAAAAAAAAAAAAAAGAATCTTGCTGCCCCGGGAGACACGAGCTTTTAATCCAGGCACTTGGGAGGCAGAGGCAGGCAGATCTCTGAGTTCCAGGCCAGCCTGGTCTACAGAGTGAGTTCCAAGATAGCCAGGGCTATACAGGGTTATTCCACTGCCTGGAAAAAGAAACAAACCAAACCAAACAAACAAACACTCTTGCTATGTAGACCAGACTAGTCTTGAACTCATTATTTTCCTGCCCCAGACTCCTTACTGTAAGATTACAACTATGAGCTACTATACCCAGTCTACGTTTATTATTTTTAAAATGAAGTTGTAATTAGTACTTATCAAAGTGCAAGTACCAGATTTTCCAGCTTGATATTTACAACCCAGAACCATCACTCAAAATTTACTATAGAAAATTTTCAATGCCATAGCTCCTCCACTCACCTGTCCCATCCTCAACCACATTTGAATTCCTGTCACCATGCCTTACTTACTTTTTGATTGTTCCCGATTGCATAGAAGTTCATATAGACCCTTTCTTGGCTCTCCAGAATACCTGTATCATTCATGGGTTGCATATACTATAGCTTTGGTATAATTAGCTGAAAGTTTTTCATCATATGGGTAATTCACCATTTTTTTCTATTAATGGGTCTTAGAGTTTACTATTAGAGATAAAATCACCTATAAACATTAATGTGCAAGCCATCTTGTGGGTACATGTTTTCACTATTTTGTATAAATATCTGAGAACAGAACCACTGGGTCATAGTGGAGATGTGCGCATGTTTGATTTTATAAGAAACAGCCCATTCCCAAGATGCTATACTGTGCTCCAATCAGCAGTTGCTATGCATGTCTGCCATCATTCTGATTTTAACCATCTGTCTTAGTTAGGGTTACTGTTGCTATGATGAAAAACCATGACCAAAATCACACTGAGGAGGAACAGGTTTATTTGGATTACACTTCTACATTGTAGTCTGTCACTGATGAAAGTCGGGATAGGAACCCAAACGGGGCAGGAATATGGAGGCAGGAGCTGATGCAGAGGGCATGGAAGAGTGCTGCTTACTGGTTTGCTCCTTGTGAATTGTTCAGCCTGCTTTCTTATAGAACCCAGGACCACTAGCCCAGGGATAGCACCACTCACAATGGGCTGGACCCTTCCCCACTGATCACTAATTGAGAAAATGCCCTACAGCCAGATCTTATGAGCACATTTTTTCAATTGAAGTTCTATCCTTTCAGATAACTCTACTTTGTGTGTCAAGACTATCCACCACATCATCCTAGGAACATGGAATGAAATTTCATTTAAGCTTTCATTTCTCTGATGGCTGAAAATCCGAAGGCCTCTTTCCTAGGCTTGTAGCCACTTGCATCTCATGTTTCCAAGGTAGGACAGGTCAGGCTTCTAGATCCAAGGCAGAAAAACTTGGTTATGAACCTGTCTTCATTAATTTGCCTGTGAGTCACCTAGTAGCAGAATGGTGAGGATACTTTCTTTTTGTTAACTGTTCTTATTTGCTATTTATTGATTATGAAAATAATTTCATATTGAGGCTCAGGAGATGGCTTAACTAGAAAAGAAATCTGCTGCTGAGCCCAATAGCCTGAGTTCAATCCCTAGGACCCACACAGTGGAAGGAGAGAACCAGTTTCTGTGGTTTGGCCTAACTTCTATATGAATGTGTGCATGCACTTGCACATATGTGTGCACACACAATAAATGTAATAAACTTTTTAAAATAAACAGTTCATCTTTAAATGGAAGCACTGGGAAGCTCCTCTGTGGCCTGGAGTCTGACTCCCACATCAAGGATCTTTGGTTGCCATTTAACGACACTGAATTTATAAATCCCTGTCTTGGCCATCTGGGTCTGTCACCACTGGTGTCCAGGTGTTCCATGGCCCTTAGAGCTCCAGACTATTCATCTTTCTCCTCCTCAGCCTTGGTGGCTATTATGTCTTGCCTGCTTTTTGTCCTGCCTTTCAGAATGACTGTGCTGGTTGCTTGGTTACTGTCTCACAGCCCAGTGTTGTCTGGTCCATCTCCATAACACCTCCTGCTCCCCCTGCCTCAGAACTGGGCATCTGGCCTCATCTGCTCTCGGAAGCCTGTGGGTTCGATGATATTGATTCAACGTCCATTAAAAGCAGTTGCTAAAGAGACAGGGTGAGCCGGTCGTCTGGCTCTTAGGTCTGAGTTTTCTCCCTGAGCTGAGAACTTGTGGATACATTTTACCAATTGAAAAAGAAGAATAAAACTTAGTCATGACTCTAGTGGGACAGGAAAACGCTGGCAATTTCTTTGAACAACCAAAGTTACCATCATCATCCCTCCTCACGGAGGTCTGTTGTCACCACATCCTCCTGCCACCTCCAGCTCCACATCATCATCACTTCTTAATTAGGATCAATATCTGAGTCACGGAGGAGCCTTAATGATGCGCCTGGAGCTCAGGTGTCCAACTGGGTCTCACTGAAACATGTTAACAGTGTACTGCCCCTTCTGGAGATTCGCAGACAAAGGAATTTTAAAAGTTTAACAGAGAAGTTTTTTTTGTCATGGGCCTAGAAGCCCGACATGCCCATTCTGGTAAGACAGAGAATGCAGTTGTCAGAGTGGACCAAAGCAGTGTGTGTGTGAGGAGGTTGGAGCAAACTTGCCTGAGGAAATGTCTACAAGGTGCCCAGGGTAGTGGGTGTGGGGAGATCTGGGTTTAAACTCAGCTCGGATATAAAGTGGCTTTGACTCTGGTGAGCTCCCCTGTTCTACACCTCTGTAAATTGGAACAGTAAGGGGTGAGGGGTGGAGCGACCTCTTGATGGTTAAGAGCCCTTGAAGAGTCAAATTCAGCTCTGAGCATCCATATAGTAGCTCACAGCCATCTGTAACTCAGGTACCAGGAATGAATGTAGTATGTATTCATTCATGCAGATAAATATTTGTGCACATAAAATTAAAATAAATCTTTAGAAGGCCATGCGGAGAGACAGTGGTGCCTACCTTGGTATTGCCACATTCAGCTGAAAACACATCGAGGTCACGGCCATGTTCTGGGGCTAGAACAGCAGAGATCAGCTTCCAGAATCATGAGTCAAATAATGGCTTAGTGTGGGGTATTTCATTATAACAACAGAAAACAGACTAATGCTTCCACATTGCTTTATCCAAAACATTCTGTAGAAAGATAGTGTGTCCCTTTGCACTGGACAAAAAGAGCTCCTGTGACTCCAGGTTGCCACAGCATGGCAGCGGGTGCTAAAGAGTAGCAATACATTCTATATTTGATGCATTTTGTTAAAGAGAATGTATCCCTGTATGTGCCTTCCTGGCCCACACACAGAGGCACCTGCTCAACCTGCTTTTGTTTTCTGAATTCTTCAGGGGCCCAGAACACAGAGAAGGATAAAAATAATCCTTTTAAACATGGTAATTTATTGCCACAACAGCTTCTCTAAATTGCTGGCTAAATTGGCCTTTCAGGAACCACGGGCAGCAGAACCGGCAAAATCCATGCCCCTCAGAGTTGGCCGAGGTGGCAGCTGTGTGGTGTGTGCTTCACAGAGTTGGCCGAAGTGGCGGCTGCGTGGTGTGTGCACACCAGATTTTGACGGTAGATCTAAATCAGCCTCTCCGGGATCACCTACACACTTTCTGGATCAGTCTGTGCAATTTCAGGAAATGCCTCCCCTTGAAAGCCCAGAGCTGTGAACTGTGGTTTAAGATGAGGGGAGGTGGGCCTGGGTTCAAATCCCACACACTCTGCGTACTGACACTGTTCCTCAGACAGGTGGCTCTCCACATCTGTTTCCTGACTTACAAGTTGGGAATAACAACAGCTCCTGGGCAGCTTGTGGCAAAGTCATTGTCACATGGATGTGGCTGACACAGCATAGTCCTTGTGACAAATGATCTCCTAAGACGGAGTGAACAGCTACATCCAGAGGTTCCAGGGATCATAACCATGTTAGCTGTGTGTAACTGTGGCCAAGATATTTAACGTCTCTGAATTTAGGTCAGTCTTGAGGGTTAAGGACTCCATAGGTCTGTGGATACTCTGGTGACTGTCTGGCAGTTCCAGACAGCTTTTGCTTATCTTTCCCACTACCTTTCCACTCACCATCTGAGCCACTCTTTGAAAGAGCACAACTCCCCTTACTGTCTAGTAAGTCATGGAGTAGCTTCTGTTTCCCTCTCCTCCAGCTTAACATGCACTGTGGAAGGAGTAAGATAGCCTTGTCGCCTGACTTTGAATGGGGACTGCGGGCAATGCCCTCTGTGGAATCAGGCCCAGGCCACCATCCACAGGATTGTGCCTCCTTCCCTTCCCTGTGCCCTTCAGTTTTCTCCAGGAGCACCACCTCTAGCAGACAGTTGCTAATAGGCTATTGAAGAGTTCATCTCAGGATAGTGTCTGACATGCTGGGGCCTGGACATGGTTTCTTGGACAAACCCTAGTTCTGCATACCCAGATAAGTCCCAAACAGAATTGTCTTCCAGTGTCTTGGTGTCTGTCACTGAATCCCCTTCACTGCCACAGCTGACCATCACAGACTCCTACAACTTTGATCTAGTCCCTGAATCACAGGGCCCACACCTTCTATAGCCCACCCAGGGCCATCATAGGTGTCCAATATTTGACAATTCTGAGTATCTTTTTAAAATTAATTTAATTTGCAGTGTTAGGGTTTGAAACCAGGGCCTCCCATATGTCTGTACCACTGAGCTGCTAGCAAGATCTCCAGCACTCTTTGGGTGTTTTATTTTAGCACAGGGTTTCACTGAGTTGCTCAAGCCAGCTTTGAACTTGTTAAATAGCCCAAATAGGCCTTGAATTAGTGGTCTTCCTGCTTCTCACCCTCCCAAGTAGCTGGGATTACATCCCCATCACTGCCAGCTGCTACACATCTTTTGCCCCACTGAACTTAGCATTTCTTATTTGTGCCCCAAACTCATTTCTAGTCTGCTATCTCCAGGAACTTTCCAGTAGATGGCCAACTCATGTACCGCAGCATTCTGTGTGTGGCACCCTCTCTGCCTTTTGGGCTCTTATGCACCCTCTCTGTTGAGATGTTTGAGTCTCAGCGAACCTCTGCCCCCATCACTGAACCTAGCCCAGAGCTTCAAATAACATGTGCAAAATCCCCCAGCATGCAAGTGGGGTTAAGAACACTCCACTGTCCTTTCTCATCCTCTGCTTCCACCTTGATCACACTTGACCAGTGATCTCTACTTTTAGACTCCTAAGAGATGCATTGAAACAGTGCAATCGTGTGTGTGTGTGTGTGTGTGTGTGTGTGTGTGTGTGTGTGTGGTATGCATATTGTTTCCTGAATTTGCATGTGATCCACTTATGCCCGTACAGTCTAATCTCTGGCTATTGATTTTCAGGGCAAAGCCATATGTATCATTAAAACACACTATAGGTTACCCCTTCCCTTCTGTCTCAAAGAATCTTATCACCTTCCACTTCCAAATAGGAGCTCTGAGCCACTGGAGGCTGCTCTCATGGATGGAATCTCCAAGGCCTCTGAGAGTAAGAAGCTGAGAGATGAGCTGGCCAGGAACGGGACATGAGATTTGCTTTTGTTGTGAGGAACAAGGTGTGTGTCTGTGAAGGAACCCAACCAGCTGATGGCACAGGCATCCTTGTTAAGTCCCTTGCTCTGCTGAACCAGGTCTGGAAATTTGTTCTACCTGAAGTTGAAGCTAGTGGAACTTTATATGTAAAAAGAGAACAGAGCCAAGTCAGGTGTGGTGATACCTGAGATAAAAGGCACCAGCACCGGCTCTGAGCAGAGACTTGTATGTGTGTATTTGGGGATGGGGGTGTCACAATGACATTAGGGGTCAGAACCAGAGGCAGGAAGAAGGCATGGGGTGCCCCCAAAATATCAGAAATTCATGAGGGATGTTGGTTTACCTATTATACATGGACTAAAATCTCTAGGAGATTTTCACAAACCAAGACCAGCATATAGAAGAACATGGGGAGCCTCCAGATTGATGATGAATCGCTGATAGGGCCCCAGGCTATAGATTTCCCCCAATTATCTGGTGGCACCTTCCTTCCTAGCCCTACTTTCTACCCATAACCCTTGTTTACTTTGGCACTACCCAGTACTTCTCTTTTCAGCCACAGGTATAGCATGGTAGCCTCTGGTTACACAGCTCAGGCTCCAGGGTCAAGCCAACAATCAGGCTGAAACTTGTAGTCTAGACCAGACTGGACCTATACTACACGATGTTCTATTGCATGAATGCACACAGTTTCATTTTAGCAAGACATACTCATGAAAGCACAGCAGGAACTTCTGGCTACTTCCCTTCCTGCTGTGCCAGAGCACAGTGGTAAGATGGTAACCACAGGCTTTAGTTGGAGTTGGTTTGCATTCAGTCTGGCCTTAAGGAAGTGTGCCTTGAAGATTAGGGTTGTTTAGGATAACACAGCTGACATCCCACGCATGTCACTTTGGAAAAGTTTGTTCTAAAATGGCTTAACCCTCCCCTCCCCCCCCAAAAGTATTTAGGGCTACCTATAATTGCCAGACATCAGTAAAAAATTGCACAAAAACCACTGTGTGACTTAAACCTATAGATGAGGACTGGGAGATGGCTCTGTAGCTAAAGTGCTTTCTGTGCAGGCATGAGGACCTGCATCCAATCCCAAGAGCCACACAAGCAGGCATAGTGGCACATGCCTATAATCCCAGTGCTGAAGAAGTGGGGACAGGAAGAAGATCTTTGGATCTCACTGCCAGTCTAACCGAATTAGGGAATTCCAAGTTCAGTGAGGGATCCTGTCTTCAAAAATAAAGTGGAGAGCACTTGAAGAGCACTTACCTCCGCATGCGCACCATGGGTTGGTCTGATTCCACATGACATTCGTGAAAGCTGAGATGGCTGTCATCAGGCAGCTCCACAGGGTTCTGTTATGCATCAGGGTATGAGCCCAGGGCCCCACTCAGTCACTGTCACAGAGACTGCACTCAGTCCATCACTCCCCAGAGGTCAGCTGCAAGTGGCAGGGATCTCTGAATACAAGGCCAGGAGTCAGGAAAGGCCTCACATCCATGCAAACACTGGAGGTGACAGTGCTATGGTCTGAGTGAGAAATACACCACACACACCAGCACCCTGTGGCCTTCTGCACTGGAGACTTGGTTGACAGCCAGGCTTGGGAAGCTGCTTTTCACTGGACTGTCTCCACCCACCAGCACGCAAATAATGACACAAAGACTTTTTATTATTTATGAAAGCTTGGGCCTTATAGCTTAGGCTTGTTCCCAACTAGCTTGCATAATGTAATTAACCCTGTCTATTTCAGTCCATGTTTGTCATGCAGCCTGTTACCTCTAATTCAGTTCCAACATGTCTGACTTCCTTAGTGTCTGGCTGGCAACTACCCACACTTCTCAATTTCCTCTCCTGCTTTAGCTATAGGTTGTCAGCTCCTCATTAAACCAGTCGAAAGTGAGGGTAGTGTGTGTTTACAAAATAAGATGCAGGGGATGAGCAATCAGAATAACAATACCAAATTCCAGACAGTGTTGCTATATTTTTCCAACCCAATTACCCAGTGTCTTAGTCAGGGTTTCTATTCCTGCACAAACATCATGACCAAGAAGCAAGTTGGGGAGGAAAGGGTTTATTCAGCTTACACTTCTGCATTGCTGTTCATCACAAAAGAAAGTCAGGACTGGAACTCAAGCAGGTTAGGAAGCAGGAGCTGATGCAGAGGCCCTGGAGAGATGTTCCTTATTGGCTTGCTTCCCCTGGCTTGCTCAGCCTGCTCTCTTATAGAACCCAAGAATACCAGCCCAGGGATAGCACCACCCACAAGGGGCCCTCCCCACTTGATCACTAATTGAGAAAATGCCCCACAGCTGGATCTCATGGAGGCCCTTCCCCAACTGAAGCTCCTTTCTCTGTGATAACTCCAGCCTGTGTCAAGTTGACACACAAAACCAGCCAGTACACCCAGTAAAAAAAAAAAAAAAAAAAAAAAAACCCTCAACTCAATCAGTAACAATACAAACTGTAAACCTAGATTGGGCAGATCTCCCACTATACTACTCTATTCCCATCTATATTATCCCATATAACTTGCAGTTTCTCCAGTCCACAAGCTTCTCTTCAGCCTCTCAGTCGATCCCCTTAGCACCCCCCTCTTCCCATCGATCCTTTTCTCTTCCCCCAAACCATCAGCTCCTCCTCCTTCCTCCTGCCCAATCCTTGGCTCAAACCTTTATTTGAAAAGTTAAGGTGGGGAGAAAGTTCACAAGGCAACTCCTCATCTGCCCGCCCCTTTGAGGAGTGGAATTAGCATCAAAACACAAGCCCAGGACTATCCATAACAGGACAGTAAGAACGTTTGAATAATACAATGAGACGCTTTGCACTGTGTAAGATTATCTCAACAATGATTGGCTCCTGACTAAATCTCCTGACCCCAACCACCGACTACTTCCTTGATGCATCCGTATCAGGACGTCTTTATCTGGAGGAAGCAGGCCATTGGAGGTGTGACCTCAGATGTTACATTTGACCCTGGCCCTTTCCTGTGTTCAGTCAGCTTCCTGCCCTCTGGCATGTGAACTGCTCTGCTCTGCCCTGCCTGCCACAATGGACTGGCACCTCTCAAACCATGAGCCAAAATAAACCTTTCCTCTTTTAAATTGCTTTTCTCAGGCACTTAGTCATGGTGACACAAAAGCCTGACAAATGAGAACAGAGCAGCAACTAATTTGAAATTTCAGTAGAGTGATGTCCTTTGAGCTACAATTTTAGAATCAGCCTCTTTATGACAGTCATTTGTTACCTTCCTTGCAGTAAGATTTTTAACAAAAAAAGTCTTCCCTTCCCCAATGTCAGCCACATGAGCACCTGATTAGCAGTTATATCACCTTGTTAACTTTCACTAAATGAACTCTGTGGTGGAGGAAATCTGTTTATTCTCACCAAAGAAGGTATACACCAGGGATTGGAAGACCTAATTAGAGCAGATTCCTCATGGAAGTAATGTCTGCACATTTTCTGTTTCCTTTTAAGCTGTTGGGCCTCCTCTCCAATGCACAGGTTGTTAGCATACCCTAATTAGAAGGTCACCCAGCTTTGCTGCTACTGGGCCCAGTTTAATCAACACCTACCCTTCTGTCCTAAAGTCCCTTTAAACTGGACACTGTTTGCCCAGATAGATTTTCACACCTGTCTTAGCAATTGTGGGAGATGCTTTGAAGTGTCTTTTCAAAACCCCCTGGTAATGATCCAGTAATTATTGTAGTGACTCTTCAATAAAGTGTGAAGTACTCAGCTACCTGTCAGCCAAGAAAATCCCAAGGCACCAGAAAGAGATACACAGAAGAGAAAGGGGGATAACCAAGCCCAGCCTGGACCTACTTATCAAGGTCCTGGCCTATTTCCTCAGGCCTGAGAAATAGTCCTGCAAGAGGGTAGCTCAGTCATCAGGAGACCCTGATGGTAGAAGTTGCCTCTGTGAAGAAGGGGGAGCAAAAGGAGGACTTCAGTGAGTAACATGGGTTTGTTGGCAAGAATTATGATTAGGGCCAAAGATGTTGCTTAGCGGTGAAACACTTTCCTAGCAAACACTACCTGGAACAGCTCTGGGTTCCATCCCTAGCAGCACACAAAAAAAGCATTATATAATTGGAGGGTAAACTTGCTTCTGTAATTCAGATTCCTTCTTAGTGATGTTTTTTAATTTTTTTGGCTCATGGCATGTCCATAGAGCAGCCACCACATCCCGCCCAAGAGAGAGTAAGCCACAAAGACATCACTGTTGTCTGCTTTCTGTCACATTTTGCATTTACTTGGTGCAGACATCTAAGATTAATTTGAGCGAGTTTAAGAGAAACTGAATTCTAAAGCCCATGGTCTAGCCACAGTTAGGATGGCCGGGTCTTTGGTATACCATGATTTAGAGTTTCAAATTGTAATATCAGATTTGTCTTCATCTCTGCTGTTTGCTGTTGGTCTTTTCCCTCCCACTACACACAGCTCTGTGTGAAGGGAAAGGAGGAATTAGGTGGGTGGAGCTACATCCAGCCTCTCACTTCCGATTGGTTGTCTTGGTGAGCAAGGCTTGTCCTCTGGACAAATTGAGACTATATGACTGGGGCATCATAATTGGCTAGGCTTAGTTCACAGTCCACAATTAATTCAAGGTAGCCCTGCCAGGACCATGTGGACTGGCGAGCAGAATATACTTAAGAAAGAGCTGTTCTTTTGCCAGAAGTGCAGAAGGGAGGGACTGATAAAACCACAGACTCAAGTCCATACTTGCCTAAACTACCTGTCAACCTATCAGTATAACTCTAGGATCCTTCCTTCCTTCCTTCCTTCCTTCCTTCCTTCCTTCCTTCCTTCCTTCCTTCCTTCCTTCCTTCCTTCCTTCCTTTATAGCTTTGAGGAATAACTGATATACAAGTCATCCAGAATCTTCCATTTCTATATGTAGAAAGCCTTTCCTGATAACCTTCTCTGTCCAGTCTAGTGAGGGTCCCTACTTGGATCAGGGACTCTGAGGCCTTGAACATTTTTGGAATATGAAGCTGAGATCTGTCTAGCCTGGGACTCATTCTCACAAGTGTGTGTCAGGTATACGTCCAACTCCTCAGCACAGGAAGGAGCGAGGCTTAATTGCATCGAAACGGAAGTTTACTTAGTATGCTTTCAGCCAGAGCCATCAATCTTCCACCGCAAATTGAGTTAGAAGTGCGATCCCAGCAGTCACAGAGCCCATCATTTTCCTCTTCTCCTAAATAAATTAGAAAGGCTCTTTCCTTTCACTTTGCAACAGGACTCATTTTTCAAGCAGCTGTAAAAGCACAGAACAGGACCAGGCTTAAAGAGGCCCATGTCTGAATCCAGTTGGGCAGGAGACTAGATTCAACCAGATTGTTCTCTTCAACAAGACAAATGCCCCTCTCTGGGCGTCAGTTTCCACATATATAAAACAAGGAGTTCAGACAATGGGGCTTGTTGTATCCCTTACAAACTCATGACCACTGGATCCAAGTCTGTTTGACCAGCAGAGATGGCACTATGTGGCCAGGAGGGCAACTTCTTACGTGCCAGGAGCGGCCTCTCTCTATTATCCATGTGCAACAATTGTCTCAACAAATAGCCCTGGCTAGCCTTTGTCTTAGTTAGGATTTTAGTGCTGTGAACAGACACCATGACTGAGGCAATTCTTTATAAGGACAACATTTAACTGGGGGGCTGGCTTACAGGTTCAGAGGTTCAGTCCATTATCATCAGGGCGGGAACATGGCAGCCTCCAGGTAGGCATGGTGCAGGAGGAGCTGAGAGTTCTACATCTTCATCTGAAGGCTGCTAGCAGAATACTGACTTCGAGGCAATTAGGACTAGGGTCTTAAATCCCACACTCACAGTGACACACCTACTCCAACAAGGCCATACCTCCTAATAGTGCCACTCCCTGGCCCAAGCATATACAAACCATCACATCCCCTGCCTCAGCTCCCTCGGCACTCAGGTACAGTGACAGACCACAACACTCAGCTCTGTAGTGAACATTTTTTTCAGGTGAAAATGTAACCACATAAGGACAGATAATGAGCTATATACTCATGTCCCCTGAATGACTACTTTCTAGAAGCAAGAGTGTTAGCTATACTCACCAAATACCCTAGTTTCTGAACTGACTCTGCTACAAGGGAGATTCTATTCCATGCTCATCATAGAGCGGCCATCAAGACAATTTCAGAAGAAAACTGAGACACAGAAGGGCAGAATACTGTCACAAGTCAGGCTTGCCAGGTTTCAAATGTCATAGTCATAATTCCTGCAAATCTCCAAACCTGGGGACTATAATATAAAAGGAGAGTGGGAGTGGAGCACTGAGAAGCGACCTCAGCATAAAGAGCAAAGCCAGGCAGGGACCTGCACGAGTGAGCATGTCCTGGAAAACCACGGTTCTCTGAAAGCCAGGCTGACACTGGGTCCAGAAAGCAGACTGTGGTCAGAGCACATTCAAGGCCATGAAACCTGGGCTGCAATGTTCCCAGATCCTCAAAATGGGCTTTTGCTCCCCCATCTCCTCTCCACCCCTATAAATGGAATGCCAATTATTCCACTTGAGGAGGATGCAGTGCTGTTTAGAAGCAATATGAAGCAGATGTTTATGACACTGTTAGTGGCAGAGGGGAACATTCTATTGCTTTGGCTTTGACAGCCAGTTCCATCTCCCAGGTGTGCCAAACTGAAACCCCGTGAATTCACAGCCATCAGTGATAAATGACATTTTAGTTCACTATGTGAACTAAATATGATTTATTTTAAGCAGCACATAAACTTAGAGAAATGCATATAAATAATTACAAAATTGTCTTTAAAAGCAGAGATTCTAGCTGGTCCATCTGACAAACATTAACTCTAGAAAAGCGTTCATCGGCAAATGTCTCACAGAAATACCTGAGTCCCCGAGGGTGTGGTTCATCTACGGCTCTAGTCTTTTCTTTCTCTTCAATACCTTTAAGTAACACTAAACTCATCACTTAAAAAACCCATCAGAGGCTCATGGGAAAGCTCTTAGGCACATGGAAAGCTTCAAGCTAGTTAGGTGGCAAGCTGAGCAGACTCTACCAAGCCTTGGATGCTGATGAGCCCTAACCAAGCACCCACCATCCCAGGCACCCTGGTAATTGTCCATTGGCTTTATACTGCGATCAAAAAAACATCTGGGATACTTAACATATAAAGAGGCAATGTTTAATTTGGCCCACAACTTTGAAGTTTCCAAATTATATTGTGTGTGTGTGTGTGTGTGTGTGTGTGTGTGTGTGTGTGTGTAACAAAAAGGGTTTATTAGACAGGATGACGCGAAAGGTGCTACACAGTCCAACAGTGGCTGTCTGCATACTGGAGAAGTCGAGGACCCAATAGCCTGGTCTGTGAAGCTGGATGCTTCAGCAATTCAACTCTGTCCATGTAAACCTGAAAGATTCCTGGAGAGCTGCTGGTCTTTTAGTCCACGTTGAAATGACAGAGACGCTGAGCTCTGTTGTTATTGAAGGACAGTGCAGCAGAGGTAACACATTCACCAGCAAGCAGCAAGGTAGACCGAGGAGACACAGTACCATTTCCCTGAGTGGATGTGCTTATATTTCAGTTGCTGCCAGAGGTGTTGGTTGTTCACTTTGGGGGAAGAAATCTTTCCTGGAAATACCCTTAAAGACACACCTAGAAGCGAGTCTCTTAGTTCATTCCAGATACAATCAAATTCACAATTGAGATTCATCATCACAACATATGCTTGAAGCAGGGACCAGAAAAAATCTCATACCTCATCCCTAGGAAGAGGAGGGAGCTGGATTCCAACAAGTCCCTTCAAAGGCACATGCCCCATGACTTAAGGACCCTTTCTAGGCAGGACCTCTCAGAGACCCCACCATTTTTCCTGGCAGTTATGCACATAAGACTTTGGAGGACTCTTACCCAAACCACAGTAGTGGTCCTGGAGATAGTAAAGGCGGAGCTCTGTGGAGAACTGGGTTCAGGAGACCAACCTGTTAACAGGAAAGCCATAACCCAGAACTTATCTGTCACGATGCTTCAGACTAGGTAGGAAACCATCCTTAAGTATTTCAGTGTTGGTAGAATTCATGAATAGAGACCAAGTACCTAGTAGACAGCTGTGAGGCTGAAGAGTTGCCAATGGCCCTATCCAGGAAAATGAGGACCACGCAGCTCAGAACCATGTTGGACAAACTTTGCATTCTGGCTATCGCTGCATTGATGTACACAGGACAAAGTCTATGTCATTTGTGATCTCTTCCTCTTGAGCCATAGGAAGTATGCACTTCAAGTAATGGATACACCCAGTACACAGTGTTGGTTAGAGGACAATTTTTTATCAGATGTAGGTAATACCATCATGCCCATCCCAGAGTAGGTTCTCCTCTCCCCTAAGATTCTTCCAGTCAGTGCCACCCAACACCATCCTCCTCCTGGTTCTCTCTTAAGTACTCTCTATCTCGCCAGATCAGCAAGAGCTTCAGAAAGTCCTTTCTAGAATCTTGCTAGATGTCCAGCATGAAAACAAACAAACAAACAAACAAACATACACTTAAGTGGCCCTGCCCATTATAGGACTAAAACATCTGCAAATAGCCATAATAAGCCCAAGTAACCACTTAAACTGACAACAGTAGCCTTGCCCCAGGAACCTATGACTAATGACCAAATGAAATGTGCAGGCTGTAACTGTTGGTGGAATGCTTCAGAGACCAATGAACCTAGCCACCACAGAAGTCACAGAATAAATGTGCCTATAAACCCTAGCGATCTGGCTGAGATCCTAGGGGACTACGACTGCTAGATCATGCAGAAACCAGGACAAGGAACTATCATAGTCTAGCCCACCAAACCTCAGGGGGCTCCCGAACCTGTTTCTATGGCCAGCTATGGATTCCAACATTAGATCTGAGTTATGGTGTGAGAATGGATTTTCTTAGGAAGTGGGCTAGGCGTGCAAAGCCATCATTTCTCACTTAAGGGAAGGCATACACCCAGCACTAAGACACCTTCTGCAAGGGACTTTGACATGGCCTAGGACCTAGTTTCTACCTTCTTCATTTCTCTATCCCATTTTTCTTTTTGTTGTTATTTTTTGGGTCTTCCATGGTTCCTGCTTGTTTCCCAGTCTACCATATGTGGCAATCATACGTGCCAGTTCCACCTGGAATAAGAGAGGGCTGAGGAGTGCCTGCACCTGCAGCACTCTGAGGTGTTGAATGAGAGGAAGCAAATACACTAGTTCAGTTTTTCAAAGCTACTGCTTCAATAGGCAGTAGAAGAAAAAAATAGCTAATACCAGAGAGGGGCTTAGGAAATGGGAGGATGGAATTGCTGCACATTTTTTTACTAATTATGTTCTCTGATGTGCTCGGTTGTTTGGCAACAATACATTCTGTACAGGAAAATTGTCCATCAACGCTGTTTTGTCAACAAAGCAGTGATTTATCAAACCCAACTCTCCTCAGGAATTTGGGATCTCAATAGCTTCCACCCAGCCCCCCAGGGTTTCCCTGTGTGGCTCTGGCAGTCCTATGTAGATTGGACTGGCCTCCAATTCACAGAGATCTGCCTACCTCTACCTCCTTAGTGCTAGGACTAAAAGCGTGAGCTACCACTGCCCGGAAGTCTCATTAGCTTCTGTTTCTTCAATCTGATGAGGAGTGTCTAGGTTGTTCCAACCCTTTCCTCTCCCTAAACTATTGTTCATATTCTGTCTCTGTCTTACCCAGGCTGTTGAACTCACTAACTCCCTTCTCTTTCTCCTCCTTCTCCTTTGGCTCATGTAGGGATGGGTTAACATATCTATATGTGGGTGAGTGTGCCTTGTATGACAGAAGTTGATATTAGGTGTTTTCCTCTCTTACTCTTATATTTCAAAACAGAGTCTTCCTAAAACATGGTGCACACTGATTCAGTTGGACTGGTTACCCAGGAAGACCCAGGATCCACTCGTGTCCCCATGCACCCGGTGTTGGTGTTGTAGGTGTGCACTTTGTGGCCAGCTTATACAGGTGTAGGGATCTGAACTGAGGTCCTCACGATTATACAGCAGGCACTTTACACAGCCAGCCATCTCCCCAGACCCTACAGCGTGCTATGCCCAGTCCTGTTGAACAAAATGAAGTCCTGCTTGGGAAAGGGGGCCATTCAAATGAAAGGAGCAAGAAGCAAACAGAAAGATGCTGTGGGACAGCTCACAATGAGGAAGGTGGGATGTGGCGTGGGCATGGGAACGTGGGTGTGGCTGTAAGTACTTGTTATCATGAAAGGCCCGGAAAGGCTCTCTGAGGAGCTGACAGGAAGTGAGGGGCAACCAAGAAAGACTCCAGGGGAAAAAAGGAAACAGATTGTGTAAAGGCTTGAAGCTGAAGTTCACTTCACGTATTCCTGGGACAAGAAGGAAGCCTGCATGCCTGTCACAGGCATGTTGCAGGAGAATGACAGATGTGGTAAAAAAAAAAAAAAAAAAAAAAAAAAAGGAACCTCAACCTATCATGAACAGCCTATAGCTCAGGCCAAGTTCTCCACCAGCAGACAGACCCTCTTGGTGACTGGGCTCTGGGCACTCTATACTCCTGGCTTGTGTCCCATGAGCCCAGTGAGCGGAGGGGAAGAGTTCGCGCAGCAGTAATAGCTAGAAAGGTAGTGTGAGCTGGGTATGGTGGCACTCACAGGTAAATCCAGCACTTGGGAAACAGAAGCAGAACCTGCTTTCTTCTGGTAACACGGGTATCACATAGTGATGCTGCTGTGAAGGTGACATACGTAAATCAATTGACCCTCAAGAATGCTTACAGCAGTTAATCAGAACTTTTAAATGGGCAGATCTGTCAGGCAGTAAGTATGAGCAGAGCCTCTGCCATATGCCAGCAGACAAGGCAGAAGGTAACTCGTCTGGATGAAGGGATGAAGGGCTACGATGTCGGCAACTTGACAGGGACTGCTTGGCTCTCCAAACCAAACTTGCTTCTTTGCTTGTGGTTGGTTGGTTGGTTTTTGAGACCGGATCTCAGGTAGTCCAGTCTAGACTTGAACTAAGTCAAGCTGGCTTTGCACTCCTAATCCGACCTCAATTTTCTAAGTGCTGTTACAGTTGTATGCCATCACACACAACTGCAAACAAATCTGTCTTTTTCCCTTCCAAGTTTCTCCCCCACTCACCCCACATTGTACAGACACAGTAGGGGAGCCCTAAGGAGATCAGCATGCTCCTGCCTAAAGTTCCAGAAAATGTTACCTGCTGTCGTGGATGGAGGCCAGGCTCAAGACTCATTCCTTGACCATTAGGCCCCTTTCAGCCCTAGGGACCACCTGATATCCCTGTTTGAAAACAAGCTCATATTTAAACAAGTCTGCCACACCAAGCAGTATATTTTATTCCTGATATGAACATTAAAAGGATAAGCCACTTTAAATAAGAACATGAAACCTCACATTGCCCCATCTGGTAACAAAATAGTATTAAAAAATAAATAAATAAAATCGGGGTGTGTCCTGAGCCTCAGGGACATCAACCTTTTCTACAGGGACCAAGGATACTCCAGTCATATCGGGCTGTATTGACAGGAACTAGATAATCAACTGGCCTGCACTGAGAAGGTGGAGCAGATGCTGGATTGCAAGCTGTCATTAACATAACATAGTCCCATGCAGGGTGGGTGCCAGCCACCCACTGTTAGGGAACCAAGACCAACAGAGAAGACTTGGTACTTCGAGGACCTCTCTTTATAAGGATCTCTCTCTCTTCTCTCCCCCACCCCTTCCTTTCTCTCTTTCTGCCGGTCTCTCCCTCATTCCAATGTTACTATATTTGTTAGAAAACAACTTAGTCGTACTCATAGCGGCACTTGCCTTTAGTTTCAGAACTTAGGAAGCAGGGGCAAATGGATCTCTGTGCGTTTGAGGCCAGCCTGGTCTACATAATGAGTTCCAGGACAACTAAAGCTACAAAGTGAGACCTTGACTCAAAAGAAGGAGCTAAAGAAGAGAGAGAGAGAGAGAGAAAGAGAGAGAGAGAGAGAGAGGAAGAGGAAGAGGAGGAGGAACAGGAGAAAGGGGAGAGAGAAAACAATTTAGAGAAATGTGTTTAGGCCCCTGTACCCAGCAATGACTGTCACCCTATCCTTTGCAGACCCTTGGGAAAGCTTAGCTGGTTTAGAGGGAGAGAGGGTCACTCTGAGATTCTCAATTGTTTCAAGCCATTTTAGGGGTCAGCTGACATTAGTTTCCAAGTGTGAGGCCAGAAAACAAGGGAAGTGCAGTTTGTTCCTTTTTGTTTAGGCAGTGCTGGGGATTGAACCCAGGACACTAGGAAAACACCAAATCAACTGAGCTGCCTCTTCTTCCCCAGAACTTTTTTTGTTCTTTACAGATAGCATCTTAACTGTGTAGCCCAGGCTGTCCTCAAACTCATAATTCTCCTCACCACCTTAGTACTAGATTTTATTTGTTTGAGACAGGTTTCCATGTAGCCCAAGCTGGCCTCTCCAAGGACCTCGGACTGGGGATCCTCCTAACTCCGTTTCCCAAGCTCTGGGATTACAGACTTGTACCATCAAGCCCAGAACTCAGGTAGGCTTCTTAATAAAAATTGTAACCTATTAAATATCTCTTGACAGCTCCATCTTCCCACAATATACACCCCAGAAGATGGACATTCATGAACTCTAACATAAATCTTGGGTGTCCATGTACACACTAGATTGCAGGTGTCCTGCGTTAAGTGTCACCTGTAAGTAGGACTCTCAGCGAGGACCCTCAAGCATCCGACCTGGGGGATTTGCATTCCCATTGCCCCAACCAACACCAAAACTTCAGAGTTCTTGGAATTTTTTAGTTCTCTTCCTGTAAGAATACCATATGTATCTATTGCGCTGGAAACACATTAAAACCAGCCAGACTCCAGATCTGAATCTTTCTGAACTCAGCAGAAAGGTATGAGTCCTGTCTCTGACTCCTGAGGTAGCCCAGAGACATTGTCCCTTCTCAGTTTCTCCTATGCAGAAAGGTAGTACTGATGAACTTTAAGGAGAGACTCCCCTGGGTGTGACAAAGGAACTATCTAGGCTCCTGGACTCGCTCTGGGCTTCCCGCCCCCGGGGCTCCCCTCGCTCCGCCCCCATGCACCGCCTTCCGTAGGTCTCCAGTTCCCGCCCCTGCGAGTGGAGCCCCGCCCTCCCCAAGTCCCCGCACCCGGTGAGCCGGGGGCGGGGCGCACGGAAGGCGGAGCCGAACAGGGGAATCCTCTCTCGTTTCGCCGCCGGCCAGCAGAGCCTCCTAGCCGTCCAAGGGCCCCGGCTCTGGGGGCGGCAGAACCTCGACGAGCCTAGTCTGCAGAGGCCCCCGCGGCCCGTGAGCCGGTGTCGTCCCAACACGCTGGCAGAGATCCGCCTCGGCCTTCCAGGCCCCGCGGTTCCCTCACCGGACGGTCGCCCGCTCGCCATGCAGCCGCCGCCCGCCCCGCGCGCGTAGGCGCTCGCCACAGGCCATGCTGCCCCTTCTCGCCGTGCTACTGGCCGCCGCCTGCCCGCTGCCGCCGGCGCACGGCGGGGCCACGGGTGCGCCCGGCCTTGCCGGGACGCCCCCAAACGCCTCGGCCAACGCGTCCTTCACCGGCGAACACTCCGCCCCGCGTCTGCTGGCATCGGCAGCATCGGCGCCCCCAGAGCGCGCGGGCCCAGAGGAGGCACCGGCGGCGCCCTGCAATATCAGCGTGCAACGACAGATGCTGAGCTCGCTGCTCGTGCGCTGGGGCCGCCCGCGAGGCTTGCAGTGCGACCTGCTGCTCTTCTCTACCAACGCGCACGGCCGCGCCTTCTTCGCCGCAGCCTTCCACCGGGTCGGGCCGCCGCTGCTCATCGAGCATCTGGGGCTGGCAGCCGGCGGCGCGCAGCAAGACCTGCGCCTGTGCGTGGGCTGCGGCTGGGTGCGCGGCCGCCTGCGGGCTCCCGCCGGGGCTCCCACTGCGCTGCCTGCCTACCCCGCAGCCGAGCCCGGGCCGCTGTGGCTGCAGGGCGAGCCTCGTCACTTCTGCTGCCTGGACTTCAGCCTGGAGGAGCTGCAGGGCGAGCCGGGCTGGCGGCTGAACCGCAAGCCCATCGAGTCCACGCTGGTGGCCTGCTTCATGACCCTGGTCATCGTGGTGTGGAGCGTGGCCGCCCTCATCTGGCCGGTGCCCATCATTGCCGGCTTCCTACCCAACGGCATGGAGCAGCGCCGGACCACCGCTGGAGCCCCCGCGGCCGCTCCTGCAGCCGTACCCGCGGGGACTACCGCCGCAGCTGCTGCCGCTGCTGCAGCAGCTGCCGCGGCCGCGGCCGTCACCTCGGGGGTGGCTCCCAAGTAACCCCCGCCACCCTGCGTCCGCGCTGAATACGCGCTCGCGCACGCCTTCCTCGCCAGAGACGCGGCAGGTGCGCTTCGTGCTGTCCTTAGTGTCCGTCCTTTTCCCGCGAGGGGAACGCAGAGAGGCCCAAATGAGGTGGGAAAGTGAGGTTCGTTCTGAGGTTCTGGTTTGGAAAATCAGGGGCAAGCTCTTGAGCTGAAGGGTGGGATCCACGCGTGGCTCAAGGACACCAGGGAAATGGGCTCTTTCCCCTGCGGGACCCCCTCCCTGCGCCCTTTATTTATGGCAGAAAGTGACCAGATCCTGTGTATTTGTTTTATATATTTAATAACTGTTTTAAATGAAAGTTTTAGTAAAAAAAATTACAAAACAAAAAGACTCAACTGCTAAAGCTGTGTCACAGGAGCTCTTTGTATCTGAATGTAGTTGTACCTGAAGCTTGTCTGTTTTTTAAAAGGGGGGGCAAGGGAAGATTTGACACGGATTTATTGTTATTGCTTACAAAAGAACTTTATGAATCTTTTCCAAGTCGATCTATTCGGTGACATGGCCTGGTGGGCGTTTCTTGTATTAATGTGGTTTTCTGGCTTTTAATACAGACATTTTCCTCCAGAAATGTGTATGTTTCCTTTATTTGCTTTTGGGAAAGGGATCCAAGATGCAAATGAATCATGAAGAAATTCCTGAAAAGAGAGGCGCCATCTGTCTTCCTGGCTAGGACAGGTGAAATCACTTTCAGAATGGTTCCAATGGGGATTGCCTGACGGTTCACTGGGCCCCAGTACACATACATCCTTCCTACCGGGCACAGGCTCACAGCGCGTGGCATAGTTTGCTTTCACATGGTGCTCCAGAAAAATCAATAAATAGTTTTGTGAGCCAAGTGTCTTTCACAGAACCACCTTGGTAGGTATGGTGAATATGTACGTGTTCTCCAGTGTGCCCACTCACTCCTGAGTGCACTTGTGTCTGGGAGCCAGAGTCCAGCGCCTTCTCCAGTCACTCTCCACCGTAGTTTTAAATCTTGGTCTGTCTCTAAACACAAAACAGGCAGATTCAGCTAGACTGGCTGGCCAGCATCCTCCTGTCCCTGTCTCCCCAGTGCCAAGCTTATAAGTAGACACTACTAAGACTGGCTTTTCACAAGGATGGTGGCGATCTGAACTCAGGTGTTCCTGCTTGAGTGCCAGGCACCTTGCTGAGCCCTCTTCCCGGCCCTGAAAATAGCTGAGTGTAAGACATAGATTGCATTCTGTTTGGTAACTTAAGCAGATAGCATGTTTTAAATGCTAGTATCAAATTCTGAGATGTTTGTTTAGCATTAACAAGGTTCTTGCTAAAAGGTAACGAATACCTGTTGATCACAGGGTTTCTTCACTCATCTGTTATGTGGTAGGTTCAGATTCTTTGAGTTATCTGCAGAGCAAAGGTCCTTATGCAGCTTAAGATAAAAGTAAATTTAAGGTGTATAAGCACTGTAATCCCAGAACTAGGGTACCTGACACAGTTGAAGGCTACCCTGGATTACATAATGAGACCCTGTCAAAATAAAATGAAGATGCTTTCCTTTGCTCCATCTCATACCTGCTTTAGAAGCATTAAACTTGCTCCAGAGCTATAGTTCTCAAAATATGGCTCTTGGGCCTGCAGCATCAGCATCAACTGGAGATGGACCCACCTAAGGCCATAGACGTAGGAATCCAGAAAGGTGAAACTCCCTAATAGATTCAAGTGTGTTTCAAGTTTGTGATGTGATGTGTGTTTGCAGAAGGGAATCTTCAGCTGCATGGCTTCTCTGTTTATCTTGAGGTCTCTATCAAGTAAGTAAGATGCTTTCTTCTCAGGAGTCTGAGAGGATGGTCATAGCCCCATGGCTTTAGCTGCCCTTCTGGCTCCTTGTGGTCCAGGGTTGTCTCTGGCAGAAGCCTGGCCCTGAGGGTAGAGGGGCATCTTTCTCTTTCCTAGTCAGGACACTGAAGATGCTCCGTGGCTACTGTGATGCACATCTCCTCAGATCACTGGTCATCTTTACATGTCACTAAACCAGGTCGTGTGGGAACTTCACTTCTTTTCAGGATCTGTTAATTACCGGAGAAGGGCAATAATTACTAATCTTGATCAGTTTTAATATCATAGTGCTTATAATTTCATGGGGCACATTGAGTATTTTTGGTATAGTATACACACACCTTTTTCTAAGAAACTAAAATTTGGAGAACTTTGGCTTCTTGCCTATAATCTCACAGCTACGTAAGACAGAACTGAGATGAAACCCAAGACTTCTGCCTCCTGGGTGTGCTTTTCATTGCTGGGAACTTCCTTTCCTAGGAGGATACAGAGCTAGTCATTCAGGGTCTGATCCTCTGTGGGCCTACCCTAACCACTGGCTAATCTGTGCAGCTACAAACCCAAAGAAGCCAGGCTGCATTAAATAAGACACCTGGGCACGTAATGGAACTCTAACCTACGTATGTACTTGATTTACACATACATAAGTGTTTAGGTTTATTTTCCCAATGAATATATTTTAAAGATGGGTTTAAAATATCAGCATATGGAGCTGAAGAGATGGATCAGTGATTAAGAGCATTCACTACTTTTTGAGGTATTCTGAGTATCCATCCCTCATGTTGGGTGGCCATAATCTTCTGACTTGCCCAAGCACTCCCACAAATGTGGCACACACACACACACACACACACACACACACACACACACACACACACACAAATAAACCTCTAACATTGGAGCTGGAGAAATGGCTCAGCAGTGAAGAGCACTTAGACTTCTTACAGAGGACAGTGTCCAACATCCATACGAGAGTTCACAACCATCTGTAAATCCGGTTCCAGGGGTTTTTACTACAGGCACCAAGCATGCCCATTACGTGCTGACATACATGCAGGCAAAATGCTCAATCACTATCAAATGTAAATAGGTCTGAAATGGGGGAAAGTAAAGAATTGCTAGTGGAGGAGAGAGAGAGAGACAGAGACAGAGACAGAGAGAGTTAGTTGATGGACAGGCTAGTGGAGAGTGAGGACAGAGCCTGCAAGTCTCTCTGTGCTTTAAGTACAATCACCCCCCACTGGGTCTTCTCTAGTGGGATGTTTCTGTAACTCTCAGACAGGAAAGGAGGTAATGTGCTCATGAAGCTTTCCAATTCAGAGTTTTACAGTCTCCTGGGACTACTTTGTTATCAGTGATATAGTTAGGTCCTCGGGGTAAACCACCGCCATGTTTTCAGGCCACTACAGAGTTGACTGTATTTGCCACCAGAGGTGGCCAGGCTCACTGGTATCCTCAGCTGAAGACAGCTACGAGGTTCCAAGCCATTCTGCCTACCTCGGGTGCCACCTCCAATGAGTGGCCAAACTGAGACATAGAGACCCAGCTCTTTTGCCTCCTGGTCCTGGATCCTCAAGACTGATTCCTCCCTCCCACTCTTTCCCTTCCACAGGTAAAACCCCAAGGGCCTCCCCAGCAAGCCCCCCACATATTGATCTCCATCTTCAGCCTATGTCTAAAGCCCAGCCTCATATACCCATCTTATGTCAGACCCTCTTGGTTACTTTTCTCACGGTTGTGACTAAAACCTAACAAGTAGCACCCTGAGGAAGGGTCTATTTTGGCATAACAGGAGGGATGGGGACAAGGCAAGGGAGGAGGTGGCAGGTGCTAGCAGCCCAGACTCCTCCAGGTCTACAGAGCTGGCAGCCTTTGGCTAGATGTTCGCCAGTGCCTGACAGAGCCTTTTCCGTTCTCCCTGCTGTGACTCACTACTGGATCTTCTGCCTCTAGCCTGCCCTCTCCAGGGTTCTCTCCAGCCTGGTCTTCCCTAAGGGACATCTGCTTTTCCCATCTGCCCCTCTGGTAGTTCCACATATCTGGGGAAGGCGGCAGAGGAATTCTTGCAGTGACTGGTATATAAAGATGTATGCTGCTGGGCATGGTGGTACACATGCCTTTAATCCTAACACTTGGGAGACAGAGGCTGGGGAATCTCTGAATTCAAGGCCAGCCTGGTTTATAAAGGAAATTCCAGGACAGCCAGGGCTACACGAGAAACTGCGTCTCAAAAAGCCAAATATATATAATATGTTATATATTATGAATTACATAATATAAATTATATAATGTGTAACTATAAATTATATGTAATATCATATTATATATAATTATATATAGCTTCCTTTATTTATTGCTTGTTTTTTTTTAGTTAAGGCCTCTCTATTAGTGACTTGTCTTATCACTAAAGAAAATACCAGATAGAAATGACTTACAGGTGGATTTATTTTGGTCACAGTTTCAGGGGATTTGGGTCCATCACAGTGGGAAAGCCATGGCCAGCAGTTCTGTGGTAGCTATTCATGTTGTATTAGGCAGGATGCAGAGATGGAAGAGAACTATTACTGGGCAATATTTGCATACTCCCAGGACCTGTTCCATCAGTTTTTCCCCACAGCTTCTAAAGGCTCCATAACTACTCCAGATAGCACCACTCAGACAGCACCACTGGTTGTGGAATCAGCATTCAGATGCATAAACCTGGGTAGGTGAGTTGGGACAGACACTTCACATTCAATCCACAACAGTTTCTTAAGTAGTCCAGGCTGGCCTGGAATTCACTCTGTGGTCCAGGCTAACGCAGAAAAGCTCCTCTAGCCTTAACCTTCAGAGCACTGGAATTGTGCTGTCAAACACACTTTTAAATGTTCTGTAGCTGGTGTGTACGTCAGCCTCATGAGGTGCTGAAACCTATGGAATACCAAAGACCCAGGGGAAATGGAAGAGAGAGAATGAACGATCTTCACATCCTCCAGGCTTTGCCTCCAGTCACATCAAACCCAGAGTGATACACACACACACACACACACTCCTGTCACACGCTTCTTGCTTCACCTTGTGAGATTTCAGATGAGTCCAATAAGGAACAGAATACACCTCTGGAGAATGAACCGCCAGTGTGATTCATCTCCTCGAGTAATAGCCGTGGAGAAGCGTGTATTGTCTAAGTTTATCTGATGTCGTGGGTATGAAAATTAATTCTGAGATGCACTACATGGGAGGTACATTGCATCCAAAGCCCTGCCGTGGGTAAACGCTGTGGCCCTGGGACCCAGATGTTGGGCTGGGCGTGTTGCGGGTGGGAATCCCAGAGGCTCACCCACAATGGGAGTGAGTTCAGGCCAGGCTCAGGCATTGCCAAAGATGGGCCAAGATATTCACCACAATCCAGGTGTCATCTGTAATGGACCCTTACTTAGCATCAGTCTCTAGATGCAGGACCTGAAGAAAAGTGTCCTAGGAGGGCTGTCAAGAGAAGTATGACCAAGCAGCGATGGAGTGGGTCAGCCCTGTCTCTCAGCTACTGTGGACTCAACCCAGCTTGAGCCTAGATGGTGTCACACTGTCTTACCGTGGGGCAAGAGGGATGGCCCCTATCCTCAGTGGCTGCACCTTCACAACTGTAGGGCCCTGCTCTCCAGAGGACGGGGCACTTGAAGGCCACGAGCAGCCAACTTTCCTCCTAGCCTCTGTGACAGGCATCCAGATGGGCAGAGTGTTCACAGCACTCGCTGTGGCCTTACGCTGCTCTTGTACACTGTCCCCTTCATGTCTGGGTGGGAACTGAGAAGTAATGCTCAAAGGTGCTCTGTTAAAGTGTCATCTCCCCATTTATCCACAAGCCCCAGGTAGTGATAGGCTTGCTCTAGGGTCCCACACTGAGACCCAGCTGACTGTTACACCAGCTATCCCCAATGAAGTTAGAAGCCCCTGCCATTTGCCTCCAAAAAGCCTTGGATCTTCAATACTTGCTTGATGCAGGAAAATCCACAGTACTCGGGGGCTTTCCAAAGCCGCCAGCAGACTGGCAATGCGGTGAGACACCTGCTCTGCACCTGCCTTACCTTGGTGCACCAAGGGTAAAGCATCCCAACCCCCTTCTCCACAAAAGGAGGGCCACATATACCATGAGATAGGCACCTGGAGCAATTTGTTTAAGGTTAGGCAAGCCCTAGAGAGCAGGGCTGGGACTCTGACATCTGGCTGCCCAGCCTCAGGAAAGAGAAGCATCCTGCTAGCGATGCCAGCTGAGGGGGTGTGGCATGAACGCCAAAGCACAATTCCCGTGGGGTTCTACCACCAGGTGGCGCCCGTTTCCAGGAGGTTCAGGCTACCCTAACCGAGATCTGCTAGGGAGCAAATTGCTCTCTAGGTTCAAGGCAACTGCTAGAAAACACCTGCTTATGCCTTGTGTAGCTCTCCATTTGGGGGGTGGGGAGGGAACACCTACAGTCTGTGCTGTTGACATGGCTGGCTCACCTACACTCTCACGCCTTGCTACTCCAAAACTCGGCTCCCCCTGAGGGCAGCAAGCTGAGGATCACAGACCTTCACTGGGACTCAACCACCCACTGTTGCCCAAACTCTGGCCCATGGACAGGGTGCTGGCCCTGGTAGCCCAGTGAAAGATGTCTCTCTCTCTGCCTCTGTCTCTGTCTCCATCTCCATCCCTACTTCTCCCCCTCCCTTCTTCTTCTTCTCCCCTCCTCACCTCTCAAAACTGCATTTTAACATTTAGAAATAAACTATCTTTGTTTCAGGGAAAGTCTCTGGTAGCACAGGTTAAGTTGAGCTGTGTGCAGGTAATTGGTGATAGGTGGGCTGAAAGACAGGACAAGATAGGGAGGCAAGGCAGCCACCATAAGGAACATATATCAACGAATAAAGGTTCTGTATGACCAACCTACAGGCAACATTAGGGCAATACGTGTGGCAGAAAAAAAGACCTGAATACTAAAGGAGAAGTCAAACAAGTCTGTTTGCAGATTCTATATGATATATGTTCCTTATATTCCTAGTATCTTTGGAGAATTTAACATGAATGGATGTTGAATTTTGTCAGAAGCTTTGTCTAAACCTGTTGAGATGACCATGTGACTTTTGTTCCCAAGTCTCAACATGCAGAATTATTGATTTGCATATGTTGACCAATTCTTATATCCCTGGAATGAAACCACCCTAATCATGGTGTAAAATTTTTCATGTGTGATTGAATTCAGTTTATAAGTATTTTATTGAAAGTGTTGTACTTTAGGCTGGGGAAGGTAGTTCAGAGTTAGAGTGTCTGTTTGCCTAGCAGATGCAAGCACTGGGATTGATTCCCCAGCACTAAGAATAATAACAAAAGCCGGGCGGTGGTGGTGGTGGTGGTGGCGGCACACGCCTGTAATCCCAGCACTTGGGAGGCAGAGGCAGATGGAATTCTGAGTTCGAGGCCAGCCTGGTCTACAGAGTGAGTTCCAGGATAGCCAGGGCTACACAGAGAAACCCTGTCTCAAAAAAACCCAAAACAAACAAACAAACAAAAGAATAATAACAAAAACATAAATGAAAAGTGCTTCTTGGTTCACACCTGTATGATTTGGGGTTGACAAGATGGTGCAGGGATTAAAGGCCCTAGCCACCAAGGCTGATGATGTGAGTTTAATCCCTGGGAGTCTCCAATGATGAAAGGAGAGAATTGCCTCCCATGTGCTTTGACCCCACACACATACACAATAAGTAAATGTAATAATTTTTAAAAAATAATCTTTGCACTCGTGCCCATCAGGAAATTGTTCTACAATTTTCCTTTTTAGTTGTATCTTTATTTTGGTGTAAAAGGGATATTAGCTTTTTAAAATTAGTTTTATGGTTGTCTTAGGGTTTTACTGCTGTGAACAGACATCATGATCAAGGCAAGTCTTATAAAGGACAACATTTAATGCAGGCTGGCTTACAGGTTCAGAGGTTCAGTTCATTGTCATCAAGGCAGGAACATGTCAGCATCCAGGTAGGCACAGTGCAGGAGGAGCTGAGGGTTCTACATCTTTATTCAAAGGAAGCCAGGATCAGACTGGTCATCCTCAGGTGTCTAGGAGGAAGATCTCCAAGTCCATCCCCGCAGTGACACACTTCCTCCAGCAAGACCACACCTTCTAATAGTGCCACTCCCTGGGATGAGCATATACAAACCATCATAATGGCGTTCTTTCTTTTTCTAGTGCTTAAAATCAGTTGAAGCATGTGTATATTAGTACTTCTTTAAAGGTTTGGGGACCAACAAGATGGCTCAGTTGGTAAAGGTACCTACCATCAAGCTGGGTAACATGAGTTTAGAACCCATGTGTTAAAAGGAGAGAACCAGCTCCGGCAAATAATCCTGTGACCTCCACAGTAAGTGTAGAATTCAATAGTTAACCTGTCTGGTCCTGGTTCTAGACTTTTTTTTTTTTTTTGATGAGAGACTCTCTGTTACTGTGTCAAATATTGTTGGTTATAAACCTATTTAAGTTGCTTCTGTGCTCTTGATTTAATTTTGGTTGTGCATGCCTAGGAATTTATCCATTTCATTCAGATTTTTCCAATGTTTTGAAATATAGATTTTCAAATGACTCCCTAATGATACTCTGTATTTCAGTAGAATCTGTTTAATGCCCCCTTTTCATCTCTAATTTTATTTATTAGTGTATTCTTCACTTGGTCAGTTTGGCTAAGGGTTTTTCAATCTTATTGATCTCTTCAAAGAACCAGCTCTTTGTTGATTGACTTTTGGTATTGTCCTTAACTCTCCAAATTACTCAGTCCAGCTTTTATCTTCATTCTTTCTTCTTCTACTTGTTTGGTGTTTGGCTTGTTCTTGGTTTTCCAAGGCCATGAGATTCATCACTGGGTTATTTATTTGAGTACTTAGTACTTTTTTAAAAATATGCACGAACAATTGTAACTTCCTTCTTGGAACTGCCTTTAGTGTGTCCCAAAGGTTCCTTTTGTTTTCAAGTTTAGGCATTTGAAAATCCCCTCACTGCTTCTATGGTGTGTTCACGTACCATCTACTTATATAGTTTCTGTAGTTTTTTTTCCTTACTATTGATTTGTAGTTTTATTCCATTATGATCTGATGAGATTAAGAACAACAATAGCAACAAAGGCATGAAATCAGGAGAGAGACTTGCTGGGTAGGACAAGCTCCAGAAGGGGTAGGAAGGAAATAGGAGGGGTTGGGGATGGGGTTGGGTAGAGGTTAGACATGATTAAAATACATTATATACATGTATAACCTTGTCAAAGAATTAGTTAAAGATATTTTAAAAGACATAAAAAACTTCCCCAATATTTTAAAGACTTGTTTTATTAAAACGTGCTCTATTTTAGAGAAAGTTTGTGTAGACTACTGACAAGAGAGTCAGAGACACAGAGAAAGAAAGAAGGAAAGTATGTGTAGGGAGAAGAGAAAAGGAGAAAAGAAAAGGAAAAAGAGAGATTCTACACTCCTTGAATCAGAACAATATCTCCTACTAGCAAAGTGGGAACATAGCAAGACAGACACAGGGAACAGTACCAGGAACAAGTATCCCTTGGGGCAAAAGACACAGGCTTTTCTAAAAGAACTCTTATCATAACCAAATAGCCAAAGACTCATCCAAATCGTACCTGGACCACTGCTCACCTCAGCAGCCACAGCCAACATAAAGTCCTCTGGCTCAGAACCCATGCCTGAGAGAAATGAGGCCCAGACCAAGAAGAAGAAGATGGAGACATGGATCCACTCTTGGCATGTTCGTTGGTGCTTCTGTGTAGGTACAGCTCAGTTTAGAAACCAGTGTTCCATAGCATCAACATTATCGGACATTTAAGGAGCATGAGAGAATGTATCTGAGATTAGTAATTGTTTAGGGAGGTCTGACTGCTCACATTCAGTCGATGTGTAAACAAGCTAAGAAGATCTGCCAACTTCTTATATTTTCTACTTATTAGCCATGATTAATATTTATAGTTGTTGATTAGTAAAAGGCGAAGTAAGACAAAGTGGTAGGTGGCTAATCCTCTCCACGGAGTGCTTTAAATATTAAATAATCTTGTCATCAAGCAAGTCTATTATGTAAAATTATAGCAACAGAAAGAGACGGGAAGAGAAGAGGGCTAGTAAAAAGACTAGAGGGAAATAACAAAAATGGTTTTTGTTTGTTTTAGTTTGATTTGGGTTTTTTTCATGACAGAGTCTATCTATGTAGCCCTAATATGCTGGAAATCACTCTGTAGATCAGGCTGGCTTCAAACTCACTGAGGTCTACCTGCCTCTGCATCCCAAGTGCTGGGATTAAAGCCATGGGTCACTATATACCCACTTTAACAAGAATGTTAATAACAGTTATTTATGGCTGGTAAGATGACACACATGCGCATTTTATGCCCTTTTTATGGTATTTCCTCTACCCCAAGTTGCCTGAAATCATGTTATGTTGTAAGGATAATGTGTGTTATTATAGAGGTCATGAGTACCCATGAGAGTTGCATTTTCTCAGATAAATCATCATGAGCACCATTTCCATGACAGCCAACAAAATGTTGACCTTGCCATTATAATATCTTAGCCTCTTTTAGTTAATAAACCATCATTTCTTTGAGGGGAAATCACAGAATTTCTGGGTCTTTCCACTGAAATGAATTTCCTTTCCCTTCCTTATCCCAAAATGGCAGCCAATGTAGGGGAAACAGTGTCTGCATCTCTTGGCCATGGATAGACATGTGAAGGTGGCTTTGAGGTAGAAGGGTCAGCCTTGGCTCATCTGGGCTTCACTGAGAACTCTGTTCTTCAAGTCCGGCATGAAAAAGTCACCTGATCCCTGGTCCTGAATGCTATCTTGCAGCTATGTTATGTGGTCACTGTTCCTTCCGCTGTGGTGATACCCTGGTGAGCTCACCAGCCAGCCCCCCCAGCAGGCAGTGGGGTCCCAGTAGCACATACATCTGGAAATACTCCTTATCTTGCATGACCCTACACTAACTAACTAACTAACTAACTAACTAGTGGTGGTGTCTCAACTCTACCATCTTTTCTCTATGCACTGGACATATCAGACACAATGTTGACCCAAACATCTCTAAAAGATTTGAAGACCCCAGGGAAGAGGGGTACTAGCCTGGATTCCTTGGGTGTTTCTCTCCTTCCTTACAAGTGCGATGCTGACTTTATTAGACAGGTGGGGAAATACCATGTGCCCCTAATCTACCTTCTCCCCATTTCCAAATCAGAGCATCTGCTCTCCTTCCTGTGGGGCAGAAATGCCTCTGTCATTTCTCCCAATTTCCTTCTTCTGTGGTGATTCATCAGTGATGATTCTGTTTCTCTGAGCTTTGATTTTTGCTATACAAAAACCTCAGCCTTGGGGATTTAAGAATATACTCTCTCTGGAATGTCTGGCTCTTGAGTCTGTTGTTGTAAGATTATACGTTGACTTCAAAAACTTAAAGCAAGATAAGAAACACCTTTGATTAATACCACCTCACTGACAGAGGCTTACTTCTATTTCTTGTCCTGGCTTCTTGGCACAACAGCCACAAAGAAGAAAGAGGATGAGTTGTTGAGAAAGAAATGCTTGTTAGGAATACTGAAAACACTATCCCATTGCTTTATTAAATAAATGTAAATACAGGTAAAACACAAGGAACATTGCTTTATATCTGTCACATTAGAAAGCATGTTTTAAAATCCTAGTATCTGTCCCCATACCAGTGAGTGATACATCCATGAAAAGCAATGTGGAATGTGATTCAGTGATGTATCCCTACAAGGCCCACCAAAAGGAAACAACTGTTTGGGAATGGGTACTCCTGGGAAATGGGCCTCTGCACCATTCACCGTTAAGGTGAACACATCGTTCTCGACCATGTCTTGTGCCGGAGAGTGGGCAGGTATATGTCCAGAGCTACCATGTCATTTGAGGCTTCAGAGGCAGTCAGAGGAAGATAGACCCACTTCTCCTCCCCTAAGTATGGCTCAGTAGAGCCATTGCTTTGTGAGGAGAGCTCTGCTCATATAGAATTATTCTCGGTACAGGAGATGCTTGGAGAACCTTGTAACTTCCCCTGGGTCTGGAACCCTCCCTCTCTGTGAGTTTCAGTATTAGTGCCCTCCCTGCCTCTTTCCACTAGTGTCTCAGCCTGCAAGGGTATTCAGACTACCATGGCTTCCTGAGACAGGCTCCCCAAGATTCTCTCATCTGCTCATGAAAGGTTCTGCTTCTATAAAAGGTCTAGACCAGTACAGGAAAAGCATAGAAAACTAGGCCCATCCCTGAAACCCATGACATAGCCTATGTTCCTGGAAAATGACTGCATCTTTGCCTAGGTCTTCTGAGAGTTCCCAGAAATATTTCATCAACCCAGTAACATAAACCAACACTCCCAGGTGAGCTCTGGGCAGCAGTGTTACTCCTGAAGCGGCTATCAGTTTCACTGACGAGCACATACCTGTTTGTGGAGAGGGTGCTGGGCTAACAGGTGAGGGCTAGGTGATCAGGTGAGGGGTAGTCTGCTTGTATAGGCCACTTGACACTTGTCTTACGAGGCTGCCTTGTGTTGTGTATGCCCAGACTTCACAGTAATCCCCATTCCCAAACAACCCCCTTCCTACCCCTGGGATCACAGGTGGTTTAGGATGATGGCTCTAATAAGAACAATACCAGGTAGTAACCCAGCTGCACAGCCCCTCCCCTACATACACAGTAGCATCTTGTTGCTTATTTCTGCTATTTGGGAGTGGTGGGTGATTTCCAAATTGTTTAAAGGTTTCTGAAAAAAAAAGTTAATTTGAAAGACTCAGAGGGGAGAGGGAACTGTGGGGGTGAGGTCGGGGAGAAGAGCAGCTCTGGCCAAATCCTCCAGAGTGACAACTACCAGGCAATATGGTCTATGCTCAATTTAAACACAATTTCGTATTAAATGTTTTACTCTTTTTTCTTTCTTTCTTTTTCTTTTTTCTTTTTGTTTTGTTTGTTTGTTTGTTTGGTTGGTTGGTTGGTTGGTTTTTTGGATTTGGTTTTTTTTTTTTTTTTTTGAGACAGGGTTTCTCTGTGTAGCCCTGGCTTTCCTGGAACTTTGTAGACCAGGCTGGCCTCGAACTCAGAAATCTGCCTGCTCTGACTCCCAGAGTCCTGGGACTACAGGCATGCGCCGCCACCTCTGCCACCACCACCATCACCACCACCACCATCACCACCACCACCACCACCACCACCACCACCACCACCACCACTGCCCGACTGTTTTACTCTTCTATTGCTTGGGTTTGAGGTTTTGGAAACAGGTAGTCCAGGCTATCACATATCTTGCTATGTAGCCAAGGATGACTCTAAACTTCTGATCTTCCGGACTCTACCAACAAAGAATATAGTCACAAACTACCATACCCGTCTCAGGGAACTTCTTTTTACACGTCTGGAAGAAATATAGCTTGAGACTGATTCCAAAAAGAAAATATATATATTTGTATGCTCAGGGAGAAATCTGGAAACAGAAAGAGAACGATGTGATCAAGCACAGTGGTGTCTGACACAGTGCTCAGCCTCTTCCTCACTCAAGACATAGAGGTGGGGTGTGATAGCCCCAGGGCAGTCCCAGTGAGTAAGCAAAACTTCCAAAAGGCAAGTCTACTCAAAGCTACATTGCTGTGTGGTGATGGTCAGAATTCACACTAGGATCTGAGGTTTAGCCACTCAATATCTACAGAGATTCCAGTGTGTCTGATACATACAAAAAGGACAGCTACCAACAGAAGGCAAGGAAGGTGTTTAAGATGAAGAAGTGCCCTGGTATGGAGAGGAGGTAGACACAGGAGCCAGAGTATCCCTGCTCCCCCAGGAGTGTCCTCCTTTCTATCAGTCACACCTCAAAGGCTGGGCTTCCTGCTGGCCTGCTTCCAACCTTCCAACCACCTCATTTCTTTCTTGTAGAACCTTCCCAAAGTAGTCTCTTCTGTTGATTAAAAATAAAAATAAAAAAGCTTGGATTCTGTGCCTGTTGCCCACAGTTACCCCGAACTCATCAGTGTGGTGACTGTTGCTGACTCACTGGCCACTCGGGAGTGTCCTTAGGCGCCTGCAGGCTGGGAAAATCCTTTGTCTATTTATCTTCCGGTTATATTCCAGCTTCTCTCCCAGCCTTCCCTGTCCGCCCACCCAGTGTAATGAAGGTTCTCGCAGAGTGTTTGATAACTCAAAGACACAGAGATGTTTTAATCAGCCGCTCTTCTTTGTCAGTTTTTGATGGATTTTTATGTTCTCTTCACTCAGGAGGTTAGCTTAGTTCCATGCCTTTTTTAGGAAATGAGCACCCTGCAGGAATGCTGGAGGGCTTTGTCTATGAATAGAGATCAGGAGACAACGCTGGATTGGGGGATTGGCTGGGGGAAGATTGGGGATTGAAGCAGGTAGAAGAATTGAGGAAGGGAGTTTGAATTGGAGCAGGAGGGCCCGGTGAAGAACAGGACTTCTCCAAGAAAAGTTGAAAAGAAAGATTTCTTCATGTTTTAAAGGGCAAGTTGCTGTTGTATTTTCCAAACAGCAAAGGGGCACCATCTTCTATCTCACCCCCACCCTTGCTCTTCCAGATTCAGCCTTTCTTTGTCATAAGCTGGAATATAATGCATCTCCCCTTGCTGGAGATTATGGCCTAGCTCTGATAACTATTTGATGACCAGTCAGTCCAGAGATCAAGGGTGAGGGTCACAGGACTGATTCTGAAATATAATTCACCTCCCCTCACTCTTAAATTGTTTTTTTTGGGGGGGTGGTTTGCCATAGCATAAAAGGTATAATATACCATCATGGTTTCTGACTGTTGGTATTCTGTCTAAGCTCCACCCGACACCTACCTGGCAATAGCCAGATATGCCCCGCCCCATAAATCTGGTCCACTATAAAAGGGGCTACTTGCCCCTCCTCTCCCTCTCTTTGTTCTCTCCGCTCTCCCACATACTCTCACCTCTCTGCTCCTTGGGCTCTCCTCCCCGCCTCCATGTGGCCATGGCCCCCCCTACCCCCTGCCCTCCCACCTCCCCACCCCCCCACCCCCACCTTTCTCTACCACTAACTCCCATCCTCCACCCTGAATAAACTCTATTCTATACCATGCCTGTGTGTGTGTGGTCCCTCAGAGAGAAGTGCCTGGACAAGGGCCTGCCTGGGCACCCCCTTCTCCCACACCACCATGCCACACTCCCTTAACCCCCAATCCTCTCTTTTTAAGCCCCTTCATTGGTGCAACACTGACACAGAGTCAAAGAGGTCAGTCTGCCTCATGGCCAATTCCCCACACTACTTTCTAACTCTGAACCAATTGTTCTGGGCTCAGGGCCTCAAGAACAGTTTCACTTTCTAATTCTTCTCTATCATGTCTGAAATACAGATCCCACTATATCCTCTAGTCTCCCTCTGTTGGGAAGCAGAGAGCTTGGCTCAACACCCCCAGCTAAGCTGTTTGCACAGGTTTCTTGAGAGCAAAACATCCCGTGGCTTAGCTTGATTCCTGCCTTCCCGCCCGGTGTGGTACGGACTTCAGGTGCCTGACCTATGACTATAATTGTTTTCTCCTGTTCCTTCCCTGGCCTCTAGTATATATATTGCTGGTTTCTCAGTAAAGCTTTGGCATTCTCCTTGCAGAATGACCCGTGTCTGTGTTTTTTGTTAATCCCCCAGGCCTACGCCCGATACTCGGTACCGTGGCAGTGCAGGCGCTGTCAAATGGAAGTCCCACCGAGATCGGGAAAGAGAAGAGCACCTGATGGGGTCGTTCCAAGGAAAGCCGGCCGGCGAAAGGAAGAGGAACGTATTGGGGAATATATGTTGCAAGAAACAAAGTAAAAGTGAGTATAGGATGGTGCCATGGGGATAACAAGTTCTACCTTAAAATTGGTGGATCAACTGGTGGTTCTGCTTAGGTAACAGGAATTGGGTTCAAGGTTAAAACAGCTAGGGTGTGACAGCAAATTGGAATGGTGATTTTTATTAAGCAAATTGTCAGCAGTCTAAAACTGCATCAGGCAAGAGGAATGGGGCATAAAATAAAAAGAGTAAAAGACAAAAAAACAGATTTTAGAAACATGGAAGAGAAAAAGAGAGAAGGAAAATGGATTCAAAACTCTCTTAGGGACAAGGGGAAACATGGAGATGTCCTGTTTCCTCTATGGGCCCTACTGGAGATATTATTAGTACTGGTTACAAGTGCTCTTTCCTCTCTATATGTATTGTTTTTGGTTCACCAATTTGTCCACGTGTCTGTCCTTGTTTTGTTGTTTGAATGATTGTCCTATGTTTCATGTTGAAAAGAAAAAATGGTAAAAACTTTATTTCATGTTGAAAAGAAAAATTGGTAAAAAAAATTTATCTACTGGAGGTCCATCTCTTGATCCAGTTTCAATTTACACAGCAGAGGCTGATTTAAGCTGCCCTGCATTTAGCTAGGAGTCAAGTACAGCTAGAGAAAAGCTGCTTTTAAAAGGGCCAGCAGCTTCTCGAGTTCTAGGGCAAGTAGGCTGATGGTTATTTCTCCTATTGGGTACAAAGTGCTTTTTCTCTTGAAACTGCAGCTAGAAAAAAAAAGGTTGGTTTAAATTTATAAGATTCATGTAGTTGCTTCATTTTTGTTTCTGATTGGCCTTAAAGGTATAAGTACAATGGCCCCTTTCTAAGGAGAAAATGGAGGCAGCTCATCACCTAGTACAAGAACAACTTCAGGCAGGACAATATTACCTTAAATCTTATATTAGAGAATAGTTTATGCTAGATAGAACTTCATTTCTTGACTCCTGTCTTGTGCTTTGCAATGATTCCTTGAATACTAAACCATGTGTTTTAGTCCCATTCTTCTGTAGTTTGAAAAGTCTTCTAATGAACAGAAAGAAGACAAGAAATTAAATTGTTCTAGCAGATTGCGTATTGACAAACTACTGCAAGTATGAAGATGCTGCTGTGGTTGAATTCCTGGAATTGTGCCTATCCCTCTAAATAATGAAGGGAGATACCCTGTCACCTTGTATTAATATCAGAGAAACTTTGGTATTATTGCTACTCCTGATTAAAAATTGTCTGGGTCTATGGCACTGGGGTTTTTGGCTTGTGGAGCTGCCGCATTGGGATTGTTCCTTCTAAACCATGTGTGCAAACAACAAAACCAGTCCAGAGCAGTAACTGAACAAGTGCTTATGTCTTTGGCACAGGATAATGCATCTGCTCAAATTTGGCTCAGCCTGCAACGAGAATAGTCTATGATGGGCAACTCCTTTGCAGTCCACACCAACCTAAGACAGGGGCTCTGGGACTGGCAGAGATTCCCAGAGACGGGTAATGGGAGTTGGACGGAAGGTGTCCTAAGACAGACGCTATTCATTCTTAAAAAAATAAAGGGGGAGTTGTTGGGAACCAGAGAGCTTGGCTCAACACCCCCAGCTGAGATGTTTGCACAGGTTTCTTGAGAGCAAAACATCCCGTGGCTTAGCTTGATTCCTGCCTTCCCGCCTGGTGTGGTACGGACTTCCCAGGTGCCTGGCCTATGACTATAATTGTTTTTTCCTGTTCCTTCCCTGGCCTCTAGTATATATATTGCTGGTCTCTCAGTAAAGCTTTGGCATTCTCCTTGCAGAATGATCCATGTCTTGTGTTTTTTGTCAATCCTCCAGGCCTACGCCCGATACTCGGTACCGTGGCAGCGCGGGTGCTGTCATCCCTCATCTCTCTCTTCCAAACTCTCTCCCATCCTCCTTACAGTTCCATATAGACAATGAGATGTTGGGTGCTTACTGAGTGGTTTTTACACACCTCACCCTGCTCAATCCACCAGAAACACCTCTAACTGGAATTACTCAGCGAAAAGCCTATACCCACCCATGGTATACAATGTTACCTTTGAGGAGCTAAGAATTGAGGGCTTTTTAAACTATGTTTCTATTTCAGCCTGGTAGTTTTTAACTGTAATCCTAGAACTCAGGAGATGGAGACAAGAGGCTCACCAGTCTATGGTCATCCTTGGCTACAGGGTGAGTCCCAAAGCAATCTAAGTTACAAAGTATGACACTGTCAAGAAGAAACAAACGCAAAAACAAAACAGGTTTTGTGGTACAAGTCTGTAGTACTAGAATTTGAGAGGCTGAGGCAGAAGATGTTGAATTCCAGGCCAGCCTGGGCTACATCATAAGTTGCAAAACTATGTCTCAAAAAAAAAAATTAGGCAGGGGGTAGGAGGGTTACTGGATGTATTGGTGAACATCCTTAATCCCAGTGCTCAGGAGGCAGGCAGAGACAGGTGGATCTCTGTAACACTGAGGCCAGTCTGGTCTAGACAGTTCCAGGATAGCCAGAGCTGCACAGTAAGACCTAGTCTTGGATATTTTGTTTTTTAATGAAGTGGAGGTGAGAGCAGGAGTGTGGTTGGTAGAGTGCTTGGTGGCATGCAAGAAGCCCTGAGTTCTAATAGACAAGGGAATGGTGGATGTGTGACAAACAGATCAAAGTATGGGTACCACCAAGTCCAACCTGGTGAACTAATGAGTCTCACTGTGGTTACAGCTGTATCACCAAAGCCCACCCCAGCACAGTGGTAGCTCACAAAAGCTCGGAACCTTCAGAGTATTCTTTCCAAGTCACTCCATAGTCTTACACCTCTTCCAGGGAGATCAGCTGATATCTGCTTCTTTCAGGCAGCTAATCTAGCCTCAGTCTTGTTTGCAGTTTTATTAACTCTGGGAGGAAGGGGCCTAGAAGATCGGGTCAGTTTCAGGACCTTCCTGAAGATGTTTTGAATTGTTTATCTCACTGCTTAGCGTTTCCCTGGAGAAAAGATGGATGTTTTGACCTAGGAGAAAATGTTGCACAAGAGTATCAAGTGGCTATAATTCCAGTGCTTGGGAGTCTAGGCAAGAGGATCAGAAATTCAACATCATCCTCAGCTACAATGCAAGTTTGAGGCTAGCCTTGGCTACAAGAGATCTTCTCTTGAGAATAGGAAGGAAGAAACTAGAGTACAAAATTTTCTGGCAATTAAAGCTTTTTGGAGATAGAAATCTTCCATGGTGGGTACTGCACACATCATTGTAAGTTTCTCTGCACTTGGGCAGTCAATGGTATGGTATCATGGTAATACACAAGACAAAGCAATTTGCAAGTCTAGTTGCTTTTAAAATTGCATTTAAAATTATATCACATAGTGGTTGGAGAGATGGCTCAGTGGTTAGGAGCACTGACTGCTCTTCCAGAGGTCCTGTGTTCAATTCCCAGCAGCCACATGGTGGCTCACAACCATCTGTGAGTCGATCCTATACCCTCTTCTGGAGTGTCTGAAGACAGTGACAGTGTACTCACATACATAAAATAATTAAACCATAAAAAATAATATCATGTAGACTGGAGTGTCTTTACACCATGGCCCTGAAACCAGCAAAGAGCAAAGGGTATTTCCACTGAGGCATTGGGAGATTGAAAGGACAATTTCGGCTATATGGAACCAGGTTTTTTTGTTGTTTTCCAGCGACACAAAGCAGAATCTGAGCTGAACACAAGAGTGTGGGTGTGCTCGCTCTCTCTCTCTCTCTCTCTCTCTCTCTCTCTCTCTCACTCACACACACACACACACACACACACACACACACACACACACACATATGTTTTTTTTAAAAAAAGATAGTAAACTGGAAAGAGATCTAATTCAAAGTGAAGGCTGCAGATCTGAGGTTCAGGGCCGGGCTTGGGTTTTCAGATCCTCTTGTCTCACCAACAGAGGAATGCCAAGCAAATAGGAAATTAAATGTTGCTGTGCAAAACTAAGGAGAGCCAGCTGGCAAAATGGGCACATGTGCCAGTTTGCACCTGTTTTCCTGGTATCTGTGTTTGTAAACCTCTCCTGCTACTATCAAGATACCTGCCTTGGATGGTGAATTATATATTGCTTCTTTGGGTTTCGGTTTGCTAGTGTTTTTGAGACAGGGTCTCCTGGAGCTCAGGCTGGCCATGAATTTGAATGCAGCCAAGGCAGGCAGGCTTGGGCTCCTGATCTTCCTATGTCTGCCTCCTAAGCTGGCTTGACAGGTGTGCACCCCAACACTCATCATGCACAAGACTGTTTAGAGAAACAGTGATTCGGATTAGACGTAAGCAGACACTTGATTTTCACTCACAAAATAGACTTCTCTGAACTCCAGGTGCTTAAATCCACAGGTACTACCACAGGTGAGGAAAGAGACTTAGAAAGAGAGGCAAGTTGCGTGGCAGGTGTGTGTGGGCATAGGACCGAAAGTGAAAGAAAAGACTGGTTGGCTGGCAAAGCAGGCTTGGACAGTCACACGTCCCACCACATTAAGGAAAGGTTGGAGCGGTTCCTGTGATGTGGCCCAGTGAATATCTCAAGACCCAACCACACAGCTCTTTGTTCCTTAGGAGCAGATGTATAAGGAAGGAGGCTGAAAAGCCCCCTCTCTATAACAGACATTGAATCCTGGGAATATCCCTGTTGGGCGTCACAAGATAGGGTTCACAGACACCAGGAGCACCTGCGATGTGGGCCATCATATTAAATGAAATAAACTAGGCTCAGAAAGACAAATTCTGCATGTTTTTCTCTTGTATGCAGGATTTAGAGTGTGTGTGTGTATGTGTGTGTGTGTGCCATAAAACTAGAAAGGGGGTCATGAGACAGAATGAACAGATCTTAGGAGGAGAAGATGTTGGAAGAGAGGAAAGTATAACACAACTCATGTGATATGGCTGCCAAAGGTAGCCAGTGAGGGAAGGACAAGAAAGACGGTGGAGGATGGTCATAGGATGCACTTAAGTCAGACACCAGACTCAGGGATGTGTGTCTGTGATCCCAGCATTCCAACAGTGAGATGGGAACAGAGGAATCCTCCAGGAGCTCCCAGTCCAGCTCAAAGTACACCATGCAACAGGAAGGCTTATGGGACTTGCAGGGAGTGGGGACCCAGAAAAGGGGAAATCATTTGCAATGTAAATAAAAAAAAGAACACATAAAAAAAAGTCTTTCTAAATTTATTGAAGGTGGAATTAAAAATATTTGTGATAAAATCCAAGATTTGCATTAGGAATACTTTTATGCCTACCACTATTATATCTATATAAAATTTTCCACGATAATCTTCAATTCTAATATGCTTTTCTTCATTTTTCTACAATTTCATCTGATATATTTTCCATATAAATCTTCAATTCTATCATAAAATGTTTCTATTCCATATTTCAATTAATTTAGCAAATGTTTTACATGTCTACCACTTTACTCTTTAATTTTCCATGAAAATTGTCAATTTTAATGTGTTTATCTGAAATATTTTCCATGTAAGTCTTTAATTTAAAAAAATAAAAAATAAAAAAGGGGAAAAGGGAAAAAAAAACAGGAAAGAACAGAAGACCAACATCAGGGGTTGTTCTCTGACCTCTATACACAGGCGGAGGCACTCCTGTACCTTCACATACACCTTGAATACACATCCATACACAAGCATAAATAAGTGTTAAAAAAGAAGAAAGCGTCATGACCTCTATATGAAAATATCATAATGAAACTTATCACTTTGTATACTAACTTAAATTAATTCAAAAAGTAATAAAAAAAGGAACTCAGACATAATGAAGGTATAAATGAATGAATGAATGAATGAAAGAGAAAATACTTTTCTACAGAGGAGCACATGGACTAAGCAGCTGACAGTAAAACAAATGATTGCAGCCTCTTAATTTCCTTACTTGACAGGTTTCCCTCTAGCTCCCATTCAGCATAGAGGGTTTTGTTTGTTTTTTTGCTTGCTCCAGACAAGATGTCCAGAATAAACTACCGTGGATGTGACCAAGATGACCAAGAATGAGCAGAAGGTTGAGGTCAGGAAGAAGACAGAGAGGATGCCAGAGCTCAGCTTGCTTTCTCCTTTTCATTCTGTCCTCCTGGACTGGGATACAATGTGATCAGCTGCTTCTTACATTTGCTGCAGTGCCTTCAGAACATGAGGATGGCGCCCTCAAACTGTGAGCTGCAGAATAAGGCCTTCCTCCTGTTGCTTTTATATGTAATTAATTATATTTATTTATTTTATTTGGGGAGGTGCACAAGTGCTATATAGGCATGCCTGTGAGGTCAGAGAACAACTGCTGGGATAGGTTCTTTCTCCCATATATGGAGCCTAGAATCAAACTGAGGTGCTGCTGTCAGGCTTGGCGGCAAGCATTGTTACCTGATTACCACACACACAGTTTCCCCTGGGAGCAGCCATGAACCCAACCTCTTTCTCATACTAGCTGACATCATACTTCCCCATATTCACAGAGATGCATTTCCTCTTTATGGTTTAAGAATATATCTACATTATTAAGACAAAATGTTATTGGGCTCATTTGAGAAACCTGTGGTTGAGCTATCAGAAAGGGAGTGTGTCCCCTGTACAAGCCAGATCCAGGAACCATTTCCCCCAAACAAACCAACAACAACAACAACAAAAGAAAGAAAGAAAGAGAAAAAGGAAAAGGAAAAGGAAAAGGAAAAGGAAAAGGAAAAGGAAAAGAAAAACGAAAAACTGACTTTCTTCCACCCATATAGTAGAATAGAAAACAGCAGAATGTCCTGGCCTGTGTTAGTCGCCTGAGCAGACACATCAGCCTTTCCTCATTTGCATGGAGGGAACTGTACTGGAAATGCATGGTCAGCATCTTGCCCTAACCCAGGGAGGCTCCCTCCACTACGGAGAGCCCATGTTGCTGTATTCTTCTATTATTTCCACTGCTGCTGTGTGGAATGTACTAAATAAACTTATACTAAATAATGTACCAAATAAATGTACTAAATAAACTTGTCTTCTCCCAACTCTGACCTTAACAGTACATTTTTTCACTGGCCCAGGAAGTTCCCCAACACAGACTTGGCAATTCAGCTTTTTCTGTTTTCTTTTCCTTTTTCTTTTCTTCTTTTCTTCTTCTTCTTTTTCTTTTCCTGCTGCAATTCTTTAAAAAAAAAAAAAAAACAAAACTGATGAGTCTCAACCTAGAAGAGAGCCTGCCTGCGATCCACTCTCCTGCTACAACTGCCAAGTCTCTTTGTGTTCCCATTTATTTCTTCCCTATAAACAAGAACAATACTTAGGTACTGCTGTGGACATGGGCGGATTTGTGAGCTGAATTAACCAGGGCTATAGGGCTTGACAGTAATTACAGCCCTCAGAGTTACTTCTGCAGGAACTCACCCAGCACGGGTCACGGTTTAAAAAAAAACAGAAGGAGAAGATTATATCTGCCTTCCAGGGACGGGCTGTCTCCAGACAGATGGTCCGCATCATGGGGTAGGGGTTCTTTAATTCTAGCATGTTCTGAAATAATAGCTTTTAAAGAGTACTTTTGTGTCCGTGACTTAGTTTTCTAAAGACTGGCCTCCTTATCTGCCAACTTCCCCACCCTCCCCTTCCCCCTCTCCATCCTCCACCCCCCATACACAATATCGTCCTGATCTTCATTTCCTGGAGGTTCATAGTTGGCCAGGAACCTGCCCACAACGCAGAGCTGGCCCCTCTTGCCTGTTCCCACAGGTTTCCCACTACGCTGCGTGTCTGTCCTTTTCTTTCTAGTTCCCTCAGCCTCTGTGGCAACACCCTCCCCCCCCCCCCCCCCCCCCCCCCCCCCCCCCCCCGCCGAGAGAGAAACCCAGTCACTGGTGAGTCTGCACCTTGCCTCCTGGTGACTCACCTGCCCGTGGGGCGGGGCGGGGCGGGGCGGGGCGGGGCGGGCAGGTGTCTGTCCCTCACATTTGCTTTTCTCTCTACTACATCCACTGGGCCAACTCCTTACTGCCCACAAGCCCACAGCTGGCATGCCCCCACAAAAGTGCAGAAACTAAAATTGCTCTCTCTGGCCAGGTAAAGAACTCTTCAGGAAGCCACATGGAGCAGTGTCTCTACCCAGCATCCTTAGAAACTGAGTCTGGGGCTGGAGAGATGGCTCAGAGGTTAGGAGCACTGACTGCTCTCGCCAAAGTCCTGAGTTCAAATCCCAGCAACCACATGGTGGCTCACAACTATCCATAACAAGATCTGACACCCTCTTCTGGAGTGTCTGAAGACAGCTACAGTGTACTTATATATAATAAATAAATCTTTAAAAAAGATGGACGTTCTCTTGTGTCCCCATGGACCTTTGCATACCCTAGAATTAGGGAATTGGTTTAGATTGTCCCCACACTTGAGAACTACATTCCAAGTCAGAGCCTACAAAAAGTATCTTCTCTTTCCCTTTCTGAGATGAGTTGGAGCAGCCAGACGGGAGGCCACTTCCAGGACCATGCCAACTCCATGACACCCAGTGTTTACAAGTTAGACATGCCCATACCCTGCTCTTAACTCTTCATGTTCGCCCATGACCCTCACGACCGGAATGCCAAGGAAAGAATAGACAGATATAATTAGGAAAGCTGCATGGGTGTCATCAAGCCAAGCTGATAAGGAGCAAGGCCCTGAGTGTGACTCTGACCCAGGGTCACCAGATTTAACAAATGTGCAGCCCAGATGCCCACATAAAAAAGAGCCTCAGATAAGCAATAGTTTTTATGCACTCACACAGTTTGGGACATAATTACCATAAGGGTTGTTTGTGACTTCATCTGTCTGCTGTGTGGTAGCCCTGACTTCCAGAGTAGGCGAGACAGTGCTGACAAGGAAGCTCAGGAAAACCACTAGGTTGTAAAGAAAGATAGAAAAAAGGTACGTTAAAAAGGCACATTATCAGGCAAATGAGATAATGTACCCCAAGGAATTAAAATCCCACCCAGGAGTCTCATGCTAGAGGATGGAAGAACTTGCCTCTCAGGAGGAGATATCATACAGTTCTGACAGCTGGTCAGACAATGTTGGGCAAGACCACACCTTAAGCAGAATTGTTTAGCTATATGGTCTCCGGCCCTCTATTTAAACCTAAACTTCACATCAGGACTCTGAAGATGGTCTTGGTTGAGGGGGTTGTGTGGTCAGCAGCCTGATTGCTCCTCTTCTCAATGTAGCCACACTGAATAAATCTTCCTCTGCTTCCATTATTTGTCTCTTTCATTGGCATATTGGTGACAAATGGCTGAGCCTTTCTTATTAGGGCCACAAGACTCCAGGCTTTGATCCTAAACACTCCAGTGACAGAGTGAATCCTGAAGCCAATGGAGGATACCAGGCACCTTGCTGACACCAATGGCACCAGAGGCTGGATTGTGGCGTTCCTTGTCCATTTCATGCTTTTTGTTTGTTTTGTCTTGTTTTTCATTTACAGTATGCTTGGAAACCACATGGGGAAAATGACCAGGGTACTCAGTTGGAGGCTGTCAAGGTTCAATGAAGATGGTGTGGTTATACCAAGCTGTCAAGCTGAAACCCACAATATCTATCTCTTCTCCTACTGTAAAATCCTATGACCCAGTAAACCTTCTGGAGTACGGAGACTCTGTGATAACTTAATACAGATGGGGCCCTTGGGACACAGCGCAGGGTCTTGCCACATGATTTGCACAGATGCAGACTAACTTCATCACATCTGAGACAGCAAAACGTTTGAAAGGCAGCACCATAGTGTCTGGAGTCAGGAGTTCCAGCTGATTCAAGACAAGAGCTTCTTCACAGAAAATGACAGGTTTATTCATTGTTCCTTCTTCCCCAGCTGAATAGTTTTAGGGAGGAGGATGTCTGGAAGGACCAAAGGGGCTTCAGATGACAGCAAATGCTGTCTTACATCTGCATAAAGATGTAAGGGCCCAACAGAAGATGAGAAGCAGCAACGGACTAGCTTTCTAAGGGTGGATTTCAAGCGCCTACAAGCCAGAGGAAGGGTTGTGTGCAGAGGTGGGGACTTTCCCATGAGCAGGAAGTCCTAAGGGATTTGACTTTGACAGTCTTACAGCAAGCTGATCTCCTCGTAGCCCAAGGGAAGGGACTGGGGGGAGGGGGCCGCGGGGCGGGGAATGGAAGGAAGAGTGACATAAAGCACCATTCAAGGAAAAGCTGCATGTGGCTTACACCATGCCAGGTCCTCATGTGCTGTGTGGCAGCTTTGACTGCTCTGCAAAGCAGGTGCCCTTCCATGTGTTGTGAGTCTCAGATGTCAGCTTGATTGAGAGATGCCTAGGACTGGAGAAAGAAAAGTCCCTGTATCTATGAGATTGTTTCCAAACGCAGCTGACACGTGGGATGGTAAGTAGGCGGGGAGGACCTAGAATGGGATCAACACGTTAAAACAGTTCAGCTGCCGGGATGAAGTGGAATGAGGGTCCTGGCTGTGAAATGTCTCAGCAGAAGTTGCTGCCGGGCAGTGGTGGTGCACGCCTTTAATCCCAGCACTTGGGGGACAAAGGCAGACAGATTCCTAAATTAGAGGCCAGCCTGGTCTATAGAGTGAATTCCAGGACAGCTAGGGCTACACAGAGAAACCCTGTCTTGAAAAAACAAGCAAATGAAACAAACAAACAAAAACAAAAACAAAAAAGAATTTGCTACCAGGCTTAATGACCAGAGTTTGAGTTCCAGAATCCACATGGTGGAAAGAAATAAGTTCTGCAAGTTGTCCCTCTACTTCCACACAAGTGCTATGATGCACACCACTCCCTGCACACATAAAAAAAAAATGTTAAAATAAATGTAAAGAGAGAAGTAAAAGAGAGGCAGAGTCGTAAGCCGGGAGGCAACTCTCTACTCTCTGAGTGACAGCCACCACTGATATCAGACCAGCTGAGGAGATTGTAGGCTTTAGGCACTGAGTTACGTCTTTTAAAAATGGCCAATTTCGCTATTGTTGGGACTATCCTGTCCCTATCATGTAAGCCAACTCAAGAAATGTCCTTTTATAACACACACACACATTCTCTTGGTTCTCTTCCACCAGAGAACCCTGTCTAACACTCTTGTTTTCCCATAAGGAAGCTGCTGCCCAGAGGCCTGGAAACCTGCCAAGGTGATGCATGCTTCATGGACGACAGTGCCAGTATCGTCACCCAGAGCCACTTGCATCGAACTCTGGTGTATGCCCCCCAGCCCCCAGCCCTCTTAGTCCTATATCAGCTTCAGGTAGCTTTGGGAAGATATTAAATTTTTCATGACTCCAGGCTACAATAGATAGAAGACTTGTCACAAAGATCTCTCCTGGGTTGCACGTTTTACTTTCTGGATATTTTGTTGTTTTGTTTTTTTTTTTGTTTTGTTTTGGTTTGATTTTTGTTGTTGTTGTTGTTGTTGTTGTTTTCAAGACAGGGTTTCTCTGTGTAGCCCTGGCTGTCCTGGAACTCACTCTGTAGACCAGGCTGGCTTCAAACTCAGAAATCCGCCTGCCTCTGCCTCCCAAGTGCTGGGATTAAAGGTGTGCGCACCACCGCCAGGCCTTACTTTCTGTTAAGCATCCATGCAAAGCAGCGTGTCCTCAGCTCCTGGGTCCTGGTCATGTTTCACCCCATAGAAACCACAGCTACCAGAGTCCAACACAAAGTAAAGGGTTTGGGGTGAACAGATGAAAAACGACAGTGTCGGTATGATGACAGCCGATGCTATACATTTGACAGGATCTAAAATCACCTAGGAGGTAAGGCTTTGGATAAACCCATGAGAAATGATGTAGATTATGTTAGTCTCTGGCTGACCCTGTGAGGGATCATATTATGAGCTTGCTTGAGATTGGAAGACTCACCGTAAATATGGGCACTCTTACCACATACCACACCTTGGGGTCTTGGACTGAATAAAACGAGAAACAAGCTGAACATCACGCTTTATCTTTCCCTGCTTTCCTACCATAGAGCAACCTGACCAGCCGCCTCCTGCTCCTTCCTGGAGCCTTCCCTGCCACAGTGTAACACATCCCCTCCAACTGGAGCCTCCTGCTCCTTCCTGGAGCCTTCCCTGCCACAGTGTAACACATCCCCTCCAACTGGAGCCAAAATAACTAGTTTCTTTTTATAGTTTATTTAAGTTTGAGCATTGGTGTTTTGCCTACATGTATATCTGTGAGAGAAGGTGGGATCCTGGAGTTACAGACAGGTATGAGCTGCCATGTGGGTGCTGGGAATTGAATCCAGGTCCTCTGGAAGAGCAGACAATGCTCTTAAGCATCTCTCCAACCCCATCCACTTCATTTATTGAGCTGTTTTTGTCAGGTATTCTGCCACAAGATACAAACCTTCCTTGTTGTTCTGCTGCTAACATCAGCCTTCCCTGCTGCACTGAGACTTAGAAACAACTTCCCCGTAAGTAATTGCTGTTTTCAGGCTGAAAGCAGAAGGATTGCTGCAAGTTCAAGAACAGCTTCAGCTATGTGGTAAGCACCAGGACAGCCAGGTAGCAAGACCTTGTCTCAATATCAATCAATCAATCAATAAATAAATAAAATGTTTTAAATTAAATAAATAAAAAGTAATCACTGCAGACCAGGCATGGTGATAGAATCCTGTCATCCCAGTACTAAAGTGGCTGAAGCATTAGAGTCCAGTGTGAGTTACAAAATGATACTCTCTCAAAACAAAATTAAGCAAAACAAAACTGTAGGCAGAAGACAAGTATATTAAGAGTCTGTTTCTCAAAAATCAAGAAAAACTTACTCTCCCACCCTGCTAGTGATAATTATTATGTTCAACATTTCCTCAACAAAAGCCTATCACAGATTTTAAAACCCAATTTAAGTAGTACTTTATAGTCAGCTGTGGACAATGAATTTTTCATTCAATACATACATTTTGTTGGTTTTCTTTCTGAATTACATTGGTAGCACTGCTAAAATACTTTTCATTTAATCTTTTTACTGAGACAGGGTCTCAGGCAACCCAAGTTGGTCTACAAATTCACTAAATAGGAAAAGGATGACCATGAACTTCTGATCCTCCTGTCTCTACCTCTTAAGTGCTGGTTTACAGATGCTTTCATCATTCCTAGTGACATTAGAAATGGAACCTAGGGCTTCCTGCACTTAGGCAAGCACTGGACCACCTGAGCTACATTTTTAGACTATTGAATCTTTACACTGTAAAACACTGAGGTGTTTCTCTCTGCAGGAAATATCTTCCTGCCTGCAGGTTTTTCTGAGAGTAGAATTACTTTTTGTGGGGAACAGATTCCTAAAAGAAATAATGGGCCTGAAGCAATGTATATGGGGAGGGCTCTAAAGAGGAGTCCCTCGTGAAATTATCAGTGACTTTTTAAAATGTTTTATTTATGTCTATCTTATGTGAATTGATATTTTGCCTGCATGTTTGTCTTTGTGAAGGTATCAGATACCCGGGAACTGGAGTTATGAGCGACCATGTGAGTGCCAGGAATTGAACCCAGATCCTCTGGAAAAGCAGTGCTCTTAACCACTGAGTCTCTCTAGCCTGCACAGTAAATTGTAACCGCATTGCCACTGGTTGTTGAAGAAAATGCTGTTATTGTCATAGAAGCATTAGATTTTAGGAATGTTGTGAGAAGGAAGTAAAGATCGCCCACGTTTCACCGTCCATGGTGGCCAGCAACATGCTGTGCGTGATTTCCTTTCCATTCTGTTTTAATGTGAGTGAGTAATGGAAGACTTTTGTCTGTTAGTTTTAGTACACGTGTGAATTAAAGTAATTATGATGATACTCTAAATAAATTAGAGATCGTCTTTTCTTTGCATGTAGCAGCTAAGTGTTTTCCATTTCATAAGTACTAGATCAAGAAGAGCATAATTTCCTTTGAGTAGACGCAGTCTGTTTCTCATTATCTTATCTGAAGACACTTAAACAGACTCCAAACTTTTGCTTTTAAAAAGGATTGGCCATGAACTAAATGGAAAGTCATGACTTAAAAAACAAGCTGTGCTTTGAGTAAACAGAAATAAAAACTATTTTTTTTGAGATTTTTTGAGACAGGGTTTCTCCATGTAGTGATGGCTGTCCTGGAAGTTGATCTGTAATGGACCTGGCTGACCTCGAACTCAGAGATACACCTGCCTCTACTTCCTTAGTGCTGGGTTAGGTGTATGCTAGCACCTCTGCTTGCTTCCTTGAATTTTTTGACACTAGAAGAAACCCAGAAACAGAACCTTAGCCAGGAGCCCTGGCAATTGGCTCCTTCCTTGAAAAAGCATTGACTTTTACTGTGTGGCTTCAGGCAAGTCACACAGCCTACATCAAAGTTTCTTAAACTGCAGGTTGAGACCCACATGCACATAGGGTAACAGTGTATTATGGGTGGGGATTGGGATGGGGGGTGGGGATCAGCAACAGTAAAAGATTTCTGAACATAAAATAGACAAAAATTGATTTAAAAGTATATGAGTCATCAAAACAAGGGATTCTGGTGGCACCTCCAAAGGTCAACTCTCCACAGGCGCAGTTCTGGTCACACACATGCACACATGCAGGTCTGTCATCCCATACAGGGCCAGCGAAGGCTGTCAGAGCAACTCTGCTCAGTTGTGAGGTTATCCTATGCTAGGATTGCACTGTTTAGCTGAGTACTCAAAGGTTTCTCCTTTTAAAGTGTAATGGTTTAATTATGGAAAACAAAGAATATTTCCCTGCCATCATTCCTTAGCATGTAAGTATCAGACTAACATAACCTTTGTTTGTATTTTGTGAGAGAAACAAATATATTCATGTCATTAATATGTAAATGATTTAATGTTTAATAGGATCCTGATAAAAAGGGCATCAAAAGTTTCAAATTAGATGGTGTAGGCCCTGATACAACAGGCCTCCTGGCTGTTTTCTTACACCTGCCCACACCCTGTAAACAGATTTCTCAACACACTCCACTAGTCTCTCTTAAATGGCCACCTGCTAGCTGCCCCACCTGAACTCACAAGTATTTCCTGAGGCAGCTGGGGTGTGCAGAGCAAGGTCAGGAAGGTCAGGGTGCTTCCCCAGAGGAGCCCATCAAAACAGGTGGTGCTGCTTCCTATGTGTGGAGAGGGAAAGATTAGCAAGCTTGCTATGCTGAAAAACAAAACCACCACCAAACAGACAAGCAAAATACCAGGGGTAGAGGAAGTCCTGTGCTGTCATTTGTGTGATAAAACAAAAAGTCAAAAACATAAATATTAAAAGAAAAAGAAGGAAGGATGGCTGGATGAGGGATGAATTAGAAAACAAAAATAAAACCCCAGGCTTGGGGAAAGCAGTGAAGAGGCCACTGTGGGCAGTCACAGAGCAAATGCTAACTTCTGAGTTACTCTTACTCACTGAAGTCAGTGGATAAATGATGCCACTGGGGGTGTCATAGCATCAACAGAAGAGCAGCGTCCTTCAGTGCAGGAAAGGGAAGCTGTTACTTTCTCTTTAAGAATAAGGCTTATGCCGGGCAGTGGTGGCACATGCCTTTAATCCCAGCTCTTGGGAGGTAGAGGCAGGTGGATTTCTGAGTTCGAGGCCAGCCTGGTCTACAGAATGAGTTCCAGGACAGCCAGGGCTACACAGAGAAACCCTGTCTCGGAAAACAAACAAACAAACAAACAAACAAAAGAACAAAAAAAGGGTTATTAGGAGAAAGGATTTCAAAACCATAATCAGGCCTCAAAGTCTCAAAGTGCCAGCCAGAGTGTGCACACACACACACAGTCATATACATGAACATGTACGCACACACACACACACACACACAGTCATATACGTGAACATGTATGCATACATACACATACACACACACACACAGGTCAGACCTGACAGAAACTTTAAAAGGAAGGAGAGGCTTGTTTTTAAAATCTAAAGAGGAACTTTATTAGAATAAGAGATAGGAAGAGGGGCTCAGTGGTTAAGAGCAATGCCTGTTCTTCCAGAGGTTTTGAGTTCAAGTCCCAGCGACCACATGGTGGCTCACAGCCATCAGTAATGAGGTCTGATGCCCTCTTCTGGTGTGTCTGAAGACAGCTACAGTGTACTCATATAAATAAAATAAATAATTTGTTTTTTTTTTTTTAAAAGAGAGAGAGCCGGGCGGTGGTGGCGCACGCCTGTAATCCCAGCACTTGGGAGGCAGAGGCAGGTGGCTTTCTGAGTTCAAGGCCAGCCTGGTCTACAAAGTGAGTTCCAGGACAGCCAGGGCTATACAGAGAAACCCTGTCTCGAAAAAACCAAATCCAAAAGAGAGAGAGAGAGAGAGAGAGAGAGAGAGAGAGAGAGCTAGCCTTGAGAGGGATGGGCCTGGGAGGCCAGGGAAGGGGGAGGGGCTACATGTTTCACACCATATGATTTAGTTCAACATAGCCTGCATAACAAAGAACAGGGAAAAGTCAGGTAACATAAGACTGCTTCCTAACTGTCCCAGAGAAGGTGGGGTGGGGAGGGAGCGAAGGGGAGAGAAGGGGAGAGGGAGGGAAGGGGAGAGGGAGGAGGGAGAGGGAGGAGGGAGAGGGAGGGAGAGAGAGAGAGAGAGAAAGAGAGAGAGAGAGAGAGAGAGAGAGAGCGCACTGCAGGGAAGTGTGGCTTGCTCTCTGCACTGTGGGATAAAGTCTTTTAACAGTGACCAGTCTTAAATGGCAGGCCTGTGTTCTAACAGGTAGGAGGAGGAAGCCAGCTGTGCCACAGCCTTCCAGAGACTCATAGCTCAGAAACTGATGTGGGAAAGAAGCCTGGGAAGAGTGGGCGAAGGGGACAGGATGGGAACAGAATGGAGTAGAGAGGGAAGCAGGCATCTTTGGAGCACCCCACCTTGATGTCTCACTTAGCACAGGCTTCTTTCTCTGAGGCACCTTGCCTGCCTTTCGAGACCTTCTTTGCCCTTCTCAGGTATGGCCTGGCTTCCCACCGCAGCCTGGCAGTTACCTTTGGGACTGGGATTGCCTGATAGGACCTGAGACCCCAAGGCTTGAGCTGGAGAGCTGCACAAGAGCCTCCCTACCTCACTCCCTAGGTTGCAGGGCCCCCAGTTCCTGAACAGGCCCTAGCAGAGCCACCCAGTCTTTCAGGAAAGATTAGAAGTGATAGGCTCATAGTTTCTAGATTGATAAATTATTTCTCTGCTGGTGAAACAAGCCAATTCAAGCTGGATTAGATTATATTAAATGCAGCTTTATTGGGAAGCTGCTGCTCTCAGTCTCCCAAGGAAAGAGGCCAGGGAAGTTGCCATGGGATTTGGGGGGAGAGAAGAGAGGGGAAGAGAGGAAGAAAGAGCAGAGTGTGCAGAGAGAGAAAGTGCATCCAAGGAGACAATAACGTCTCAATTATATAGGAAAGGGCAGCCCAGCCTCTGGGCTGGAAAGTTCAGGGTTGGGGGCAGGGCACGCCAGGTAAGGACTGAGGGTTGGGGGCAGGGTATGCCAGGTAAGGACTGAGGGTGCTGGGAGCACCTGGAAGCCAGGTCTGTCAGTTTGTAAAATACCAGGAAACCAAACAGAGATGTTAGGATTTATCTTTGGTGACAGAACCTTTATACTCATCAGAGCTCTCAGAAGAGTAACAGTTCTCTGAATAACAGAGAGAGAGAGAGAGAGAGAGAGAGAGAGAGAGAGAGAGAGAGAGAGAGAACCATGGGGAGACCACCAGTGAACATAAAATCCTGCCCTGAAATAAACAGCTTCCTTGATTGACAGCTCAAGGCCTTTGAGTGCTGAGGGCCCACAAGCTAGACAGACTCAGATGTGCCCCCTCCCCCAGCAACCAGGACTTGTGACAGCAGCTGGCCTTGGTGGTGACAGGCAATGCCCAGTATTATGGTTCTTATAAGACTGGGTGTGGAGAACCTATCTCCTAACAGCAGCCAGAGTTAACAGTACTTGGTTCTTGGGTATCAGGACTGTCAGCTCTTAAGGGACAGCAAGAGAACAAGAGCATATGGATGCAGAAACAGCTATGGTTGAATGATCCAGCTCTCGGATAGAGAAACCACAGGACCTGGGAAGCTAAGCGTGTTTTCTATATATGATTGAAGAGAGAGGCAAGATAATTGCATACAGCTGAATAAGAAGGTGGGGTTATTAAATACAGATTTAAAAAAGGTGTCAGGATTTGGGGCATACAGTTGGATCAAGAAGACAGGTTTAGCTAATCTCAGTAGGAACAGTCTCTGTAGGGGAGCCCTATCTTTAGACTATAAATATCTGGGGGTAGAAAGCTATGGTGGACTCTTTTTTTTTTTTTCCCACACTATTAACATTTACACAAGAACCCCTGAGAAGGCTTTGCTGTTTTCCAGTGGGTCTGAGGCTGGGCCTCTTGACATGGCTGCATCCATGTTAGCCACACACGGTCACCCTAGGCTTCCTCAGTTCCACACACCGGTCTTTTGCTCCTCATAACCTTCCACATTCTGCAGCTGAAGCTCCCCACTTCCTCTTGGCTGCTTCTGCTGGTCTTCCTTATCTTAGCACCCTCCCCCACCCCACTCTCGCCCTCTGGGCACCTGTTTCTGCCTCCAGTCACTCTCTAGAACCCTTCAGAACCCTTTCACCTCTACCTTGGTTTCCACTATTGTCCTGCCACTGTTGTCCCCTCTAGTGTTAGCAGATCAGCCAGCTCTACCTGTGATGAAGATCTCAAGTAGGCAAGACAAGACCATTCAGGAGAAGCCTCTTATTGGCTTCAGCCATTCAAAGGAGCGGGATAATCCCAAAGACTCAAGGAGAAAGGCCACCAACCCAAATCATTGTAGTCAGACTGAGGTGGGAAGATCACCATGAATTCAAGGCCTGTCTGGGCTAAATAGCACCCTAAAATACACCTAGCCAGTGCTCCTCAAAAAACAAAATAAGAAGAAGGTCTTGGTGATGCACACTTTTATTTTTTTCCCCATTGTATACCCATTGTATCCCCATTGATAGATTCCAAATCAGCAATCAGTTGTGGTTGAAATTATGTCTGGGTCTTCCAATTCTACTGATCAGTGTGTCCGTTTTTGTTCCAATACCATGCAGTTCTTTTCTTGTTCAGGATCATTTTAACTATCCTGTGGGGTTTTTTTTTTAAGATTTATTTATTTATTTAATGTCTATGAATACACTGTAGCTGTACTGATTGTTGTGTGCCGTCAGAGTTGCTGGGAATTTTTAATTCAGGACCTCTGCTTGCTCCGGTCAGCCCCGCTCACTCCAGTTTAAAGATTTATTTATTGTTATATCTAAGTACACTGTAGCTGTCTTCAGACACACCAGAAAAGGGCATCAGATCTCATTACAGATGGTTGTGAGCCACCACGTGGTTGCTGGGATTTGAACTCAGGACTTTCAGAAGAGTAGTCAGTGCTCTTAACTGCTGAGCCATCTCTCCAGCCCCGGTGATGCACACTTTTAATCCCAGCACTTGGGAGGCTGAGGCAGGTATTTACCTGCCTCTGAAATTTCAAGGCCAGCCTGGTCTTCAAAGAGAGTTCCAGGACAGACAGGACTGTTATACAGATAAACTCTGTCTCAAACAACGACCACAACAATAACAAACCCAAAAACTAAGGTTGAAATTCTGCTCCAGCCCTGGGAAGCTTCTGTAGAGACAACAATTGAACACTGTTTAGAGCCTGCTAGGCTAGCTATCACCACCCCCACCCCCTGACAAATTTTGCTAAGCTATCCCCCACACCCAAACTATACTTACAGCCAAGCCTCCTGAAAGTCACACACCGTAAGCTTTAAAACAAACAGGCTATAAAATATAGAAATAGACCTATTCATAATTTTGTTGAGAAAAAAATTAAGTGACAGAGGGACCTAGATGGTCTAGGTTGTACTGTTTAGGGCTGTAAAGGTAAGTGTGGGGTCGCCACATTGTTAGCTCCGCCAGGACCAATGATCGCTAATGTATATGAGATAGTGCAGAGGCTTCTCAGAGGAACACATCCAAGCCATCCAAAGACATGGGGGTTCACTAATTCTATGGGGTAGGCAGGCCTTCCCAGCTGAGGCAGCTTTGTCTGTGTTTATCCTCACTGCCCTCAGCCCCCAGGAGGAAGTCCCACCACCTCACCCTACCATCTTCTCCCATCCCTGATCACTCTGCTGCCAGGTACCTTTCTGTCACCAGCCTCCACACTGAGATGACTAAGGCAATGAGGGTCTCTGGCCAGTCTGGGGAGAAAAGTCACAGCCAAGCTAGTTCAGAACCCGGGCTGTGCAGTGCTGTCACTGGAGGCTGCAAATGATGAGAAGGTGGAGTAGGCACGGGTTGCTGTCCAGCCAGATGTGCCATCCAGATGTGCCAACTTAGTTGGGACTGATCTGTTTTAGGAAGGCAAACTTGCAGACTACTGGAGGAGCACTTGGGCTCTACTCTGAAGGTCACCTGCTGTGGGACCCAACTCTGCCATGCACCTTCTCCAGAGCCAAGTCCATCAGGAAGGTGACAGCTGCATGAGACCCAAGGCCTGTGGTTATATTACTTAACTCTCTCTCTGCCAGGAGGGAGATCCCCGAAAACCTCACACTCCCTCAACAGTTATCTTCCTTCCACACACAAAGGAAGAGCAGCAAAGGATGTGTAAGTGTGGCAGGCTGGGGCCTGACAAGGCTCTGGGTCATCTCCGAGGGTGGTGTGGTCTCGAGAGCTCACAGGCCTGCCCCCCTTTCCCCCACAGGCAGGTGACTGAGAGAGCCGGTTGCACAAGCTTAGGAAGGAGCTGTCTCTAGCTCTGTGCTCCCTGTTCTGCCCCTGGCTTGGTACAAGCTGACCTCTTGGATGATGCAATTCATAGAGTTGAGTGCCTGTCTGGGCTTTGGGTCACTCTGGGGTGACCACAGAGGTACTCCCTGCTTGCTGTCAAGTCCCTGAGTCACATAGATGAGTTCACTCAGCCCCCAGCCTGTGGCAGTTCATTCAAGGCTCAAGGAAGATCTTTCTTAACTTTAGGGTTACTCATCCTAAGACTAAAAGTGCACCAGGTGATTCCCCTACGGCAAATTACCTTCAACAAACTCCTCAGTGTCAGGTTCACAAGGGGTCTTCATCCAAACTGTGACCTCTCAGAACTGCACTGGATGACAGTGCAACATTAAGAACTATCTGTGCCCTGAAAGAATCTTCCTCTGCTAACTAGACTGAACCGCTTCATTCAAAGAAGCCTCCACTGGACTCAGACTGATATTCCCTCTCCCTTTGTTCCAATTGGATTAAGTCCTGGCCTGGCTGTCTCCAAGCAGTCCAACAGGTCTGTCAAGAGTGGACCACCATGGCCTTGTTTTAGAAGCCAAAGGCTCTATTACCCTTCTTTTCTTTTCTTGAGAGGAGGGGATACAGTGAACAAATGAAGTGTCTCATAGACAAGCAACCTACTACTTTATAAACCTCAAATATTGTGTGTGTGTGTGTGCATACAGGGGTGGAGGGTGAGAGTGGGGAGCACAGAAAAGCCAGAGTATTAGATCCTCTGGAGCTGGATGTGAGCAACCAATATGGGTGTTGCGAATGGAACTTCAGTCCTCCAGAGGAACAGCGAGCATTGTTAACCCTGAGCCATCGATGGTTCCAGCTCTTTAAAAATGACAGCTGTGTTTACTCAGAGTTGCAAAGTTCAAACAGCTCTTGAGGGCAACAGTTAGGGTAGCAGGGCAATCCACACCTTGGCAAGATTGGTTCATGGAACTTCTGTTTGTTAAGCACTACTTACCAAGCAGAAACATAAAGATGAATAAGAGGAAGACAGCTTCCTGCCTGAGAGCTGACACTTCCAGGTATAAATGAAGCCTTAAAGAAGTGTGTCTCTTTCCAGCTTGGCTATAGGGGCACACACCTCTAAGCCCAGTCCTTGGGAGGAATCTGAAGTAGGAGGAATGTATGAGTTTGAAGCAAAATGAATCCTAAGCCAGTCTTAGCTATAGTGTCTCCCCCCCAAAAAAAACCCCCAGAGGGGTGTGGAGAGTTCATGTTAGCAGCCACCGAGTCATCCCATTTCACTCATGGTCACCAAAAGTCTCCCCCAGCTCCAGCAGCAGCATCTCCTGTGCTTAAGATAAGGCTTAATTTCAAGTAACTAAGTTTTTAAAGAGGTGGAGGCGGGGCTGAGACCTGGTTCAGCTCTTAAGACAGCTTACTGCTCTTGCAGAGGAGCAGGGTTCAGACCCTATCCATACGGTGGCACAGAAGCATCTGTACCTCCAATTTTAGGGGCTCAGACAGGTCTTCTGAGAGCAGTCTCTGGTACATACGTGGTGCACAGACATATTCTTGGGCACACATAAAATTAAATAAAATATTAAAAAAAAAAGAGCGACTCAAGGCTTTGAAAGAGATATCTCAGTCAGTAAAGCACTTACCTTGCAAGCACAAAGGGAAAAAAATCAAGGAAACGAAAGGTAGACACCTAAATAATGTCTTCTGGATTGCTCTCTCCCCTCCCCTCCCCTCCTCTCTCCTCCTTCCCCCTCCTCTCCCTTTCCTTCCCCTCCCCTCTCCCCTCCCCTCTCCTCTTCTCTCCTCCCCCCCCCTCCTCCTCCTCCTCCTCCTCCTCCTCCTCCTCCTCCTCCTCCTTCTTCTTCTTCTTCTTCTTCTTCTTCTTCTTCTTCTCTCTCTCTCTCTCTCTCTCTCTCTCTCTCTCTCTCTCTCTCTCTCTCTCCTCTTCCTCCACATCATCACAGTTTCCTATAGAATATAGTACCATTGAATGACTTCAGGAGCTTTGGGACCTGACTAAGGGAATGTTAAATTCCTGAAGATACCTTTCACTGAGGTTTGGCAAGAGGAATTTACCTAATTCATAGCCATGTCATAGTTCAATGTCATTTGACCTACTACGGTAGTATATGAGTCCTCCATCTCCCACAGGGCTGAGTCACAGGAAGAAGCCCAAGAGGTGTCTTCTTAAGACTTGCCCAAACCTGGTCAACATCCGAAGTCTATGGGTAGTTCAGGAAGATGAATAAAACTCAAAGTGGGAAGATCCAGAAACAGCCAGTCAATGAGTTTTTTAGAGACAGAGGCAGACAGATCTCTGTAAGTTCAAGGCCAGTCTGGTCTACAGATCTACTTCCAGGACAGCCAGGGCACTCAGAAACTGTGTTTCAAAACAAAGAGGTGGAAACAAAACAAAACAAATTAACAAACAGAAAAAACCTGACAACCCGAGTTCAGCTTCTAGGGCCCATGTGGTAGAAAAAGACGACCAATTGTTCTCTGACCTCCACATGCAAACTGTGTAACTGGCATATTCACATACAAATTAAATAAATAAGATGTACCTTTCAAAATGACCTGAAATAAAAAGCGGTTACTAGTAAAAGCATTATGTTACTTGCCAAGATTTGCAGACATTTGTAATCTTTTAAAATTGTCTCCAAGTTTGAAATTTGTTGTGATTTCTTTCCTTATTCTAAATAAGTGCTTTTTATATCTGACTTTAAAATTTGTAACTTTATATTTTTAAAGGTGATCAGTTTTAACTTGTAGAAACTTATGTCCATCCTGCCTGTGTTTCATGTATTTTTTTAAAGATTTATTTATTTATTTATTTATTTATTTCACATATGTAAGTACACTGCCTCTGTCTTCAGACACACCAGAAGAGGGTATCAGATCCCCATTGCAAATGGCTGTGAGCCACCGTGTGGTTGCTGGGAATTAAACTCAGGACCTCTGGAAGAGCAGTCAGTGCTCTTAACTGCTGAGCCATCTCTCCAGCCTCTCATGTATTTTTTTTTTAAGAAAATGTATCCCACTTATTTATTTGTATGTGTATGCAGGCACAGACCATGGTGTATACATGTGGAGTTAAGAAGACAATGTTGAGGAATTGTTCTTTTATCCACCGTGTGGACCTTAGAGCGCCAACTCTGCCTTTCTGGCTCGGCAACAAGCATCTTTACTCACTGAGGCATCTTGTCAGCCCTTATGTGTTCTTATTTTAATGGAATGTGTCCCTTAGTGCTGTCCTGTGAAGAGGGGTATGGTACACACACACACACACCCCATCTATACTTTTTCTATCTTACCACTTCTGGTAGTCTTGTGGGTCTATAATTTTAAGAAGTCAGCTTATTTCAGGTTTTTGCAAGTATTGTCTTCCAGCCTCTAGGGTTGCTCATGAAAAACAAATCCAAGGCGCCTTCATGCCTGTTCTTTTTGGAAAGGCCTATTTCGTGCCCCTGGAACTTATAGGATCTGTTTGTCAGAGCTTTCTGAAATCTCAACACGGTGAGTCTTAATGAGAGTCCACGATATTTGTTGTTCAGAACACTCCATAGGATGAGAAATATGGAAACTCATGTCACTCTTGCCTGGGAGGGATCGAACGTCATTGTTGGTGACATCTTGTTTTATCTGCTCTTTTCTAGGGAACCTACTAGAGTTCACGAGTTCCAGCTTGTCTTACGCAGATCTTTTGTGTGCTAAGCAAGCCCTCTACCACTGAGCTACAAATTCAGCATCTCTGCTTGTTTTTAAAAACATGTACTACTGTTAAATTTTTTTCCAAAAAATTTTAAATTTCCCTAAACAGAAAAAAGAAAAGTTCAGCTGGGTGGTGGCGCATGCCTTTAATCCTAGCACTCGAGAGGCAGAGGCAAGTAGATCTCTGAGTTTGAGGCCAACTTGGTCTACAGATTGAGTTCTAGAAAAGCCAGAGCTATACATAGAAAGCCTGCCTTGAAAACAAACAAACAAACAAACAGAAAGAACTAAAGTAAACTAAACAAATTTCCCTAAGCTGTTTTATCATAACCTGTTTCTGTTTCATAGCTACAATGTTGCCTATATTTTGCTAATGGAGTTAGCAATCATTTTTGTCTGACTTAGCTCTTTCATCCTCTCCTGTATAGTCTTTCCCCACCACGCTACTTTTTCTTGTTTAATAAACCAATTTTCAAAGTTTTCCTCAGATGGCAGCTGTGGTCAGAGTTTAGAAGTGAGAAATGCATTGTGGGTAGATGAATGAGCTAGGAGCTTCCTGGGAGGAGCCGGCCAGCTCATCTAGGGTCGGTCAGTGGTCTGCTCAGATTTCGAAAAGAATGAGCAGTTGGCAGGCACTGGGCTCACAGCATTCTAGATGGATATATTCTCTGAATCTATCTTTGGAACACTTACAGGCCCTCAGTTATGCCAGGCGCTCTGAGCACAGAGAGTTCTGCGTCTCCAGAAACAGTTGCTCAGCCAGGATGAAGGCAGGAACCGGCTCCAGCCGCTAACTATAGGATGCCTCTGCTCTCTGCCAGCCTCCCTTATTTTAGCAGCAACAGCTAAAAACACCTTCTCAACTCCACTTCCGGAACCAGAGCTGCCATTTCCTAAGTAGATTTTCTTTTCTTTTTTCTTTTGAGGATTTCACAGTGTAACTCCTGGTGTCAACCTCCCCCTTGCTAGATTTGGGTTCTAGGTTCTCTCTGCTCCCAGGGCGGATGGATGTACAGCCTGTTCATTCTCTTTTCAGCCTCTAGGATCAATTTTGCTGCGGTCTTTATCCTCTACCTGTGTAAACTTCTGTGCTTTTAAAATCTCCGTTCTTTTAACCTTTGAAGAAGAGTTTCAGAAGAAATCAAAATGAAATGAGACAGTCTATCCTGTTCTATGACTTTGTTCTCTTATTGAAGACAGAGTCTCACCTTGTCACAGGCTTCCCCCAAACCTGTGATCCTGCTGCATCACTCAGCAGGAGCCAGCCATACACACACACACACACACACACACACACACACAGGTGTTTATTTATTTTATTTGGCATACATGTCACAGCACACATAAGGTCAGAGGACAATTGTTCCTGAGAAAGAAGAATCGCTTCTCTCTTTCCACCATGTTGGGCTGGGGGATGAAACTCAGCATCAGAACCAGTGGCATGTGCCTTTACTTACTGAGCCACCTTACCAGACCCACGGAACTATTTTAAAACTCACATTTCAGTGCACCATTTCTCTCCTTCAGCAAGCAGGTCGAGCTGCCTAAACTTTCTCTACTTTTCCCATTCCTCCATGTGAAGATGACGGAGCATGCTCAGAGCTGGCTGGTACTTTTCTCCAAGAACCAGAGTGTCATCTCAGGAGATCTTGACTAGTGGCACAGTTTGGTCACCAACCACATGACTCCTAGCTTTCCTTCTCTCAGCTTTTTGCTGTTGTCTGGGCCGTCATCAATCTCCACTTCCAGTAATGACTTATTTTCAGAAAGTCAGTGTCAACTGTCTCAACTGTGGAAGTCAGTTAAGCAAATTTTGGAGAAATGAGTTGTAAATAAAATACTTTGTTTCTTAGGCTCAACTTGTCAAGAAACATCTTTGACAGCTCTCTCCCTCTAGTTACTTTCCCTGGGAAACAATGTGTTTGTTTAGCTAGATGCAAGTCTGCCTCATGGCTCAGCTTGAATCTCAGTCAAATAAGGATGGTCTACTGAACTCCGCACCCCGAGATTGATCAATCAGGCCACAGGTCAGACTTAGGAGCTGACTGTGACGTTGAGTCAAGATCCTATGGGCTTTTAAAATCTGAGATCTACAAACATCTGTGCCAAATTATTCTGCCAATCAGGATTTAGGGATAGGGGACTTCCTTTCTTCCATGTCTTTGTTGTATACTTATTCTGCTCCCATTGATTGAGGTATTCTAGTGTGATGGTGTCTTGCCTTGTCTTACATTCATGTCTTTTCTTGCCAACAAGGATGTCAGTCACCCATGTACATGTCTCTTTTTGCTAAATAGGATGTCAGTTCCCAGGAAGAGGGAGGTCTTGGGAACCTAAACTTTACTCAACCCCCTACTCAAAATGGAAGTCTTATTCCAAATAGTTTCTTGTATTGGTGCAGGTGTCTCTCCTAAGTTGGGGCCATCCCAGGAGCAGCTTATAAAAGCAAATACCATAAAAGCTATACACAGGTACAGGAAATACTGCTGAGTGGTTGGTTTGGGTCCAAGCCTATTGCAGGTAACTACACAAAGCAGTTCTACGGACTTCTATCGTATTTGGTTTCCAAGGCCACAGAGCTTAACAGAATATGTAGTCAACTTGGGTATGAGAAAGTTTCCTAGTAACAGAAGAAACAACATATGAGAAAATGTCCTTGTAATATTAGTAACAGCACAAAATGACAGGCTAGGCAGGTAACAGTTACCTAGGCCTTAACATTCCATCCAGGTTAACATTTTACCTTGGCCTAACAATAAAGAAAAGATGTTTCATGGTTTGGTCACAGTAAACTTTACCTATTTGCTTGTTTATTTGTTTTGGTTTTTCAAGATGGAGTTTCTCTGTGTAATACTGGCTGTCCTGGCACTTGCTCTGTAGACCGGATATGTCTTGATCTGTCAGATCAGAGATCTGCCTGTTTCTGCCTCCCAAGTGGTGGGATTAAAGGTGTGTACCCACCATGCTCAGCCATAAGCATTTTTAAAAAGTTTAGCTTTTTCATCAAGATTTCCTTTTCTTGTTGGACATGGTAGTTCACACCTTTAAGCCTAGCACTTAGACAGTAGAGACAAGCAAATCTCTGTTGAGTTGAGACTAGCCTGGTCTACACAGTGAGTTCCCAGCCAGCTAGGGCTTCATTGAGAGACACTGACTCAAAACAAACTGAAAAAAAAAAATAACCCAATAAAAAGAAGAGTTCTTTCTCTTAGTTCAGCAGAGAACCAAGAATTACCAGTGAGGTAAGTGAACTCAGACCCCGACTCCCCAATCTCCAGTTTATAGGCCCTTCTGTAGATGGAGTTGTGTTAAGGTCTTGCCTCAGGCCGCTCAGAACTGGAGAGTGTTTGCTTCTGTCTTCAATGGAAACTCAGAAGGAAGGGATAAAGCTCTGGAGAAGTGACTTTTCATCTCCGTTGACTATTAGCTCAGCTTTTCCAGAAGCTAAAGAGAAACTGGGGCCACATGTTGACTGACACTGGGGCATGGGCTTCTGTTCCTGTCCTAGGTTCCTGGAGAGGTAGAAAGTTACCTTGGCCCATGGTCACAGTAAACCCATAGGGCCACTGAATCCTTTGGGCTGAAATCTGGCCTGCCAGCCATGAGGTCCTGAACCATCTACCATCACTTCCTGTGATTCAAGGCATGGTATGGCCTAGACCAGTGGTTTTTCTTTAAAAAATTATATATATATATATATATATATATATATATATATATATATATATGTGTGTGTGTGTGTGTGTGTGTGTGTGTGTATGTGTATGTATATATATATGTATATATTTGTATATGTATATATGTATGTATATATTTAATGTATGAGTGCTCTGCTGCATATATATCTGCCTGCCTGAAGGCATCATATCCCCCTATAGATGGTTGTGAGCTACCATGTGGTTGCTGGGAACTGAACTCAGGACCTCTGGAAGAGCAGCCAGTGCTCTTAACCACTGAGCCATCTCACCAGCCCATAGAGCAGTGGTTTTCAACCTGTGGGTTACAACCTCTTTGAAGGGTCAAATAACCTTTTCACAGGGATTGCTTAAAACCATCAGAAAACAAAAATATCGACATTATGTTCATAACAGAAGCAAAATTATAATTATGAAGTAGCAATGAATAATTTCATGGTGGGGGGGGGGGGGGCATTGCAACATGAGGAACTGCATTAAAGGGTTGCTTTATTAGAAAGGTTGAGAACCTCTGGCCTAGAGGATAGAAGGAGACCCCACAGGAACTCAGCTATCTGAGAAGGGATTGGCTGCCAGCAACACTGGACAGACTAGCTTCTGATCTGAATCCTTCATACACACCCACTGCCCGACTCAATAGCACTGTGCACCTTCCCCTACTCACAGCCCAACTAAGGGGCCTTGTGGACCTGCTTCTCTTGAGCCTTTCCAGTCTCATGCGTTCATTCACACCAATCTTCCTGCATTCAACGCAGGGTTTCCGAAGTATCTCTTTCTAGCGCCCTTGCCCAGCATCTGTGAAACCCCTTACTTCAATAAAGAACAACCCAGCAGCTTGGCAGAACCCGCCCTGAGCCTTCACATCTGTCCTAACTTTGCCCTGCTTTGGCAACTTTGGGCTGGTTGCCCAAATGAACGGAAAACCTATCTTGTCGGACACTGGGAAATGCTGGTGAGAAATGGACACAGCAGGGAATAAGCTGGACTGAGCCTGGGCCCCTGTCTAGCAACAGAGAAGGCCAAAAAGTTGGGGATAAGTGACCAACAGGAACACTTCCCTCCTCAACCAGCATACCTGGACAGCGAAGGGAGGAGGAGCTGGCTGTCAACAAAGTCGAACTTTGAGATAGGAACTGAAGCTCGGGAAGGCGGGGATAAATTTGCCTCAAGGCCACCGGGCAAGGGAGGGTAAGTACCTGAACTGAAGCAGGAAGAGGAGGAGGCCACAGAGGAAGCGTGGGTCACCCTAGCTCTTGCTGAGCGGGCGGGGCGGGGTCCTGCGCGCAGGTGAGCGGCTGGGCAGGGCGGGGCGCGGCTGCGTTTCGGTGCCGGTGCGCCTCTGAGGCCACTCGCAGACACAGGCCTCAGTTGTGCCCTAGGGAGACTGAGGCGCCCCCGAGTCATGGCCCGCTCGGCCTGCGGGTTCTCAGTCGCACTGCTGGGGGCCCTGCTGCTGGGCACAGCGCGCCTGCTGCGCGGGACAGGTAAGAGCAACCTGTGGCCAGGGAGGTGCTTGGAGGTGGCGCGTGTTCAGGGGTTGCGCGATCCTGAGCTGGTAGCACAGTCGTAGATGGTGGGGCGAGGTCCCCGGGACGACTCGTCCAGTGCTCAGGCCGCGGCACGTGGGAGAGTCCTAGACCTGGGTGAGCTCTGCGGGCCCAGGAACAAATAAGCGCGCGGAACTAGCCTTAGGAGGACGTTCTGAAGGTAGCGCATTGTGCCATGGGGACTTTGCCGAGACTCTTAGGGACACTCGATTAGGGTGTGGGAGAGCTTTCCTCTTTGGGGCCCACTCCACACCTGGGCCAGAGAAGTGAGTGCAAGAAGAGGGTGATTTGACTTCTCACTGAGGAACCTCTTTAAATGTCCGCGCGCGGCTGCTTATCCTGAGGCCTAGGAGCATTATTAACTCAAAAGGTCAGCTTCAAGTGAACAATCACCGGCCGGCAGCAGGCATCTAGCTGCAGAGACCTCACAGGTGCCCCACCTCTTCCCTGGTGGAAGGTTGGAATATAGTTCCATGGAGCCTATGAATTTCGAGTAGTTTGGGTTGGGAGTAGAGGCTGTTCTGATCCCGGAGATCGCTCCTGCAAAGAACCGGAACTGTGGGCCCGAGGAGTAGAATACCGAATTAAACTAGCTTTCTTCAAGTAAGAACTTGATGTGAGGCTCTTTCTCAGACTCGCATAGGTTTAAAAAAAATAGTACTGTCCAAATCATAATTGGGGTCTGTAATATCAATACCTAAGGGGATGTTTGTGTTTGATAGGTAGATAAATTAGCATAAAATAAAGAATAAAATTGAAATGGTGTGGTTAGACTTGGGTGTAAGCCGCAGAAAAACTTCCTGGTTTCTTTTTCCAACATTAGGTGACATATAACTGCATAATAAACAGTAAAACTTAAGACCTCCTTTAAAATCACACACATAGGTACACTGTAGTATGTATTTTGTTGTTGCTAGAGTTTGGTTTCTGTTTTTCTGAGGCAGGGGTCCCCAGGTGTCTCCCAAGCTGACCTTGAAACCACTGAGTTTCATGACTCCCCCACGCACCCCCACCCCATACTCCTGGAATTTATTACAAATGTGGGCCACCGCCTTCTTAGGAGTGAGTTTTCAATCCATTTAAGGGGCAGAGTATGTAGTCCCACTTGTAGAGTGTCTGCCTAGCATGTACAAAGCCCTGGGTTCAATTCCCATCACTTTATAAACTGGTCATGGTGGCTCATACTTGTGATCCTAGCATTCTGGAGTGGAGACAGGAGAGTTGGGAATTCAAGGTCATTGTCAGCCTCATTGTGAGTTCTTTAGAGGCCTGGGATATACGAAATTTTGTCTTAAAAACTTAAGAGTAAAAAAATTAGGGAAGGAATATATGTGTGCGTGAGAGGAGTGGGGAGGGTGTGTCAGCATTCTTGGAGGCAGGTGACACTCTAGGGACTGTTTTGAGGTGTTTCTGACTTTCTGTGGCAATGGTCGAAAACTTCTCCAGTGGTAAGTCAAGTAATCGCTGAAGACAAGACCTGCAGTCTGCTCTGAACTGGTTGCTGTCTGTCTACACCGCGGGAGAAGTAGAGTTTATCTCAGACCAGTAGGCGTGACCTTAGTCTGGGAACATGGATTCTTAAAGCGGTTACATGAACTTCCATAGTCACAGAACAAATGAAAGTTATAAATCAAGGCATTTAGTACATACATTGGTGGGGACATCAAGTAGGTGGGTTAACGGCCAGGGTTGAAGTCCCTGGGCAAGATCTCATATGCGATCTGATGACATGTCTGATGGCTGCTGGGTTCAGAGAAAATGATGTTCTCCTAAGTTAATATAGTCAACGAGTTTTTACCTGATAGTAAGAAAGATGTTAGGTCAGATACAGAGGTGGGTGAAAATGGCTATGAAGGGGACTAAAAGAGTGTTAACTCTCAATCTGCAACGTTCCAACTCTCCACAACTAGAAAGTTCAAAACAGCCTGTCAGTCTGCAGGATTTGCAGCACAGATGTGGGTTTTTTAAAGAGCTTTACCTCACATATCACACATCTTACCTCCCCCCCACCCCACATGGAGGCTGTTTAGTTCCCAGGAGCTCCTGTCTTCCAGGAAGCTCTGAGCCAGCTGAGTTGTGTAAATAACAGGAATTTAACCACTCACTTTCTTCATCTGTGACCTCAGGAGCAGGGCCCCACAAGGTCACATAACAGGTCGACTGAGGAGTGCCTGAGCTCAGGCTCCAAGGAACTGGTGAGGCCTCTGAGTTATTTGTACCAGAGCCCGGCCCGTTGGGTGGGTTAACAGAGCAGGGATGAGCATGGGGTCACTGTAGAAATGAAGAGCAAAGGGAAGCGTGAGATTGGAAGAGGTCCACTTGGTATTCCCACTGGCCCCTCATGGCCAGGAGGGACTGGATTCAAATGATAACCTTTTAAAACACCATGCTGATTGTCCCAGAGTCTTGCCACCATTGTTCTGCCAAAACTGTAACTGACAGAAATTCAAATGAGGACTTTGCTGTTGCCTGGAATGTGTTACTAGCAGGAGGTGGAATCCTACAGCTCTTTGCCACACCCCACAGATTTCCCTAGGGTGAGTCACAGGAGATATTCAGGGCTTCATGTCACCCACAGACTCTCCTCAGAGTTCACCTTTGCTCACAGATAGTGTTTTGTTTCACTTGGGTTTTAAATATTACAAGCTTTTCTAGAATAACTATGATACTTAAAACTTTTTTTGCTTTAGAGCAGGGGAGTGTAGCTCAGTTGGCAGAGCTCTCACCTGGGTTTAATCCCTGGCACTGCACACATGAGACAAGGTGTTGGGTAAGTGTAATCCTGGCTCTGGGACTATTAGGCAGGAGAATCAGGAGTTCGAGGTTATCCTGCATAACAAATTCCAGGTTACATTGGATTACGTGAACAAACACACACAATACAATTTTCGTTCTGATAGGTATTAAGAATTACATGGCACAGGGCAAGAAAAAATGGCTCAGTGAGCTAATAAGGCGTTTGTCACCAAGACAGACTACTTGAGTAGTACAGGACTCACATAATAGTAAAGAGGCTACTCCCCAAGTTATCCTCTGACCTGCATACACACACTTACACAGAGGTACATGCAGGTACATGCACACATGCATATAGAGATACACAAGCACATGTTCACACACAGAGGCACACACAGAGACACATACACACACATACAGAGGCACACACAGAAGTGCACACACAGGTACATGTACATACACATACAGAGGCACATACACAGACACATGCACACACACAGGCACAGGTACATGCACATACACATACAGAGGCACACACACAGACATGCACACACACAGGCACATGTATACATACTCACACAGAGGCACAGAAACATAGGCACATGCACACATATACAGAGGCACACATACAGGCACATGCACACACATATAGAGGCACACAAGCACATGCACATACACTCACGCACAGAGGCACATACACAGGCACATGTACACATACATTCACACGCAGAGACACACGAAGGCACATGCACACACACCCACTCACACACAGAGGCATACACACAGGCACATGCACACCATTCACTTACGGCACAAACCTCAACTCATTTTTGCCCAGCAGTGCTAATGGGCATGAGAAGGATGAGGTCACTTTGAGGCAGTGGAGAGTAGTCAGACCCCTAATGTGGGTACTTGTGGCCGAGAGAAAAGTTCACATCCTTTAATTGTAACTCCAAACTATTAAAATTATCCCCACAATCAAATAATTTCAAGTCATTCCCCACAACCTTGTAATTAGCCCATTGCCTTCCGAAACACTCTAGACAGCCTGACAAGGAGAACTCAGTCTCACCTCATCCCTCTACAACCTTTCTTTGTATTTGGGTCAATAGTCTTGTTTTTGTTTTTAATAAGCTTTAATTGTCAGCATTGCTCTGAGGCCCTGTCTTACAACATCTGATCCAGAGCCACGGTTTGTAGTTTCTAGAATTACTGGCTACTGCTGCTGTTTTCAGAAGCCAAGGCATTCTGAAGCCGCATTTTCTGTGAAAGCCACTTTACTGCTTTGTGCTAGGTGTCTCTACTTAATGACAGTAATCCCTTCCTGAAAGCCAGCCCATCATAGTGAAAACCCTCATACCCTAAGCCTCATCGCTTCATGGTAGGGGCAGTTATAAATCTGCTATTCAGCCATGCAGAACCCCCAACAGGTTCTGAACGTGTAGTGAAACCAGACAGACACTCACATGTAATTAACAAGTAATGTTATTAAGGGTGAAGTCCATAAAGCACTGACTGGAGACTACCAGGCCAGATATGCAGCTTATCACAGATGATTTCTTGGCGTAGGGTAACCCACTTCATCTCCTCTCTGGACACTCAGGGGTCTCTCAGGGCTCCTGACCTTCTCAGTTCCATGGTACATGGAGCACAAGCAGACTCTCGCACATGTTTTTTAAAAGTGTTGTTTAGAGCTATAAACATATGTTTCCAAGATAGACATGGGTCAGAGTAATTTTGATGGGGAAATAGAAGTCATAATGTTTAAACAATTAAAAATGAGGTTTCTTTTTCTCCTGAGAAAACATACACAGGGCACATTGGGTCTTCGAGTTCTGATGCCTCTTCTCAAAGAGGCAGACAGTGCAGAGAGGTGAAGTAACTTGCCTAAGATACCCCACCTGGGCTACAGGGACACCTAAATGGTGCCCGTGACTTTTGGTCAGCTCTGAAGCATTGTCTACATCCCAGAATCTGCCCTTGATTTAAAAAACCAAAACAACAAAAAACCCACACAGGACTTAGTGCTATGCTTTCATTTATTCTCGGAATGTGCTTCTCTCTCTCTCTCTCTCTCTCTCTCTCTCTCTCTCTCTCTCTCTCTCTCTCGTTAAGATTTCTTTTATTTTTATTTTAATTTTATCCTTTTGGTTTTCTGAGACAGAATCTCTCTATATAGCTATTGCTGTCCTAAAACTCACTATGTAGGCCAGGCTGGCCTCAAACACAGAGATCTACCTATCTCTGCCTCCTGGGGGCTAAGATCAAAGGTGTGTGCCATTATCTCCCAGGTGTAGAATTATAGGTGTGACTGATTTGTGAGTTATTCTTGACTACCTTTCCCAGCAGAGCTCCTTTTCTCTATCCCAGAGAGTCTCCTAAGCATGTTAGAAGAGCAGGAACATCTCCAAGTATTTTTTTGAAATAGCATATAATTTATTCCATTTATTCCAAACAGCTTTAAGATCTGTGATGATCCTTGTTGCTATTGGTACTTTAGAAACACCAGGTTGAAGGGCTAGCCTGAAACAAGTCACCATGATGAAAATCTGCAGCTCCCCCATCTCTCCCAGTGCACAGCCTCTGGCCACCTGCCAGTGGGTATACTTGTGTGTGTTGGGTTATTGGTGGTGGTTTTTTGAGATGACATCTCACTATGTATTCTTGCCTGACTTGGATCCTGTGTAGACCAAGCTGGTCTCAAGCTTGTAATGATCTTTCTGATTTTTCCTCCTGAAGAGTGGGATTACAAATGTGCACCACTATACCTGGTTGTGGTGATAGGTTCTTTTTTGTTGTTGTTGTTCATATTCAAGAATTGTAAAACTGTTTAGAAATAAGGTTGGTTCAACCACAGGCCATGTACCTAGTAGTCAGCCCCTGAGATCACAATGGAGATGAAGTTGCTACTGTCACTCATGTTTGACTAACTTGGTAAAGTTTAGTTACATACCATTGATTAAATATATAGTGTCAGTAACCTAGAAGATGGATACAGTGGTACACAATGAGACAGGAACTTGTGTGCTTATTATACATATGTTGCTACTTTGGATTATGCATATGTTGCTACATTAGATTATACATATTGTTGCTACTTTAGAGTGTTTCTTTTCCTGTACATCAGGGTTCCATGTTATACTATTAGTTACTCCTGTTGACCATTGACTTGGTCAAGAACCAGGCCCAGCAATGGCTCTGTGCCTTCTAGGTTTGTTTTGATACATTCAGTGACATTCTCATCACAGCGAAATGGCCAATGTCACATTTACCAGAATGTATCACACCAAATGATGTATGACCACAGGGCAAAATAGGGGCTAGAGAGATCAACCTCATTGGAGCAGGGAAGACATGGCAGCAGGTAGGGAAGGATGGTTACAGGAGCCAGAAAGCTGGCTAAGTGCATAGGAAGGAAAGGGGGGGGGAGACAGAGAGAGAGAGAGAGAGAGAGAGAGAGAGAGAGAGAGAGAGAGAGAGAGAGAGAGAAAACAGGGAGTACGTTCCTCTTTCATAACATCTCATTCTTTCACCGCATTGCCTGGCTATTTGCTTTCTAATTCGCTCCTCCTGGTACACTAACACCCATGCCTGTGTTCCTTCCCCTGGTACACTAACACCCATGCCTGTGTCCTTGTGTGATGACTCTTCTCACTCCTCTAACAGGTGTCTAAAGAGAGTGTTTGAACTCGCCCTTCTCTCCTTCAGATCCGTTGCTCCTTCAGTGTACTTTGTGTCCTTCCTGGCCACGCTGTGTGTTTCTCATTTTTCTGGGCTGTTTCAGGGTACTACTATGTCAAGAAGCTGTGCTCAGGCCTGGGGCTCTAGCAGCTTACAATTTCCAACCATGCACAGTTAGCTTTGAGCTAAGTTTGATGTTTGGGGGAAGCACACCCTGAATGGCTGAAACCCACATCAGCAAATGTGCATCCTGGCTCACGTGTTTCTCTCTCTTTGTGCACCGGGCAGGGGCACACATAAGTTTCCACATATAGTTTGCATTTGTGCACATGGTGGAGGCCAGAGGTCAACCTCAGGTGTCATTCCTTAGGAGTCATCCACCTTGTTTTTTGAGACAGGGTTTCTTACTGACCCGGAACTCAGCAAGTAGACAAAGGTGACTGTCCAGCAAGTCCCAGGAGTCTACACCCACCCCGCCTCCCCAGTGCTAGGATCACAAGCATGTACCATCATGCCTGGCTTGTTTCTTTTTCTTTCTTTCTTTTCTTTGTGTGGGTTCTAGGGAATCAAACTCAGGTTCTCATGCATACAAGGCAAACATTCCCCAAGACGTAGATGTTTATTTCTTGTTCACAGAAAATACAAAACAGAGGCTGTCCTCTAGGCAGGGGTAAGGAGACCCACGGCCCTTATACTTTCTGACCCTCCCATCTTCAGCATATGGCTCTGTGTTCATCTGCTTCTAGCATCAGGAAACATCTATCCACTGCCCAGCTCTCTACATCCTAAGTGCCGGGACCGTGAGAGCCTCTGGGTCTTGGCACATGTGCTCCAGTTGGAGGTTGTGAACAAGGTAGTATAGGTCTAGGCATGAACTACATTGATCTAAACAGACCCTTGGACTATTTATATCTGAAAGTGCAAATATCACCCTATTGCACATGTAGCTCCAGAATAGCTTATACACACTTGGCCCCAAGCCACCATGATATGCATGGGCTGATGGAGCCCTACATTGGAAGGACTTTGGCCATATGGAATAGGCAAGCCCTTGACTCCTGCGCAAATTGGCCTAACAGACAGAATGGGGAGCTGCTCTTTCATAGTCTGACAGCCTCTGCGCATGCTGGAAGTCTTTCCTGTTGGAGACTCCAAGAGGACAGAGATGGCCACAGAAATGATCTTGGGGAGGGTCCTGTCTGAGTCAACAGGCCATCTGCTCTCCATGGTCCAGCTGACAAGCCTAGTTTATCATCACAGAGGATACTTATGTCCAGCTTTCCTCACTATGGTATTTGGTTCCAGGTCTTGCTTACTGCTATAGTCCCCATATCCTTAGACAATGTCCCACATGGTGGCAAAGCCCCATCTCTCTTTCTGGAAACAATCTTGATCAGCAGTTGGAGTTGGAGATGTAAACAGATGTCTCTTCACCCAGACAGTACATCAGTGATAGACTAAAGATTTGATTCCGCTCAAGTCTAGTTCAGTGGGCCAGTGAGTTTATTTGGGTTATGTACTGACCGGTTTTGTGTGTCAATTTGACACAGGCTGGAGTTATCACAGAGAAAGGAGCTTCAGTTGGGAAAGTGCCTCCATGAGATCCAGCTGTGGAGCATTTTCTCAATTAGTGATCAAGGGGGGAGGGCCCTTTGTGGGTGGTACCATCTCTGGGCTGGTATTCTTGGGTTCTATAAGAGAGCAGGCTGAGCAAGCCAGGGGAAGCAAGCCAGTAAGGAACATCCCTCCATGGCCTCTGCATCAGCTCCTGCTTCCTAACCTGCTTGAGTTCCAGTCCTGACTTCCTTTTGTGATGAACAGCAATGCAGAAGTGTAAGCTGAATAAACCCTTTCCTCCCCAACTTGCTTCTTGGTCATGATGTTTGTGCAGGAATAGAAACCCTGACTACGACAGGTCACTTACAGGAGCCTGAGTGAGGCAGGCGGGTGCATCATTGGGAAGCCCACTCCAGCATAGGAAACGGCTCAAGAAAGCTGCATCTCTGATGTTCCCTGTACAAGTTGCAGGAAAACCAAAGAGTTCCTCTCAGCAGTGCTCACTGCTTTATAACCTTGGGGCAGGAACTGGTGAAGGTTGCACCTTTCAGGTTTTCGGGAGCCTAGTAAGATTCCTGGGTCTTCACTCCAGGGCAAAAGGTCTCATCTACACAGAAAACTGAGCAACACTGGCTTCAGATCATGACACCACTGCTTATGAACTAGGTCAGCTGGGCAGGTTACTTAAACCTAAGACTGACCTGAGGGACAAAACAGAAATAGCCAGACCTGGAAGCTGGCCAAGGTCCCATTGGGAGGGTGTGTATAAGTCACTCCCCTGCTGACCTAGAGCAGGTCCCTCCATTGCTCAGAACTGTGACAGCTCAGGTCATCTTAACCAGTTCGCCATTGGAGAATCAACTTATAACACGTGCTTCAGAAGGCCACTGGGGCTCATGTTGGGTGCATATGAGGGCTCCCAGAGGAAATTCCTAGAAGTGAACTTGCTGAATTAGAGGCCCTAAGCTGTTCTGCATGACACACAGAGAACACATTCTTAAACATTGTTTAAGCAAGTGTCTACTCACACACGAATTTCCTGTTAGCCAGCTGACTGGTCAGACAGGTTCTGAATAGCTCAGTCAGCACACTCAGCTGGAATACCCCCACAAATCTCCCAGGTCCGCAGCTTTCCCCATGACCAAGTGCTACAGACCCAGGCTGGGCTAAGCAAGCTGCATGTGAAACCAGAGCTGGCTGGCCCTTGGAGCCCTGGCCTTTAATCCCTCCCTGGTGAGAGATGAAGTGTTAGTCCAGAACAGGCCTGGAATGCTTGCTGACAGTCTTATCAGACGCCTCAGCCTTTGGGTTAAATTTCAGGAGCAAGCTCTTATTTTGCCAGAACAAGAAGACATGATTTATATAGTAAGCAGTACTTGGGTCATCTTGCAGAAGCCAGCCACAGGGGCTGGCAATGTAGCTCAGTGGCAGAGCCTCTTGATTAGCATGCATGAAGACCTGGGTTCTAGCCTTGGGTTTTTGTGGTGCATACCTGTAGCTGAGGTTGGTCTCAAACCCTGAACTGATCCTCCTACCTCTACCTCCCAAATGCTAAGGTTATCGACATGTGCCGCCATGCCTGCTTTATGCAGTGTGAACACTGAACTTTTGTTCATGCTGCATCCCCACCTCCTTTAGCTGGGTCTTGAATTAACATCTAGAATGAGGCCTGTGCCCTGTTCCAGTAGGGAAGCTGGGGGAAGTGTACCCCAGTGGAACCTTCCAACTCTAAGTAAGCATCTTACTCTTGGCTAGTGCCTGGAGATTAGAAACAGCCTGCAGGTCTAGTATCAGACGGCGAGCAGCTGGGTTCTGCTATATCTGCTGCAGTACCAGGTAGCCTTTGAAAGAATGAGGAGACATATAAACTGCCATGGAGGGATGCCCAGGCAGGAGACACAGGTCCCGAACAGCAGCTGTGACAGGCAACCTCTAGCAACAAAAAGTAAATGCAGGTGGTACAGGTGAACATGCGGCCGGAGACCGGCTCAGGAAGACCACGCCTGCCTGATCACCTCTGGGAAAAGAAGCAGATAGGGGAATAAGAGAAAGTTGTTTGGTTGACCAAGCCTTCCACTTAACTTTATGCCTTATGTTTTATTTATCTAATTGTAAAAGGTGCTTTAAAAAAAATTTCTACTGAGGCATAAGGCATAAAATTCACCCATCTCAATGGCTTAGTGTCCATGTGCTACTGAGTGTGAGTTATATTAAAAAATCTCAGGAGAAAGTTCTTCCTGACCCCTTTACAATCAATTCCTGTCTGGTAGCCACTGATTTGTCTTCTATTACCAGAGTTTTGCCTTTAATACAACACCAATAAATAAATAAATAAATAAATAAATAAATAAAGGAGTTTCAAGTAGCCACCAAGGCTGCTATCAAATTTACTATGGCCAAGGTTGGCCTTGAACTCCTTCCTTTACCTTCCATGTGCTGAGATTACAGGTGTGAGCTACCATACCCAGATAAAATATTTTTAAATTTAAAAGAAAAAAATTCAAAGCTAGCAGTTAGTAGATTTGTTACATTAAAATGAATTTCTGGAGTATAGCCTTATCCTTAGAAAAGTCTGAGATTCTTTTCTGCAAGACTTTGTTTGTAGTGGATAGGTGTAGACACAAAGGGAAGGCAGGTAGATCTCTGTGAGTTCAAAGCCAGCTTGGTCTACCCACTGAGTGCCAGGTAAGCCAGGGCTACATAGAGAGACCTTGTCTCAAAAATTAATTAATTAATTAATTAATTAATTAATTAAAATTTAGGTGTGCAGCCCAGTATGGTGTTACAAGTGTCCAGTGTGGTGAGTACAAGAAAAGATACTGGCTTAAGAGTAAGAGTAATCGGGCAGAGAGATGGCTCAGCAGTTAAGAGCATGCAGCACTCATTTAGATGACCTGAATTCAATTCCCATTCCCAGCACCCACATCAGGCAGATTACAACTGCCCAAAACCATCTCCTAAGGACACGATACCGTCTCCTGAACTGTGTACTCATATGCACATGTCTGTACACACACACACACACACACACACACACACGCACACGCACACGCACACGCGCACACACACACGCACTTGCATATAATGCATAATTTTTTAAAATCAAAATAAATTTTCTTTTAAAAAGGCTTACAAGACATTCCGATGCCTGAGGCCTACAGGAAACTATTAATAAAACCCTGAGACTAACCATTGAATAGCTCTGTTGTTAATCACCTGGAGTCCTAAAGTGTTCTGATGTTTAAAAGGCTATCTTCTAGTTCTGGTGACTAGATACATATAAGTAGATCAAGTTCAGGGTCAGCTTGAGCTGATCACAAGACTGTGTTTCAGGAAAACATGAGAGAGAGAGAAGAAAAAAACAGGGGAGCAAGAAACCCAGAAGCTACCGGGCAGTGGTGGTGCACACCTTTGATCCCAGCACTTGGGAGGCAGAGGCAGGTGGATTTTTGAGTTTGAGGCCAGCCTGGTCTACAGAGTGAGTTCCAGGACACCCAGGGCTATACAGAGAAACCCTGTCTTGAAAATACAAACAAAAAAAGAAAAAGAAACCCAGAAGCCTTTAAACACCTAAGCAGGTGGGGAAGAGGCCTGGCAGGCTGCTGACCCGTGTCAAACAACCAATGAGCTGACTGTTAGAGGCACCTTCTGGCTCTTCCTGGTTGACGCTGTAGTTTCTATCAACTTTCATGACCCACACTGAGAGGTGTGACAGAGTGAATCTTCCTAACATGTCGTGGACTGTCTGAGATGACTTGAAGTAGACCTGTAGTCATGTAGCCTGTCATTATCAGTGTGGACAGAGGTCAGAGACTCTGCTGTGTGTTGTTTAACCTCCAGTCCCTGTGTTACTGCTGATATCACAAAGCTTTTTAAGTTCAGTTATCTCCCCTGATCTCTCTTCTTCACCTGGTGTGGGTTGAGTCCATCTGGAGTTTTGAGGAGTCTGAGAGGTTTGTCCTGCTGTCTCCAAACCACCCCTGGTTTAGAGAATCTGTGATCCCAGAATAATGTGGGAGTGATCAAGGCAGGGTGACTAGTATGGCTTGTAAGATCTAGTTTGATTCCCACCTAATTAACAAGGGGTTTCATGGTCCAGATACCCAGGATAGATGGGGGTCTCTAATCTGGGAAGAAGCATTTCCTACCAGACCACACTAGAAGCCTGATGAAATATTTATCATCCCATCATCTCATCTTAAATACAAGGAGGGAGGGAAGGATGGGGGGTGGGGAGAAAGAGAGAGAGAGAGAGAGAGAGAGAGAGAGAGAGAGAGAGAGAGAGAGAGAGAGAGAGAGAGACTAGGAATGAATATGAGTATCTATGGGTGTTGGCTGGGGAATTCTCCTATTCTCAGAAATGTTTCATTCTGCCTTGGCTTACCATGTGAGTGGGAACAAACCATTCTCACCAGAAAGTTTCTGGCTGTGTATGAAATTCCTAGGGCAGAATTAGATCTGTGAGTACTCATTCAGCATGCCCTGGGCTCCAGTATCGTTCCTCTGGTGTTAACCTGGCCTTGCCTCTTCTTAGTCATAGAAACTTGGGTGACTTCCTTAACTTGTCTGAACCTCAGTCCTCATCTGTAGACTGGAGACTGGTGGTAGAGCCACTTCCTCCCAGAGCAGGTCCTGTTAGAACGGGTCATGCTGGTGGTAACCCCAGCCTCTTGGCAGCAGCCAATAATTCTATTAGCTTCCTAAGAATAGCAGCCATAGCCCTTCTCTGGGCAGCTTGGCAGCATGGAGAGAACATTTTATTTGTGGTCCCTGAGTAGGGAAGGTAGGCGGGTCTGTCATGAGGTCATGTCTCTGGATCACATGAGTCGATGGGTATGGGAAAGCCTTTACAGACAGTGAACAGGGCTGGCATAATGAGAGGCTTCCTGTGTGCTTGTGCAGCCTCAGAGGACAATGTGCTAGGAGTTTGTCCCGAAGGTGCTATCTGGGCCTCAACCAGGCCCTGCCATGATAATCAGGGTTCGGGGCTCAGCACGTTGTGACTCTGGACTGTACCAGACACCACTCTGTAATACCCATCACTGACACTGGCAGTGAGAAGTCCAATTGTTGATACTATCTACAGTAAACGTGGTGAATGTTGATAGAATCCCCAAACCCTCCTAAGTAAGTGCTGTGTAGATATATAACTCATTCAGGCTCAGCATGAGTCCCTTTTTATCCCTAAGCAGTTTGCCCAAGCAAACACAGCCAGCAAGAGAGACAACAACCCCATTCTTTTTTTTCTTTCTTTCTTTCTTTTTTTCCAAGACACGGCTTCTCTGTGTAGCCCTGGCTGTCCTGGAACTCACTCTATAGACCAGGCTGGCCTCGAACTCAGAAATCCGCCTGCATCTACCTCCCAAGTGCTAGGATCAAAGGTGTGTGCCACCACTGCCTGGCTTCTTTTTTTCTTTCTTGTGTTTTCTTTCTTTCTTTCTTGTGTTTGTTTTCTCTTCTTTCTTTCTTTCTTTCTTTCTTTCTTTCTTTCTTTCTTTCTTTCTTTCTTTCTTTCTTTCTTTCTTTCTTTCTTTCTTTCTTTCTTTCTTCAGACACACCAGAAGAGGGTATCAGATCCCTTTACAGATGGTTGTGAGCCACCATGTGATTGCTGGGAATTGAACTCAGGACCTCTGGAAGAGCAGTCAGTGCTCTTAACCTCTGAGCCATCTCTCCCAATTCTAAATGTACTCTGTTCACCCCAAAACACATCTGTGAAGATTTTCTGGTCCCAACAAGTGAAGCCCATGTACCCACAGACCACTGATGGCTAACCCCCAGTATCTTCAGATAGTTGGTGGCCTCAGGTTACTGACTTTGATGGGGTCTGATAGCTAAGGCCACACTAGATCATTCCTTGGTGCTCTGTGTGTGTGTGTGTGTGTGTGTGTGTGTGTGTGTGTGTGTAGTTGAGTAGTTGAGAGAAGTCACCGATATTGTGTGAGTGTTCCCTTGTGATGGACCCTATTGGTGCTACTCCCTGAGCCCCCCTAGTAAGGCACCCCACTCTCTGAACAAGCTATCAGATAATGAAGTGTGGTTTTGCAAACTCAGTTCTAGAAGCAAATCACTCATTTACCTCATATCCAACCAAGAAACTTGGACTGAAGCATGGAAGCAGACAACACTAACTGGTGATCCCATCGAGAAAAGCAGATGGTCCACAATGTGGTGTCTTTTAAGAGGGCAGCAGCATCAGCCTCCCATGAACTGGCTTTGGACTCTGACTCCCACGACTGATCAGCCTTGCTGATTCACACTTAACACCCCATTTGTGTTTCTCCCTTGACATTCTGCGTATTCCTCCAGGGCACCATGTCTGAGAGTAGTAAGGCCTAGCCTTTTCCCTTTAGATGGAGTAAGCGAATGTGGGCGGAGCCCCAGAGGAAACCATGCCAAGTGCCAAGTGCCAACCGTGAAGGGAATTAGCTCTGACACATCTAAAAGTGTTTAAATTGTATGCGTGTCAGTATTAGAAACTGTTCCACGAATACGGGAGGAAATGACTCCTTGGCATTTAAGTCCCTGCTGTGGAGAATTACATAAAACGGGACCGTGGGGGAGAAGAAACAATAGGGGCGACTGTGAAGTGTCTGGGGCGCGTGAATAATGAAAAGGTTAATGAGAATAAAGAGTGCTGGTTAGAAACATCGGAAATTCCCACCTGGGAGGCACAGACGAGGTGGGATGAGTGAGGATTCCCTAATAAGGGGCAGTAGAGCAGCGGGGAGCTAAAGGGAGCCGTGACTGGGAGCTGAGCTGGGCCTCAGAAGCTTTCCTGGGGGCCCCACACCTGGGCGTCCATGTTTCCAAGAAGGTTGTCTTGGCTTTCTTTCAGCCCAGAGGACTTCAAAATTACACCGGTATTGGGAGTGTTTCCTGCATCTCTCTGGATCGAGGTCCCAAACCTTTTGAACTTTCCACCGATGAAGTATAAAACTCCCGTAGAGATAAAAGAAATGCAGAAGAAGAAAAGTCTCTTTCCTCTCCTCCCAACTTTGGCACCTTCATGAAGGGCTCTAGTGTGCCAGGTCCAATAGAGAAGTGGGCGGGAAAGGCTGACATTTTACTTCCAAAATGTTGGATTTTCCAATTTCCAAATGATAAATGGTTGATTGGGTATGGGGAAAAACGGTGTGAACAAAATGTCCTCAAATCCCAAGTTTCTGTGATTGAATGAGCTTCTGATAGTATGCAAGCAGTACCGTTCCCATGATACCTCACTATGCCAAAGTAATGGCCCGCAAACCATGATCCTTCACTATGGTGAAGTAATGGCCTCCAGAGCATTGGACTGGGATAGGAGCCCCCCAGGGGGAATCCTGGCCGCCTCTTTAGCTCTCTGCCATTCCTGTTGCCTTACAGATCGTTCAGAACTAAGGGAGCAGATACACATGACAGCCATGTAAGTCCTTGATTGTGTCCCTGGAGAACAGCCTGTGAATTAAACCCCGCCTTCTACTGCAAATGTGGCTGGGAACTGTCCAGGCGGAACACAAGTTCGTAGCTCAGTATTTCCTTTGGAAGCTGAATAGGACCACGAGGATCTAATGGTCTGGGTCAGTGAAAGATAATGTATTGGTTATCTTTACCACTGCTGTGTCTAAAACACCAATCCCAGAGGGCTCAGTCCATGGTTGCTTGGCTTGTGTATTTGGACAAAACATCACAGCAGAAGGAGGATGGGCTGAGGGGCTTCTTCATTTCATGATGGATAGGAAGGGGCCAGGGATGAGACACTCCCATTTCTTCCAGACATGTTCTACTCCCTAGGGTTTCCAAAAACTTCCAAAATAGTCAGGGGCCAAGCCACAAGGGCCTTTGGGAACGTTTCATATTCAAATTGTAACAAAGACAGAGTGGCTGGGTAGTAGAATGCACCAGAGTGGAACTCAGTTGGGTGGTGGTCTGTTGGAATCAGATCATAAGGAATGTATGTGAAAATCTGGGTTGTTTACACCCGAACTAGAGTGTATGTCCACAGCAGCAGTAGCAGCTATGCTTTGAGAAGGGAGACCTGCTATGCTCACTAGTTAGATGGGAGTAATTGGCTTTGCACATAGAAAATAAATAAATAATTAAAAGTGAACCCCAAAGTGCTAAAAAACAAAAACAAACAAACTTCCAGGGGCAGGGCTGGGGTTCAGTAGTTAAGAGCATTCACTGGTTGTCCTTGAGGACCCAGGTTCAATTCCCAACAGCCGCGTGGCAACTTTCAACTGTCTCTAACTCAAGGTTCAGAGTGTATGTGATGCCTTCTTGTGGCTTCTCCGGAACATACATGGTGCTGATATACACACATGGTGTGCAGACACACAAACGGGCAAAACACCCATCTTCCAGTACAAATGAACAGATCTTAATGTCAGGCTCTCCAAAGCTGTGGATATTGTTATTTTTAAAATTAGACTATTAGTTCCCTTGGTACAGGGACTCTGGATATTCCTGTTAATTAATTAATTAGTTAGTTAATTTAAAAAATGCTTTCTGTATAGCCTTGGTCGATCTGAACTTGCTATGCAGACCAGGCTGGCCTTGAACTCACAGAGATCATATTGCCTCTACCCCCCCCCCCTCTCCAAGTACTGGGATTATAGATGTGTGCCACCATGACTGGCTTGTCAGTAAATTATTTGCACCAAATGTGGTTCTTGGAATATGTTACAAACCCAGAAAATGTCTGTTGAATAAATATCTGATTTCAAAGATTCTAAAAAGTCTAAATTTCTAAAAGATAATTTGCCAATATTACCTGGCTTACTTGCAGATAGGAGCTACCTGAGAGCAGGATTTTGAGTGAGCTTTTCTCTAAATCTAAAGAGATCCGAAATGTTTAAACGCACCTTGAGAGAAGATAGCGTCCACAAAACATTAAAGTATATTTTAGATGTATTTATGACTTTTTATGAATGCTTTTTAAAAATGCATTAGGTTGTAACATAAAATGCTATATCTGGAGTACAGAGTGATGGGTATTGGTACACATACAACACAGGCCATCACCACCAGAGTTGAGACCTGCAGCAGCCTCCTGGTACCCTCCCTCTCTGCTCCAGTTGCACAACTGTCAGTCTAGCTGCCTTGTACCTGACAATTAAAATGATGCTAATTAGCAGTAATAGTAATTTTCAATTATGGTTTGGCTAAAAGGTGAAAAAACAGAAGTATTAATGAAGGAAATTGGTACTTTCACAGCCTGCTTGCCCTTGAGGTTGAATTGGCCTGACTTGGCTACCCAGGGTTGGAGGCTGTTGTGAAGGGTGGGGCCTAGAGAGAGGAGGTACTGCAGGCTTTAATCGTAGAAACAACACAAGGGTTGTATGCACAGCTCAGATACAAAACTGACCACCACAATTCTTAATGTCACTCTCAGCTCCATCTGATGTTTTAAAAAGTTCCTCGGTCTTTGAGTCTGTCTTGGGAGGTTCAAATGTCATGCTATTTCAGGACAAAGCATTTGAGGGAACCCATTTCTGTTTCAGAAAACATCTCTGCCCCCTGCCCTGCCCCGTGTGTGTGTGTGTGTGTGTGTGTGTGTGTGTGTGTGTGTGTGTGTACATGCATGCTCACACCCCTGGTTACCTCCAGAGAAGATTTATTAGCCGGCACTAAAGTGAGGGAGTAGTCAGATATTTGAGAGCAATTAAATGCAGGAAAAGACAAGGCTCTGGGAGCAATACCTTTACATAGAACTGTTTGGGGCTTGAAGTTTTCTGTGTCCTGTGGCCGCCTGGCGTCATCTGGGTCCTGAGGCTGAGCAAGATGGTACGTTCCGCTGTCCTCCTGTAGGCGCCTTCCTGCTGGTTATAAGAGGAGGCAACTTGGGCAGATGGAAGGGTGTTCCCAGGCTGGAGATAGAGAGCCCAGGAGAACAGGGTGGACAGGAGGATCACTGCAGAAGGTTGGCCAGAGAATGCTGCTGTATACGAATGGGACTCTATTGGTTACTTTTCTAATAACTGTGACCAAATATATGACATGAAGTATTCTGAGGGAGGAAGAGTATTTCTGAGATTACAGTTGAAGAAGAGAGATAGAGCCCATGGTGTCAGGCAGGACAGCAACAGCACAAAGTAGCTGGTTACATTGATCCCCTACCTCAGCCTCCTGAGGAGTGAGATGATTAGCCTGTACCACCAGCCTAGGCCAGTATGCTTTACCTCTAATTTTAGCAAAAGTCCTCCTGTCCCCTGTGGTACAATTGTCTGCTTGTAAAGCATCTGCGGCAAGAGGCAGCAGCAGCAGCCACAGCTCTTTGCAAATAAGTGTCTCTGTAGACACATGACATCTGTGTGGTGTCATGTGCGTTATGTCTGATTCCCCGCCCCACCCTTACCCCTGTCACAAAGAAAGAGGGAGGGCAATGCCTCTGCTTGTCACCAATGCTGTTTATAGAGAGGCTCTGAAGACACACTGCCCAGGAGGTCATCAGTGTGGTAAGAGTATCTTTTATTTTCTTATTAAAGTTAACAGCCCAAACAAGAGACGGTATCCCTACTCCATACTCTCCCCCTTCCCAGGCCAGGGGACCACAGCAATTTCCTGCTCTTATCTCTTGCTCATATCATTCTCTTCTTTCTTTCAGAAGCATCTGAGATTCTTCTGCCCGTCGGAAGCGGTGTTACGGTGCACATGAAGCTGGTGAGTCCAGCCCTTCCTGTGAAACCCTGCTACATCGTCATGTCTAGACAGCATGTGACCGAGTTGATTATCAGTCCTGGAGAAAGGAAATCTTTTACCTTTAGCTGCAGCAATCCGGAGAAGCACTTTGTCTTGAAGATTGAGAAGAATATTGGTGAGTTAGCTCTCATGGGATGCTGTGTGAGTCTCAGTCCCTGCTGCTCTTCCACAGGTGTACCAGGCTATGGTGCTGGAGAAGAGTCCATTCTAAAGTCTCAGCTCCCTAAGCTGGCTCTAACATGGCCAGTCATACATAGGCCCATGTGCTTCCCAGAGAACCCAGGCAGACTTCTCCCTCCCTCCCCCCCTCTCTCCCCATCCCCTTTCTCCTCTCTCTCCCTACCCCCCCCTTTCTCTCTCTCTCTCTTTCTCTCTCTCTCCCTGGTTTTTTTGAGACAAACTCTTTTTTTTTTTTTTTTTTTTTTGGTTTTTTAGATTTGTTTTTTTCAAGACAGGGTTTCTCTGTATAGCCCCTGCTGTCCTGGAACTCACTCTGTAGACCAGGCTGGCCTCGAACTCAGAGATCTGCTTGCCTCTGCCTCCCAGAGTGCTGGGGGGCATGCAAGACAAGCTCTTTCTACATATACTTAGCTGTCCTGGAGCTCACTATGTAGATCAGGTTGGCCTGGAATCAAAGAGATCCAGCTGCCTTTGCCTTCCAAGTGCTAGGATTAAAGGTGTGCTTTAGTCTTTGTTCGTAACAATTTGACCACACAGTCTCTTCACAGAGCTCAGGAGATACCTATAAACTACAGATCTGTAGGTCTATAAGGCTCTAGTTCATGTGCTCAAAAGAGCTAAAAAAATCAAGGTTCACACCATAGGACTTTTTTTGCTGTTCAGAGACACAGTCTCGGAAGCTGGGTAATTTACAAAGACCAGATGTGTATTCCCTGATAGTCCTAGAGGCAAGGAGCTCAGGGTAAAGGCACAAGAGGTGACATCCTTTCAATCTGAACCTCTCTGTAAATGCACCAATGCCATGTAACTTGTACCTTGTAACTTAATTACCCAGAGATGCACCATCTCTCAATGTTGCTATGCTGGGAATTAGGTTTTTCATCTGTGGACCTTAGAAAGGATACAAATGTTCAGATCACAGTGGAATGGAAGTCAGAGAATTAGAAGAAGGTCAAGGGGGTAAGTGTGGTACCCTGGGCCACACTCCTGTTCATCTCTACCCCTTTTGTTGTTGTCATTTTAAAAGCATGTGTTACTTTGTAACCAAATAAGCCCATAAAAGGACTTTAGTTTTGATAGTGGTCACCAAGGAGCCATCTTGGTCCTTCAGCACTAGCATGTCTGAATCCCTTGATGGACAGTGAAAAATGCAGGCTTCCACAGGGTCAAGGTGGTAAGAAAGTATCAGTTCTACAAATAATAGCTACAGACCTGGGGTTGGATCTAGTGGTCCGCTGCCCCTTGTTGCCTTTCCCCACAGACATCTGGAAGCTTTGAACGGAATTTGACATTAGTTCTCATTCTAGAGCGGGTCCATGAAAATGTATGAAAGTAGAGTTCTGCTGAGGAAAATGACCTATGAATCACTTCTGAGTGGCATGTCCCTCTCTGGAAAGGAAGTGTCTGACATTCTTAAGTTTTTTGCGCCAGGCAGAATGCAGGAGATTTATAGTCATGCCTGTCAGTGAACCCCTTACATCTCTGCATTCATCCTAAAACCTAAAGCTTTTAGTGACAAAGGACAGTTGCACTCCCCTGCACTTCCCTGTTCCAGTGTTGAGTGTAGCAACAAAACTGAGGGTTGAGACAAGGTTCTTAACTGAGTTCTTGGTATAGAATCAAACCAGAAACCGTTGAGTAGCCCAAGCTATGGATAAGTCTAAGGCACCAGATCTCAGGAGCTGTGCCTTGGTAGGGACAGAGATCCCACAGTGGACTGTGGAAAACGAGTAGATGACCAGCAACACACTACACACACACACACACACACACAGTGATGTTTGTATGAGGTCCTAAAATAGCTATGATCTTCATTGATACACAAGTCTAATTTTAGCCCCATTAATCACCACTTTATCTGACCCTATTTCATTGGGTTGACTGTGTAGCGCCCTGACATGAATGCAAGCTGACCACAGACAGCCCGGCTTCAGTGCTGAGTCAGCTGCATCTGCAAGTGGCCAAGTGAACTCTAGGGCTGCTTTGCAATAATGAGAGGTTTGATACAGATGATCTCAGAGGTCTTAGGCTGCTCTTGATTTCTCCTAATTCTATTTTGAGTTTTGTGTGTGTGTGTGTGTGTGTGTGTACAGCCATATCCATGCCCATGCATGTGAAAACCAGAGATGAATGTCCAATGTCTGTCTTCCTCTACTGTTATCCACTGTAGTGGCTAGCTCTCTGAACTAGGAACTCACTAATTAGCTGGGTTGGTTGGCCATCAAGTCAGCTCTGTGACTACAGGCATGCGTTGCCCCACCCAGGTTTTGAGTGTGTGTAAGATATATATATATATATATATATATATATATATATATATATATGCACATACACAGACCTAAGCATGCACATGCAGAAGCCAGAACCAAACACTGGGTGTCTTCCTTTATTGATCTCAATGCCTTGAGACAAAATCTCTCACTGGCTTTTAGAAACTTGAGTCCATTTGTCTCTCTGTCCCTCAATGCTGGGGTTACAGGAATGTATTGCCATGCCTAGTTTTACTTATTTTTCCCACTTTTGTTTTTTTGAGACAGGGCTTCTCTGTGTAGCCCTGGCTATTTGGAATTCACTCTGTAGAAAGAATTCAAAGATCCACTTGCCTCTGCCTCCCAAGTGCTAGGATTAAAGGTGTGTGCCACCATTGCCCAGGTGCCATGCCCACCCTTTTATGGGGGTGATTTGAATTCGGGTCCTCATGCTCACAAAACAAGCATTTTCCTGAGCCCCATCAATAGCACTTCCCAACACCCAAGTGGAGCCCAAGTGAGGACCTACAGGTTCTTTTACAGCACCAAAGGCCACTGTACCTCCGCATCCTCTATGTACAACACAAAGACCCCGGAAGTTTTTTCTTCTGCTTTCTTTTATTTCAGTCTTCCCTGAATCCTCCTTGATAGTAACAGTCCTGTCTTTTTAAAAGGCATAGGAAACACACTATATCAAAGGATATAATTGGTTACTAGCTTTAAGATGATTTCTCTGCAGTGCTAATGGAGTCAAGAGAGCCTCAGAGCAGGAAGCTCACTGCTTTGGGAATCAGGTGATCATGCCCAGTAAGTCAGTGAGATGTAGAAGGGAAAGGAAGCTTAGACAGTGAAGCCTGGCAGTGTGCCCTCAAAACTGTGAAATTAACTTCTAAATACCAGAAGGAAGTTACCCCAAGGTGCAGGCTCCCCGTAGCTCCTTTAAAAGGGCAGCTGGGGACAATTAACCAGATACCAAGCACTCAGTCTAGGAAACGCTGTTTGGTTTCTTCAGTACCAAGGTGGATTTGTGTGTGTGTGTGTGTGTGTTCATATTATTACTTCTCATTCTTTTGACAATGTACAACTTACAGTTTACAAAGGCAACATAAGGAAGGGAGGGTTTTACTTGGATCAGAGTTCCAAGGGTTCCTGTCCACCGTAGCGAGAGACACCAGGAGCAGGAGGCATCTACTTACATTGTATCTCTAGTCAAGAAGCAGAGAAAGATGAGCACTGGTTCTCAGCTCACATTCTGCTTTCTATTCAAGACCCCATCCCATGTTCAAGGCAGGTCTTCATGCTCTTAACTAATCTAATCTCATAGACATGCCCAGAGATTTGTCTCTGTGGTGATACCAGACTCTGTCAGGCTGGCAGTCTAGATTAACTACCACAAGGGAATGCCCCCCAGAAGCAACAGCCCAGCCAGAGGAAAGTTAAAGAGGGAGCAGAGGAAACTGAACATGGCGTAATCATTTTTGCTAAAGTCCAGCCTCTCCTGGGTGAAACAGAGACAGTTCCAGGACTGAAGTGACATACTGTCAGCCCCAGGTTGTACTACCTGAGGCAGTGGAGCCAGGCTTTCTCAGTCCTGCAGCCCAGAACAAGAACATAGCCAAGCCTTAGACTTCTCTGATCCAAAATAACTACCCAGCCAAGGCACCAAAGGCCACCAATGAGCAGTTAGGGGTGGTAACAGCTCCTGGGCACAATCCCAATGAGCCTACTTTAGGGGCTGAGGAGGAGGTCTGAATGAGCCTTGCAGTATCCCCCATCAAAAACTTGTTTTTGTGTCTATGTTACAGACTGCATGTCGGGCCCATGCCCTTTTGGGGAGGTTCGTCTTCAGCCGTCCACATCAGAACTGCCCATCCTCAACAGAACCTTCATCTGGGATGTTAGGGCTCATAAGAGCATTGGCTTGGAGCTGCAGTTCGCAACACCTCGACTGAGGCAGATTGGACCGGGAGAGAGCTGTGCAGATGGGGTGACTCACTCCATCAGTGGACATATAGATGCCACCGAGGTCAGGATCGGGACCTTCTGCAGTAACGGCACCGTGTCCCGGATCAAGATGCAAGAGGGCGTGAAAATGTCCTTGCACCTGCCCTGGTTCCATCCCAGGAACTTCTCAGGCTTCAGTATTGCAAATCGATCATCTATCAAACGTGAGCATGCACCTCTTGCCCCCACTGTGTGATCAGATTGATGTGTGCAGAATGTTCCAGGGTATTCAACATGCAGTATCAGCAATTTGTTTTGTTGCTTGCTTGCTTGCTTGCTTGCTTGTTTGTTTGAGACAGGGTTTCTCTGTATACCTTTGGCTCTCCTAAAACACACTCTGTAGACCAAGCTGGCCTTGAAATCCACCTTCATCTGCCTCCTGAGTACTAGGATTAACATGTGTGCCACTAATGCCCAAAAGCTATTTATTTTTTAATACAGAGTCTCATGTTAACCAGACTGGCTGTAATTCACTATTGCCAAGACTGACCTTAAACTCCTGGTCTTCCTCTCTCCAGTGCTGGTGTTACAAATGTGTACTGCCAGGCCCACCTTCTTTGTACTTTTACACACAATGTTTATTTCACAAAATGACATGGGGGAGCAGGGTGTGACAGCTTTGATCCCAGGACTCAGGAGGCACAGGAAGTCAGATCTCTGTGAGTTTGAGGCCAGCCTGGTCTATAAAGAGAGTTCCTAAAGTTCCAACAACCAGGGCTCTTACACAGAGAAACCTCTCAGGTGGGCAGGGGCAGGGGCAGGGGCAGCAGAGGCATGGGTTTGGTTGTACAGCCCCACTTTCCCAGAGCACTGCTCTGACTTCATCACCCTGCCGCCTGTCTTCTCTGCTCATGTTAGTGAGTCAGCCGTTGTGCAGGTTTTCCTAACTCCTGCTGCCTCAGGAGAATCAGTCTTGAAGGAGGGACAGTAGTCAACAGCCCAGTGTTACAAAAAGGAACATTGTAGAAACATTAGCCAAGTAAATCATCTTAGAAGCAAAGGGAATACTCAAAGCTAATCACTTCCTTCTGATTCTGCTATGGCTTATGCTCTCAATGATGTGTGTGTGTGTGTGTGTGTGTGTGTGTGTGTGTGTGTGTGTGTGTCTCAGACACTGCTCAATTTCACATTCAGATCTGTTGGCAGCTTTAACTAAGCCCTGGGCACTATGTTAACCCCAAGGAGATGAGAGTACACTGAACAAACTGGCTTCCCTGCAACCCAGTCAGTTATTCAACATTTGCTCACACACTGCTAGGGTCTTTGTTCCTAATCACCACCCTCAGTACAAACATTATGTGCAGCCCTCCTCTTGAGGCCCGTGTTTCCCCAGTACCCCGGCCCTCAGTCATGGATAGCCAGGATGGTATCAGCATCTCCTTTCTTCCTGTTCTGGATCTGTCTCAACAGGCCTGTGCATCATTGAGTCAGTATTTGAGGGTGAAGGCTCAGCAACCCTGATGTCAGCCAACTACCCAGGAGGCTTCCCTGAAGATGAGCTTATGACCTGGCAGTTTGTTGTCCCTGCACACCTAAGGGCCAGTGTCTCCTTCCTCAACTTTAATGTCTCCAACTGTGAAAGGAAGGAGGAACGCGTCGAATACTATATCCCAGGATCTACCACCAACCCAGAGGTGTTCAGGCTGGAGGACAAACAGCCAGGAAACATGGCTGGAAACTTCAACCTCTCGCTGCAAGGCTGCGACCAGGACGCCCAGAGCCCAGGGATCCTTCGGCTCCAGTTTCAGGTCCTGGTCCAACGTCCGCAGAATGAAAGCAGTGAGTAAACTGTGCCCTCTCTCCTCCTGTACCTTATGTTGCTAGGTGAGGTGGTTACCTCTTCTGCATATGTAGCAGCCAGGACATGTGGACTCTGGACGCTGCAGGCGTTTCAGGAAGTGGGTGTTACCCATGGAGACAGTCTCACAGGTAGACACTGAGCAGGCACTTTGGCTTAGCACAGTAAGAAGCAAGCAGTCCTGCATTCAGGATAGGATTGTGTGTGTGTGTGTGTGTGTGTGTGTGTGTGTGTGTGTGTGTGTATGCACGCGCGCGCACACCGTGTATGTGCAGGTGTCATAGCAGTTCTGAGCCATCTAAAGTGGGGGCTGAGAACTGAACTCAGATCCTCTTTAAGAGCAAGTGCTCTTACTACTCAGCCATCTTTCTAGCCCCTGCTAGTCTGTTTTCAATAAGGACATTGAAAAGTTACCTTGCAAGACCTCTCTTGCTTTGACCCTGCGGTGGGAACCAGAATATAAGTCAACGTCATCCATAACAGTGGATAACAGTGGAGAAGTAACTATCATAATTCTCAGCTGAACACCACCACCTCCTCCACCACTACCGCCCTCACCAACACACCATCACCACCACTACCACCACCACCATCACCATCACCACCACCACTACCACCACCATTACCACCACCACCACCATCACCTTAAACACACTCATTTTAAACTCTATGCTAAACATACCAAACATTAAATAGTCTTAGCTAATTCTAATGAAACCAGACAATTCAGAGGCGTATGGAACTTGCTTTGACTCTGTCTTGAGTCTTATAGTTCAACAACAGTAGACCGAAAGTGTATGGGGTATGTGTATGTGTGGTGTGGGGGGCTGTGGTATATGTGTGTGGGGGGTGTGTGGTATGTGTGGTGTATGTGTGTGGGGGTGTAGTATGGGGATGTGGAGGGTGGAGGGTGTGTAAGTGTATGTGCGCATGTATGTGTGTATGCGCCTGTCTGAATATGCTCATTCCACAACAGGTGACTTGTCACTTTGGTCACTTCACATGGTAGCTGCCTGTCCATGACTCACACCTTGTCTCTTTGTGGTTTCAGGTAAAACTTACACGGTGGACCTGAGTCAAGAGCGAACCATGTCGCTCACCATAGAGCCACGGCCAGTCAAACATGGCCGCAGGTTTGTTCCTGGGTGCTTCGTGTGTCTAGAGTCTCGGACTTGTAGTACCAATGTCACCCTGACAGCTGGCTCCAAACACAAGATTTCCTTCCTGTGCGATGACTTGACACGCCTGTGGGTGAATGTGGAGAAAACCCTAAGTATGCCCTTACCAAAAACCCTGACTCTATCATTACCCAGAAGCCCAGACTGCATAGGTTTTCCCCATCCCTTGCCTCACACACACACACACACACACACATGCAGGGGTCAGAGGATAACTTATGAGAATTAAGTTTTCTCCTTCTGCCATGTAGGTTCCAGGGATCAAACTTAAGTTGTCCAGTTTGGTGGACAACCCACTGAGCAATCCTGCCCTTAGTGGAGTTTAGTAGGTGTGTTGTGAAGGTTATGGTATGAAATGACCCCTGAGGGAAGGTGAACAGGATCAAGAGAGAGAATCTTCAGGTGTTGGCACACCTGGTTAGGACAGGTGTCTGTTGAACATTCATCCCTCAAAAGGTCACAGCTGCTCTGTGTCCCTGCTTGTCTCTGCCCAACCAGCCAGCCTCCCCGGGAAGTCCTTTCTTCCTTCCAAGGTCAAGGTCCTGTTGGTGCTCAGCTGCACCCTCCCTGTCTCCACTTGTCTACTTCCTGACTCCTTGTTGTCAAGAACTTAGACTCCTGGGAGACAGAGATGTGATTTCATTGGTCGAATGCTTTCATAGCATGCATTAGGTCCTGGCTTGGCTATGCAAGTTCAAGCCCAGGCTGGGGAAAAAAAAACAAAAAACCCAGGACCTTACAAAACAAATGCAATGGACTTAGCCTGGCTCCTTCTGTGGCTTGTAAGAGTCTTAACAAGTGCAGGCGAACTCATACTCAAGACTGGACATGAGGTTAAGTTGGTATAATGATTTCCTAGCATTCATAGCACTCTGGGCTCTCCCCAGAAATGCACAAGCCATGTATGCACTCCTGAAATCTTAGTACTCAAGAAGTGAGCACAGAAGGATCAGAACTTCAAGGTCATCTCTGGCTACATCGTTTCAGGTTAGCCTTGCTATGTGAGATCCTGTCTTTTCAAAACAAAACAAAACAAACAAAAAACCTGAGCCAAGTGTACTAGTGCATGCTTTTGCTCTAGGGAGGCAAAGGTAGGTAGATGTGAGTTCAAGGCCAGCCTGGTCTCCATAGAGAGATTCAGGAAAGCCCGAGTGGCATAAAAAGACCCCGTCTCAAAGAAAAGAAAAGAAAACTCAGTCACCTCCTGCTGAGACACCATGGTCTCTGACAGGAAGCTGAGGATCCCGGAGTATCATGAAGCCATCCGATTAAGTGGCAGGGTAAGATGCAAGTTGAGATGGCTATCTCACTTACAGCTCTAACATGACAGAAATTTGGGGACATGTTGGGCTAGAGACTTGTGTCTTAGCATCCCAGACAGAAGAAGACACAAATGAGAAGAGTTCTTCTGCCCTGAGAACTCAGAGGAGCTTGGCTGCAAGGATAGAGAGTAGACAGGAAAGCCAGTGAAGAGTCATGAACAGAAAGGAAAGCAGGTGGCCCCTGATCCTGTCCTTTGGCCGACCTGCATGCCAAGGAGGGTGCACTGCACTCCCCACCCCCTTGCACACGGTACTACCAGCTTTCTCTTCCAGGCTGTGTGGACCACCGCTACTGCTACATGAAGTCCTTCAACCTCCAGGTGCCTCCAGACATCCTTCAGCTGCCTGTGCAGCTGCACGACTTCTCCTGGAAGCTGCTGGTGCCCAAGGACAGGCTCAGCCTTATGCTGGTGCCAGGCCAGAAGCTACAGCAGCACACTCGAGAGAGGCCTTGTAACACCAGCTTTGGCTACCACGTGGCCAGCAACACCCCTGGCCAGGAACTGTACTTTGGTTCCTTCTGCCCAGGAGGCTCCATCGAGAAGATCCAGGTGAAGCAAAACAGCGTGGTGACACTACGAACATATGCTCCCAGCTCTCAACAGGAAGTCTCCAAGCAGTGGAGTCTCCTAACAGTGTCCTTCATACCGTACTTCAAAGGCAAGTGTTTCCTTGCTCATCCAACACTAAACCCTCTAAGCCATTCTTGTTAGACATTCATTGCATCTTGTATCAACCCATATTAGTTACTTTCCTGTTGTGTGATCAAATACATAAGGAGGAACAGCTTAGGGATGGGTTTATTTTGGCTCACAGTCTACAGGTACAGTCCATCGCAGTGAAAAAAAATCATAAATTAGAGAGAAGGGATTATTGCCTGAGTTTGTTCCTCATCAGAAGTACAGGATATTGGGTCCTAATCCTGACATTTTCATCAACCTCCCATGGAAACTTCCAGATCTTATAAATTTGAAAAATGTTTCTGACAGTGAACGGTGTGGTTGGTAGACAGGAAGACAAAGAGTCGGGTTCTAGTCACTCAGGGGAAGCTGTGGGGGGCGGGGGGGTGTGGAAATGAGAAATGACAAACTATTCCCCAGGCCTGCTTTGACAGTTAGGTACACCATGGAGAACACAGCAGGCAAGGGTTGGTTACTAGGGAAGAAATAGCAGGTGTGAGGGTCTGTTCCGCAAGGCAGAGGCAGGGGCAAGGTCCACAGTGCTCTGAGGTAGAGGATAAAGTCTAAATGGCTCTGGTGGGGGGGGGTCACCTGAATGCAGCTGATTACAAAAGTCAAATCACTATTGCTTGTTGTTCAAGGATGGTTGTGTTACATTAGAGGTCAGGGACTGTGGTGTCACATTAGAGGTCAGGGACTGTGGTGTCACATTAGAGGTCAGGCATGGTTGTGTCACATTAGAGGTCAGGGATGGTGGTGTCACATTAGAGGTCAGGGACTGTGGTGTCACATTAGAGGTCAGGGACTGTGGTGTCACATTAGAGGTCATTTTAAAATTGGCTGAGTCCTTTATTTGAGGCTGACTTTTCAGTGGCATAGTGGGAAAGAAATGGATCTTTGGCAATAGATTAACCTCAATCCAGGTTTATCTGATTGTCATCTCCAGGATTACCAGGGAATCCCCTTTGGGAAGCCTTTGAAAATCAGGGTTATTCTCCTTAGGGCAGAATATTAGTTCTTATCTCATCTGGAGCACACATGGGACCTGCGGGCATGTTGGAAGCCCTTTCAACATTTCAGTTCTAGATTTCTGCCCAAAACTGCAGCTTTTTTTTTCTGTTGTTCTCTGAGGCAGACATTGATATATCCCACTCCTGCACAGAGTGGTGGGGCAGGGAGATTAATTGCCACATTGGGAATATTTCTGAGAACCCTCATTTGGCAAACTGTTCTTTTGTTTGTTTGTTTGACATGAATCTGGGCACATAGTTTGGTAGAGAGGTATCCTTCACTAACCAATACAGTAACCACATGTAATCATGTAAACCAAAATCAAGGTTAAATGAATGAAAAATATGAGCTTCTGTTGTTTTGGCTCTCCATTGCTGGAATAAGGAATGCACATACAGGAAAACTTTGGCTCACAGTTTCAGACTGAATGCCATCCTTGGTAGATCCATCCACTGTTGGGGTCTGTGTTGGAGCAATACATAGGTCCTATCACCTCCCATTAGCACTATGAACTGGTGCCTTGGTCTATACTATACAGTCTTTAGGGGATAGATTAGATGCTGACTATACTACTTGGCACAGTGGACACACAATAAGTGCTCAACAAGTGCACATGAATAATGGCTACCTACTGAATAGTCATAATGTAGAACATGCCCATCATGGCAAAAAGTTCTGTTGGATGGCACTGGTGTAGACTATACAATATCCTTTACACTCCCTTTTCTCTCCATTCTGTTGAGTGAGACAACATTTGTCTGGATCTCTTCCCTTTCCTGCAGAGGAAGGCATCTTCACAGTGACCCCAGACACAAAAAACAAGGTCTACCTGAGGTCACCCAACTGGGACCATGGCCTGCCTGCCCTCTCCTCAGTGTCTTGGAACATCAGTGTGCCTAGCAACCAAGTGGCTTGTCTGACCTTCTTCAGAGAGCGTTCTGGCTTGGCCTGCCAGTCAGGGCGTGCTTTCATGATCATCCAGGAGCCTCAGACCCGGGCCGAGGAGATCTTCAGCCTGGAGGAGGAAATCCTGCCTAAGCCAAGTTTCCACCGTCACAGCTTCTGGGTTAACATCTCCAACTGCAGCCCCATGAATGGCAAGCAGCTAGATTTGCTCTTCTGGGTGACTCTTACACCAAGGACTGTGGGTAAGAACTTTCAGAGGCTCCTGGAGATAGTGAAGGAAAGAAAAATTGGCACTTGAGGGGCAGGGAACAAGTTTTTGAGGCAAGTCAGAAAACAGATTGAGTCATAACTAACCATGAATCAGTCAGCCATTGTACAGAATTTATTACTGTTCACACATTGTCTGGGCAAGTCTGTCCTGAGCTAGGCATATCAGGCCCCCTTATTATTCATCTGCAGGCTGTAAAGTTGATTACAAGACTTTGCTGATCTTGACTATATACTGACAAAAGTCCCAGCCAAAATGATCTGAGACAGTTAAGCTTACTTGACTTTCCACTGCTGACCCTGTTGAAAAATGCACAAGATACCAAAGGAAGCATAGAAGGAACAAGCAGAACACATCTTCTGCCACATTCTCTTGACTCCTCTGAATCCTTCTGCTGCAATTCTTCACTCTTGAACTCCATGATCTATATAGGAGGAATTCTCTTCATGCCTGCGATCTTCATCTGTAGAGTGAGGGATGTAAGATCATAGGGATTCAGGAATGAGGGTTAAAATATGAGGACTGGAAAGAATAAGGAAGGGGTACGGAGAGAGGGAGAGGGGGAGGGGGAGGAGGGAAGGGGAGAGAGAGAGAGAGAGAGAGAGAGAGAGAGAGAGACTAATAAGAACCCCCAGCTCCGAGGTTAGCACTTGGGCCTTCTTCCTCTCCTGCTCCCCTTTTCTGTCACTTATTTCTGTCTCTGAGTCTCACACTTTGTTTCTTTGTGAGGAAGCAAGGAATCTTAAATCCCTGTCTAGTGTAGTGTTCCCTCTCAGATCTGTGCTCTTTTTCCATTGTGCAGTATAAGAAAAGACAACTCAGATGAAATGGCCTGGTCCTTCACTCCTGATGTTTGAGTCTCTGCTCTCCCCTCTGCTTCTCTGCTTTTGCTTCTCTAAGACACCCTGGTGACCAAGGGACACGCCCCTGGGGAAGCCAGGAGTAGCCGTTAGGTGGATGGTAGGTGCCCTACCCCCATCTGTTTCATGCATCTAAATGCTACATACAAACTGTTCCAAGTTGTATTGGCTTAGACCAGTGGTTCTCAACCTGTGGGTCGCCAACACCTGCAAGAGTGGCCTATCAAATACCCTGCATATCAGATACTTGCATTATGAATCATAACAGTAGCAAAATTATAGTTATGAAGTAGCAACAAAATAATTTATGGTTGGGGGCTCACAACAATATAAGGAACTGTGTTAAAGGTCACAGCATTAGGAAGCTTGAGAACCACTGACTTTGATAGTAACTGTTTTGTTTGCTCGTAACAACATGGGTCAGAATTTTAGACAACACAGTATTTCATGTGTGTATCAAATAGCTCAAATGGAGTAGTTCAACTGGAGACGTGAACCTGGGGCCCTGGTTTCCCTTCTTAGCTCAACTGAGTTTTATACCCAGGGAGACTCTGCATGACTAAGATGGGTGGCCTCTACAAAATCAAACTTGCAATATGCATGGCTTCCTCTTGTGGAAAAGTACCAGCCAAGAGTTCCTCTAAAGAGTAGACCCAGGCCTGACCCAGTCACCTTTAGTTTTATATAGCCTCTCTATTCAGAAGGGAAGAAGCTGGAACTGGGACTTACCAGTTCTTCCTTATGCTAACTCTCTCGTCTCTTCCTATGCCTTCCTGTCTCTGCTCACAGATTTGGCTGTCATCATTGGTGCAGCAGGAGGTGGAGCTCTGCTGCTATTTGCCCTGGGACTCATCATCTGCTTTGTGAAAAAGAAGTAAGTGGAATCTCTCCAGCTGTCTTTAGCTGATTTGATGCCTCCTTGGATCATACTCAATGGTGGTGGGTGGGTGGGTGGATGGATGGATGGATGGATGGATGGATAGATGGATGGATAGATGGATGGATAGATGGATAATGGATAGATAAATGGATTTAGACAGGGTCTCATATAGCCCCACATGGCCTTGAACTTCCTATCCTCTTCTACCTCCTTGAATGCTAGGATTTCAGGCATGTCTCCACATCTAGCTTATTCATGTCAATGATGCTGGGGTTTTTTGCTTCCCAGTTCCCCACAAAGATCAATGTTAAATATTAACAAGGATAAATCACAATTTCACAGTGTGGGGAGGCACACCTGGGGGAACACACACATGCTTGCTTGAGTGCTCTCTCTCCCCCTTTCTCTCCCCCCTCTCTCTGTCACACACACACACACACACACACACACACACACACACACACACACACGTGTGTGTGGAGCGACATCCTGGCCCCAGCATGAGTCTCCTGTGTTTGCTTTTGAAGCTGAGGGTAGCAGGAGTGACTTTGGCGGGAACCACTCCCACGGCACCCGGAGGGCAAACAAGCCTTTTGCCCTGGCTTGTTCTTGGTTTCTTAAACAAACGTCTGTTTGTGCTTATCTTTGGGACTGTAACCCCAAAGGTGGCCGTAGAGCTAAGAGGAAGCAGGGCCTCATTAACAGCTGCTTCAGCTACTTGAAAGGTAAACAACTTTTTAAATAAAATCTCCTTTGACATCAGACTTCGTCAATTCTCCTATGCCTGATTAAAATCAGTGTGGAGAGGGCTGGAGAGATGGCTCAATGGTTAAGAGCAATTCACTGTTCTTCCAGAGGTCCTGAGTTCAATTCCCAGCAACTACATGGTGGCTCACAACCATCTGTAATGAGATCCAATGCACTCTTCTAGTGTGTATCTGAAGACAGCTGCAATGTACTCATATAAATTAAAAATAAATAAATAAAATCTTTAAAAAAATCAGAGAGATCTCTGCTTAGTTTATCGTGATTTGCACCTTCTAGAAAAAAAATTTTTTAAGTATGCAGGTGTATGTGGTACACCCATGTGTTTGGTCATGTTGTGGAAGTCAGAAAACAACATAAGGCATCACTCTTCAGTTTTCTAATTTTTCAAATAATTTTATTGTATTTTATTTATTATTTGTGTGTGTGCATGCAAGAGAGAGAGAGGGAGAGAGAGAGCACTAGTGTTCGAGCCCTCATGGATACATGCCACAGCCCATATTTGGTCAGAGGACAGTTTGTGAGAATTGGATCTCTCTTTCTACCATGTGAGTCCTGGAATCAAACTCAAATTACTCGCCAGGCTTTCTCAGCTTGCCCCACAGTACGCCTGTCTCCTCCCCGACACTGGGATTGACAGACACATGCCACCAAACCCAGCTTTTTACATGGATGCTGGGCATCTGACCTGGGTCCTCATGCTTGCACAGCAGCCACGTTACCAACTATCTCCTCAGTCCCCACACTTTTTATTATTTTTTTAATTCACTATAGCCCTGGGCAAATTCCTGCTGTGCAATGGGACTATCTTAAAACATCCAGCTGTTGAGGAATGCCTGGCTCCGTTCTGGTCCAAGAAGCCTTTTCCCCTGAACTGCACATTACTACATAAGAAAGCAACCTTTCTTCCCACTAGCTGGGACACATGCTGTTAACACTGAGCCCCATGAAGATTTGGATTTGATTGAAAGGAAGAGTCTAGCTATTGTACCTCCTTCTCCAAACTGTTCCAGATTGACCCGAGACAGTCTCTCTGTGGTCCCCAACTACATAAGGCTACATAAGGCTGCTGTCTGACATGCTTACACAAAGCCCCTGTCCCAAAGTTTTGTGTGTGTGTGTGTGTGTGTGTGTGTAGGGTGGCAGGCAGGTTCTGTAAGGACAAGGGGAAATACTGACACTGAACTTGTTTCTACATAGGTGTTTATTGAGGGTCTCTGTGGTACTAGGACCATGTAATATACTGGGGATAAACCAGGGGCAAGACAGAATATTTTCCACATTCCATCAGTAGTGGGGGAAAGCCAGGCACTGTGAGGACCTGAGGGAGGGATATCTGCTAAAGGCCTCATGAGAGAGTCTGGGGAGCTGGTCAACACCAGATGGATTTTTACCTCTCAGAAGCAGAGCCCGGGATTAGTGGGCTGCTAGCCCTTGCATTCTACAGCCCATTTGCTAATTGAACTGACAGCCTCCTTTTGAGTCAGCTATTGTCCACGTCCCTGCTGCTTTGTTCACCGAAGGCAAAGCTGTGCGCCCAAGGCAGACATGCCCACAATTGTCCACATCTGAGAACCAAAAAACACCGCACACACAAAGCAAAATCTAGGGTGGCTTCACCGAATCCTGGATTTTGAATGCACTTTATCTTCTGTCCCTGGTGGCTGCTGTTGATGGGAAGGGACAGAGCCACTCAGCTAATGATGAGCTGTTCTGCCCTCAGCTCTAGCAGAAAATTAGCTAGCTTGTACCCTTCTCTCCTCCTGAGTCATGGACATTAACTGTTTGGAATTAGTTAATCAGCTCTGCTCTGTGTAAGAGAGGCAGTGCTATTAGTACAGGATAGTACTGAATGTTCTAGAAGGTCAGTCTAGGCATACTGAACTGATGCAGTTTAGAAAGGCTTGTGCATTCCTATTACTGGGAAGACAAAGGGAGAGGATTACCAGGTATCTTCATTGTTGGTTTCCCTGAAGTCTATCAGAGGCAAAACAAATGCAACTCAAACCACCTCTTCCTCTTATAGTCCTCAGTTTCCACCTTGGAAACCTGAGACAAGAACTATTTGCTTAAGGGTAGCCCCTAGTATAGTTTCATTTTCAAACGCTAACAGCCTGCAAGGGCAAGGTGAGCTAGGTTTAGAACTCCTGTGTGTCACTTACCTGTTTCCTCATTCTGTTGTGTCACTCTCTACAAACAGGAAGAAGGTGGACAAGGGTCCTGCTGTGGGTATCTATAACGGCAATGTCAATACCCAGGTGCCCCAGACCCAAAAGTTCCAGAAAAGGCGAAAGGACAATGACTCCCATGTGTATGCTGTCATCGAAGACACTATGGTATACGGACACTTGCTGCAGGACTCGGGTGGATCCTTCACCCAACCAGAGGTGGACACCTACCGGCCCTTCCAGGGCCCCATGGGAGACTGCCCTCCCACCCCACCCCCTATATTATTCTCCAGGACCCCAACTGCAAAGTTCACTGCAGATGAGCTGGCTCCTAGTAGCCCTCCTGAGTCTGAGAGTGAACCCTACACTTTCTCACACCCCAACAAAGTGGAGGTAGGTGTCAGGGAGACTGGCATCCCCTTACTCAACATCCAGGGACCAGTGGAGGAGACTGAAGAGTAATGTGGCCCCCTTCCAAAGACTTTGCTGAGATGCATGGTACCAGACATTGAGACATGAAGAACTGTCCCGTCAAGAAGTCCCAGGGGAGCTCAATCAGCTAAAAGGAAGAGCAGCTTTTATAAGGTGCCATCACATCTTGTTCTTCTTGTGGACTTCTCCCAGGGATGAGCAAATCACGGCTTCTGGCAGGAATGCCATTCTAAAGCTCAGGCCTTTCTGAACTCAGGTTGTGTTGGGGCTGGCCGCAGGGACAGAAGAGAGACACGGTCCACCCAGACAGGACTACGATGAGCCCTGGATCCCTGGATTCCCAATCACAAGCAGAGACTTAGTTGATTCCCAGGAGCTCCGCTTGAGGTCTCTGCTCTCACTGGAGTCCTATGGATGGAAATGACAATGTGCTTTTTTAATAGTAGTAGTAGTAGTATTTATTTGGAGGCCCTGTATGTTTTTAGAAGGTTGGATGTGGAGCTGAGGTTGGTAGAATGCTTGCCTGACTTGCACAAAGCTCTGGGCTCCAACCTCAGGACTACATAAAAGCAGGCAGGATGGTGCACACCTGTAAGTTCGGGAGGATCGGAATTTCAAGTCATCATCAAGTATGCAGTGAGTTGAAGGCCCGCCCTCCTGGTCTGTGCAGGACCCTCTTGAGAACACACACCACTCTTCTGACCCCTGTAGTAATGACTCGTGCTAACTGGTTTGCCCAGCTATGCTTTGAGGTTTTGCAGACCACTAGATAAATGTGCACCTGGGAGGTAGATGGTGATCTACCCAGCCAGAAGAGTATCTGCATGTGTGTATCTCTTACTCAGTAATAGATTTCCTGTTCCTCCTTGACTGCATACAGCTGTCCCCCTGCAGAATTTACCACAGATCCCCTCCTTGAGCTGCCCTGTGTGTTGTGTGGCTCTCCCGGCTGCAGCAATACTTTAACATGTAGACAGAAAAATTGAGAATAACTGATTCTTTAAAAATATATAAATATGGGCAGTGGTGGTGCATGCCTTTAATCCTAGAACTTGGGAGACAGAGGCAGGCATATCTCAGTGAATTTGAGGCCAACCTGGACTATAGAGTGAGTTCTAGGACAGCCAGGGCTACACAGAAACTCAGCTATACAGTGTGACAGTGTGTATATACATTATATATATATATATATACATATACATATATGTATATATATATATAAAACATACACGCACACCAGACACTGCTGTCTGTATCAATTTCATGGTATTACTGCAGCCCATCCTTTGGTGGCTTAGAAACTGCATGGATTCAGTTCTGGAGCTCAGAATACCCAAACTAGCTTGACTGAACTAAAACCAGGGTGTTGTTAAAGCTGGGCTTCCAAGGCTCTCAGAATTTCCTTGCCTTTCCCAGCATCTAGAAGCATCCATGGCCAAGCTAGCCTGTCTGTCTGTCTGTCTTGGTATGACTGGTCACTAATTGAACTACTTGCTACTTTAACTTGCAGATCCAATGTAGTTCCCATATCAACAGCCTTAACTTAATCACCTGGGGAAAGTCCCTTTCCTGTGTTTCAGGTACCGCATCCACTGGCTGGAAGGTGTGAGCATCTCTGAGGGTAAGAGGAAGACATTGTTCTACCTCTCCCACCCTCCTGCCGCTGGTACTCTAAGGAGACCATACAAAATGACTCAGCCTAAAAAGTATTTGGTTTTGCCGGTAGATATATCTTTTTAAGTTTATTTTTTTTTTCCTAACGATCCAGCTCGGAGGACTTGTTCACGCTGGACACATATCCTTGACCAAGATGTCCAGCTGAAGTGAGTCCCAGGTGGCTCTGGCCCTCCACTAGGACATCCAAGACGACTTAGTCCCTGTCTCACCTGGTCGCCTCTACTCTGAGGCCATGTGCTTTTGGCTTAGATTGACCCTGAATTGTATGAAAAGCAAAGGAGGCGCTTCCAACACGTACAGAGTGAGGAGACATCGATACCCTCCATCATACCCTGCCGTGATGTAGAGGGAAAGCCATAGTAGCTCAGGACTCCGGCAAACCTTCTCCGGGAAATAAATGTGACTCATGATTCTCAGGGAATTGACCTTGGAAAGGCTACATCTTTCCCATGCAGCCTCTGAGGCAGAGCTCCTGGCCCTCTTGAGTTGTCTGCAACAAGGAGAGGGTTCACTTTGTAATCACACCCTAGGGATGTTCATGCACCTTTTCTTTCAGTAAATTTGCCTCTAACTCCTTTCCAGGAGAGAAGGTTGTCTCCTACCCTCCTACCCAACTACCCAAGGTGCTGATGACCCTCCATGAGGGGCCAGGACAGCTGCAGCTCCTTCCTTCTCCTGGAATCACCACGCTGAGCAGGGGCCCTGTGTCCTTCCTCCAATGCCTTCTCCCTTCTAGCACCCCTTGAGGAGACTGTTAGTCTCATATGTTGGTTCTTACTGTGTCAGCCCAGTACCCTTCTACCTTGATTCTGCTGACTTAGCACCCGTTGGCTGGGCCTGTGGCTGTGTATGGAAGGAAAAGGTTGATTCTTCCATGGGGACGAGCCAAAGTCCATCAGCTGTAAATCCAGTATAGGTTGGAAGACCAGTCTGTGGATCTGCAAAGCATGTATGAAAAATATTTATTTAATGACAGATAACATCGTATTCATTTACTTTTATAAATAAACTGATATACAAAATAAAATGCATGTCCATTTGTTTACAACTGCTGTCTGTGCCATATCTGTAGAGGCCCCTTGTTCAGAAGCCGTTTCTTTTCACAGGCCCCACAGTGGCCAAGTGGCTGCCCTGTCCGATGTTTACCAAGAGTTTACTGGACAAGAAACCAGGCTTTGGGCTGCCATATGTTCATATGATGCCACACCCGATGGGAAGCAATTATTTTTGTTTGAAATAAAAACTAGACCTAGCCAGGCATGGTAGTACATACATGTAATCCTACACTAGGAGACTGAGGGAGAATCATGAGTTGAAGGCTAGCCTGGGATACACAGCAGGAAAAAAGTTTTACATTCTGCCATCCATTTTGAGGTCTATGGTAGCGGCTATGAGTCAGATTTGGGCTGTAGTTTCACCCACAGTGGCCCACATTGTTTTTCAAGGCAGGTATTGTGATCTAAGTGATGGACATCATAAAGTCACACCATGGGACAGATCTCAAGCAGGAGGTTTATTGGAGAGGGGTATACAAAGACTGCCTCTGGGCAAGGATGGAGGGGAAAAGAGCGGGCAGAAGAGAGACTGGCCTTCTATAAGGGAATGAAGCACATGCACAGAGGAGGATATGCAACTTATTCATGGTGACTGGAAATGTGTCACATCTTGGCAGCTAGTGATAATGCATCCTGATGTCACTGGGTCCCTGGGGCAGACGTTGGAGATGCCTGGTTGCCAACTCACTGAATGTGGAAATCCCCATCTGGCCAAACTAACCAGGCAGTAAGCCTCAGGGATCCTGCAGTGTTGCAGAGTATTCGATCGTAGTGTGAACCCTGAGATGGTGTTATTTACTGAAAAAAATTTTTCTTGTTGTGGTGTGGCTCAGCCCTAGCACACACCTTTGATCCTTCTGGCTGGAATACAGACATGCCCTTAGTGCACACCTTTAATCCCAAACAATGAAGATAAAGTTACTTTCATGGGTAAAGGAAGCACCTGTGTTTGAAAGTGATGTCTAATTGAGTAGCAGACAACTGCGCAGCAGTTTTACCAGGACAGTTGTACGGAGGCAGGTTGAAGAGAAAACAAGCTAAACACAGGTGAGGCCTGAATGAGTCCGAGAGTGAGAAGGAACCAAAAGATCAGAACACATTGGCAAAGTTAATACAAGGGCAAACAGCAATTCAGGAGATACCTAGAGAGAGAAGCCGGATTTAATCCGTCAGCTTGAAGGGGAGTTTGAGCCAGAATAGCTGAGTTGAACCAGCCAACCAGAGCTCAGAAAGAACTCAAAAGGGTGAGCTTATTTTCAGAGGCTAAAAGCATTCTAAGCCTAGATAAGACTGTACAAAGGCTAGAAACTTTTAGGACAAGGCCTCAGTAGACTGAGGCAGTCAGCCCTGGAGATGACAATTTCATAAGGTGAATGAAAGTTACTTTTACACCCTAATCTCTCTCCAGGGCTGGGACTATAGGCACATATGCCTGCTTATCTTTTTTTTTTTAAAGATTTTAATTTTATGTGTGTGAGCGTTTATGTGTCTGAGTTTACGGATGATGTCAGCAGTCACGAGAATACTGAAAACCAAATGGGAATCCTCCTCAAGAGCAGCAAGTGCTTTAACCCTCCCAGTCATCTCTCTAACCCGTGCACAGCTTCTCCTCATGTGCGAGGGATCCAGACTTAGATCCTTAAAACATGCAGCAAGCATTCTGCCAGCTGAGTTGTCTTCCCAGCCCCCAAGCTAGCATTTACCAAGAGAAAGAAATTCTTTAAGCTGAGCATGCGGCCCAAGCCTATAATCCCAGCACTGGTAAGGTGGAGACAGATGGAGCCCCATAGCTCACTGGCAAAACCAGCCTAATGTGCTTGACAAGTTCCAGGCCAGGGGAAGACCCTGTCTCAAAAGATAGGGGGCATCTGAGGAAAGCCACCTGAACTCCTCCACACGTATATACATGGGCATATACACATACACACATATACATATCCCAGAAGCTGAGCAGATGCTAATGCCATGCCCTGGGCACCCCCAACCTTCAGAGCCACAAGTCAAACAAATCCTTCTTGACAAAATAACCAGCATCAGCCATTCTGTTAAAAAGCAACGAGACCAGTGAAGACAAGTATGTTTAGTTATCCCAACCCAGCTTCATATTTGGCCTGCAGGACCTCAGTATTGATGAGACGAAACTGTGAAGTCCCAGTAGTGCATGTGTATGTGTGTGTGTGAACTATGAAGTCCCAGGAGTGTGTGTGTGTGTGTGAACTGTGAAGTCCCAGGAGTGTATGTGTGAACTGTGAAGTCCCAAGAGTGTGTGTGCATGTATGTGGTATGTGTATACATGTATGTAGTGTGTGTGATATGTGTGTGTATGTGTGGTGTGTATGTGTGTGTGTCAACTGTAAAGTCCCACGAGTGTATGTGTGTATGAACTGTGAAGTCCTAGGTGTGTGTGTGAACTGTGAAGTCCCAGGACTGTGTGTGTGGTGTGTGTGTGTGTGTGTGTGTCTGGTCTCATGGTGGCTGAGAGGGGAGGGGTGAGTGAGGAGTGCCAACTTTGATTGAAATATGGAGTGGGACAGCCCTTGAGGTGAAGGTGGGTAAAGGATATTAGGCCAGAAACACTAGAAGATCCTGCTGTTACAGCCTACAGATCAGCTCAGGCAGGGCTGTGTGTGGATAGCAGGCAACCAAGCAGTTGGTGTTTAGGGAAAAGAATGGGTTTGAGAATAAGTTTCTCTCAACCAGACCAACTGTTTGACTGTAGGATAGGTTTGATACTTTTAGTTTGCAAAGTATATTCACAAACATTCACTTCAGCTCACACTCAGCCCTGCGCACATAAAAATTCCACAAAATTCTGAACTGAGTAAGTTCTGAGAACCACCTGCCGCTCAGGGGAGTAAAAACAGCTGGATTCATCTTTTCCCTCTCCCCACCAATCTCCTTCCTTCCATACAGTATAAGGAGATCTACAAGACATTGCCCCAAATCATTGTCAGACCCCTGTACATCTGTTCACCACTTGAAAGGCAATACCCTCTAGACGAGTGTTGATGGGCAGGAAATCCAGTATCTTCAACAGTAAACACTGAGAGAACCAGAGGGTAGGGACAGGGACAGGTGGATGTCATCCACAGGAAGGTCATCTTAGGGTGGGTATCATCCACAGGAAGGTCATCTTAGGGTGGGTATCATCCACAGGAAGGTCATCTTAGGGAAGTCAGGACACAAGACATTTTTATAGAGACAGACTCATGGGAGTGATGGGCAGGAAGACCATATTACCCAGATCCTTGTCAGCGTGTTTCCCAGGCTTGTGGCTGGAACATCTCAATGCACCCTGACTTCTTGGTATTTTTCTATATAATCAACCTCTTAGCAAGGTGATTGTTTGTGTTAGCTGACCAGAGCTAGGATAGGAGACACACCGCACATTTAGATGATTCTGGTGAATCACCGGAAATTCCAGCTTTTGTTAGTTATTTAAAAAAAGATTATCAGTTAACATCCTAATCATTTAGGTTTGGCTTTTCTCTGGAACTTAGAAAGATGGAGACCAGGAGGGGTAATCACAGGACAAATCCTTACAACCAGAAAGTGTAAGGCTGGTGGGAGCCACCAACTCCGCTGCTCAGTGGCGATGGTGGCTTTCTCTACACCTCTCGTCACTCCAAGGTATATTTAGCACATTTCACTCCTGCCAGTCTCAGCCCAGTAGCTCAGACCTCCTGGAGCCTCAGTCCTTAGAGCTTTAAAGTGAACAGGTCATGAAACCGAGAGTGCACCCGTTGTTGCCCTTGTTTTGTTTATGCGTCTTAATAGAAAGCTACTACTGAGTTTAAAGCAAATTTTAAAGTTGTCAAAGAAGTGGGACATCGTTTCCACTCCAGACACCAAAGAAAGGGCTGTAAAAGGCATTAATGACACATTGCTTGGGCCCTGATTGGATGTTCATTTGAAGACAATTGCTAAGTTGCTAAGATGATTAATTTTGTCTTTACCCTGTAAGGTACCCAGATACCTTGGGGCGGGTGAGTGTTGTGGCTGTGCCAATATTTAAAAACTCATGAGGAAGCCAGGTAACATTGTAAATACCTACAATCCCAAGACTTGGGAAGTTAAGGCAGGAGTTCAAGTCCAGCCTGTTATATAAGACTCAATTTTAGGAGAGGGGAAAGGGGACAAATTATTTCCCTCCTCTAATGCTTATATAAATAACAAGAAGCTCTTGTTCTAGGGAAGAGCTGTCCAGTGTTTACTACCTGCACTGGTTTCTTCAGGCTCTTCACAGCTGCCATCTTTTTCCCCATCTTAAGGTTCTGACCTTTTCCCCTGAGTGAGCTTGACTTCCCTGAGGTGTCACTTAAAGACAGAGTGAGCACTTGACCAAGAAGTAAATTTGTCATTTTAGCTTACAGTTATTTATCCCTTCATTCTGTCAGGCAAAGAATTATTTACTGAGTGCTAACTAGGCCCTGGGGGATAAAGCAGTAAGCTTGCTTTAGGCTTCCAGTGGGGTTGAAAATTGGAAGAAGCAATAACAATTGATAGGTAACACATTGTATTATGTAAGTGCTATAAAGCACAAGCTGGAATTTGAGAGAAGTTGGGGAAATCTCTCTGAGGAATGATAATCAAATAAACCTGTGTGACATCCCGTTCCCTAGGAAACAGGCCTGCGTTACTGAAAGTTACTGAAAGCCAAGAACAGTGAGGTATGGATGGAGAAACTGCAGTGGGAGAGAGAGAGACACAGGAGGGCTGGCCTCTCAGCACTGTAGAAAAGCCTGGGCCACACCCGTATACCTAGCATTGCGAGTTCCAGGCCAGCTCAGGTTACACAGGAAGTCCCTGGTTCAATAAATAAATTAATATCACAATCGCAAATAAATGAATATCATAATCCAAGTCAAAAACTGACAAAAAATAAAAGAGACTATACAGACAACAGAAAAAAATTAAACGCAGCAAATGCAGAGTGTGGTGACTCACACCCAAAAACCCTGCACCTGGGAGGCTGAGGAGAAAGGATCGTTATAACTTCAAAACCAGCTTGGGCTATGTAGATCATCCCAGGCCAATCCAGAACAACCAAAAACCAAGCAGTAACAAATGTACTGACAATAGCCAGGCCTTTTGGTACAGGCCTTTAATCCCAGCTACTTGTATGGAAGCTGAGGCAGGAGAATTCACAAAGTAAAAGCAGACACATGGCTCAGGACATAGCTCACAGCTCAGTAGTAAAGCTCCTGCCTTGCATGCACCAGCTCTGTATAAAAACAAAGGGGCAGAGAGATGGTTCCATGGTTAAGAGCACTTGCAGAAGACCAGAACTTGTTTTTGAAGCGCCTGAAGAGGTGGCTCACAACTGCCTGGAACTTCAGGTGATCTGTGGCCCTCTCCTGGCTACTTCACAAGCTCCTGCACCACGTGTGCATAGCCATGCAAAGACAGACACATACACTCATAATTTAAAATAAAGAATAAAAAAAAGGAAACAAGACACAAAATTTGCTATTAGCTAACTGCTGCCCTTCATTTTACATGGTTAGAAAAAACATAAGTGGCCAGGTGGAGGTAGCAAACACCTTTAATCCCAGCACGTGGGAGTCAGATGCATGTGAATATCTGTGAGTTTGAGGCCAGCCTGGTCTACAGAGCTTCCATGACAGCCAGGACTACACAGAGGAACCCTATCTTGAAAAATCAAACCAAACAAAAACCAAAACATAAGCATCTAAAATCAGAAGGAATGTTAACGATTTATTTTTTGACCAAACTGCACATTTTATGGATGATGGCCTCTCAGGCCCAGCTGAAGGAGGAGACTTAGGAAGTGTGTGCTGGAGAGATGATTCTTCCATATCTAGGGTGTGATCTCTCCTCACTTCTTCTCCAGAGGCAACCCTGTGACCCTTCTTCAAATGCAACCTCTTTGACAAACATGGACAAACAGACATTACCAACAATGATGCTAAATTTGTCATACACCTCTAGTGTCCAGTCACTTCTAGTGTTCGATTAGACTACTTTAAGTGGCCTAGGTATGGATTGATAACAAGGTCCCTCTGAGACAATAAAGCCTTTGTTTCTGATGGTTAAAGAAAAAAAGTTCCATTTGCATCCTCCTAATCAGTGACATTGATTTTTAAAATGAAAAATTGCACTTTTGCTACAATTGCTACCAGAGTTGATTTCTTGAACAAACTTTACCTTCAGATCATTGCTGAGGCCTGAGAAGTAATTGAACATGGCATCCCATCTGCTTTGGTTTGCCTAAAGAGTTTTATTGCTGGTAGCATTAAAGCAAGGGACATTTATCTTTCTGGGCATTTGATTCAATTCAGTTATATCCAATCACTCTTACTGACTACCCATTGTGTGCAAACTCCCAACCTACACGCTGATGACAGAGAGGTTGCCATGTAAAGTGCTGGTGAGGCAGTGTGCAGGCACGGGGTGGCCAGGCAGGGAACTGTAAGCTTTAAGTAGTGACAAGAATGGCCCAAAGGAGCCAGGCAGTGGTGGTGCATGCCTGTAATCCCAGCACTCTGGGAGGCAGAGGCAGGCAGATTTCTGAGTTTGAGGCCAGCCTGGTCTACAGAGTGAGTTCCAGGACAGGACAGCCAGGGTTATACGGAGAAACCCTGTCTCGAAATCCAAAAAAACAAAACAAAAGAGAACAAAAAAAGAATGGCTCAAAGGTAAGGCTGACTCCATCCCATGAGCCATTAATAAGCTATTAATCCTTGAGCTATTAATAAGGCTGGTAAGAAACAAGAAGCAAACTACATATGGGTACGTGCTGACATAGATTCATTTTGTTTTCACAATGCTGGGCGTAGAACCCAGAGCCTCATAAACACAAGGCAAACACTAACCACTGAGATATATTCCCAGTTAAACAGGTCAGTACAATGTCAGAGTCACATCATAGTAAGACCATGCCTAATCAGCTGGGACCAATATGGCTAATGCAGAAGATCATGGTTGCTGTGAAGAGACACCATGACCATGGCAACTAAGAGAAAGCGTTTAATTGGGGCTTGATTATAGTTTCAGAAGTTTGGTTCATTGTCATTGTGGCAGGGGTATGGTAACATGCAGTCAGACATTGTGCTGGAGAAGTAGCTGAACATTCTACATCTAGATCTGCAGACAACAGGAAGAGAGAGACACTAGGCCTGGCCTGGGCTCTTGAAATCTCAAAGCCTGCCCCCAATGACACAATCCCTCCAACAAGGCCACACCCACCCCAGCAAGGCCACACCTCCTAATCTGTCCAAATAGTGCCACTCCCTGATGACTAAACACTCACTCTTTCCAGGCCGACTCACCTGCAACCCACACATCAAGGGCCAGCTCTACTGTGCCGTCCAGGCAAGGTGCAGGGGGGCCTGCTCTCCCAAGTGCTGCAGCAGGTAAGGGTGAGGGCCAGTTCTCCTTGGCGCCAGCTCTCCTGTCTGCCATAGGTGGCAAGGGGAGAGGAGGGTGGTCATCTCTCCCACACCCATGTCAACACATAGCAGACAAGATATGGGGCTGGCTCCCCCAGTGCTGTAGCTGGTGAGAGGCAGGGGCGGCTCTCCTGCTCTCGTGACCCCAGGACCACATCTCCCATCAAAGATGGTGAAGGGTGAGGTGGGGGAGGAGGGTATCTCTTCTCATCCATGCCACCGCACAGGAGATGAGTGATGGGTCCTCGTCTCCTACACTTTTATCCTTGAGAATGGGCTCACTCGAAGCTCCAGAAAAGTATAGTACAGCAACTGGCTAGAGGCAGGGTCAGCTCTCCTGATCTAATGACCCTAGGGCTAGCTCTCCCCTAATGCCCAGGTAAGGGGCAGGGCCAGTTACTCACATCCCTCAGATAATCAACATGTTTCCAGGCACCCCAAACCAGGGACCTCTGCCTGGCCTTTGGTGGTAACAGATCCCTGCTGCTTCAGGGCCACAGACCTGGACCCCAGTGGCAGCACAGGCTAGGACCCCCACCACGGTCCCTGGTGTCATTGCTGGGTACTCACATCAGGCTGTTCCTCACTGCCCTGGAATCTCCGGTTCTGCCTCTCCATTGCGCCCACATCCTTCTGTTTCTCCTTCTCTTCCATTTCTCCACCACTTACTTGCTCCTCTTAGTGGTACCTGGGGTCATCTCAGGAGTGGCCTCAGGAATGCTATAACCCACTCCTGCATTATGGTGCCAGGGAGGGGTCATCTCAAGCTCGTTTTCTTCAGGGAGTATTAGGCTACTAAGGATTCAGATGTTCATAGGTCAGAACGCTGACACAGGAGCCACACATTGCAGCCCCTCTAGGGGATGAGGTACAAGTTTCGTAATCAATGAATCTGTTCAGGACCCGCTAGAGGCAGATGCTGAGATGGGGTCACATGTGAGGGAGATTTCTGAAAGGAAGTGCCTGTGAAGAGAGGTACGGGGAGTCTGTATCATGAGAAAGAAAGAAGTTCATGGGAGTGTGGCTGTTTTATATTTATTTATTTTTGAGATAAGTCTCTTTATGTCAGCCAGGGAAGAATTAAACTTGCAGTCTTCCTATATCTGCTTCCCAAGGGATAGTATTTCAGGGTGACTGGTCCTGAATCAAAGTGAGGTTTGGTTTTGTTTGGCTTTACAAGACAGATCTTCTCTGTGTAGCCCTGACTGTTCTGGAACTCAGTGTCCAGACCGGCCTCCAGCTCAGAGATCTGTGTCTGCCTTCCTAGTTCTGGGATTACAGATAGACGCCACCATGTCTGACTCAGTAAGAGATTTCTGTTGTTGTTGTTGTTGTTTGTTTGTTTTTTGAGACATGGTTTCTCTGTGTAGCCCTGACTGTCCTGGAATTTACTCTGCAGACCAGGCTGGCCTCAAACTCAGCACTCAGAGGTCTGGCTGCCTCTGAGTGGTTTTTAAGAGTCTTCATTATACATCCTGAGTTGAATGTGGGGATGTGCCTTCCTGATAACTCATATTAAGGGACAGAACTGAAATCTTAATCATAAACTGTCTTAGGTAGGGCCTCTTGGGTCTTTCATCAGGGGTGATTTGGGACCGCAGGTCACACTGGCCATGTTTTCAATATAGTCATCCCAATAGGAACAGCTACTGATGTTTTGGGTGAGCAGAGGTCAAGGATATGGCTAGCAGCCTTCTACACACAGAATGCCCCACACCTAAGTGTCCACTCAGCCAACAACAGTGCTGAGGTTAGGGAGCTCTTCTTGGCTTCTAGGACCTTTGGCAAGAAAGCCAGCAGTGTAGGCATCTTCATCAGGCATGGAGTAAAGTGAAGGACATTCTACAAAGACCTGCTTCCCCATGAAGAAGCTCACTGAGCCAATCCAGTAGATCAGAGCTCAGACAGCCCTGACCAATACAGAACCGCTGAAGTCGGGCTGCCTGAGGAATAACTTCTATTCAGAAGTCTCACTTAGTGCCTGAGAATCGCAACCTCTTTCCAATTTAGATGACAAGCATCTAAATACACACATATTTTGCAGAAGTTACAGAAACAATTGTCAAAAGGTTTGCACTTTAATCCCTGATGCAGACCGAGCATGACTTTGCACCCAGTGGCATCCAAGGCAGACAGGCTCACGCCTGTTGAGCCATCCTGTCAGTGGAGTTTGGAATTTGAATTTTCTTTATTCAGAATCTTCTGAGTCTTGTCAACTGTCAGTAGAAAATCTCCTCATAAATACTGGATAGAAATACTGGGAGAACGTTCTAGAAGATTGAGTATTGACATCTCAGGGGCATTCCGCCTAGAAAGTATGACCCGGAGACATTTTAAAAAATATGATTGATGTTTAAACTGTAAAACACTTTTGAGGACACCTCTAACTCACATGTTCTGTGTCTCCAAGTACACATAAACATCAGCTCTCAGGAAACTGTGGAATCCCATGGATGTCAGAGCAGTACACGGACTAGATGAAGCCTGGATTCCAACTGTGTACACGTTGTTCTCAGATGGTATCTGGCATGCAGAGGGTTCAGCCCAGGCAGTGAGACAGCATTGCCTGGGTCTCCTGTGATGTCAGGGCTTAGGTCATCTGTGGGAAGCATGTGGGTGGAGGCAGGAATATTCCTCATCTCTGCACTCTAGACAGTATATTCTGTAGTGGCTGTGTCCTTTACTCAGACACATCTATGGATCCACTCCACAACCCCAGGCAGGGTCCTTCTGCCTCCCTGGCGACTCCTGGCTTTTGTGGAGGTCAGAAGATGTCCATTCCACTTTGACCCTGCCTTTGAGCTTGGCTCTAGCAGCTCACTGGTCTATTGCAAATGGTGCAGATGAAACAACAATTTTGAGGCTGTGTCTTCCCCAAGGCTACAGGACTAGGGAGCCGCAGAATTGGACTCTAAGTCAAGGATTCCTTCCTAACCCAGAGCTACTACTGTAGAAGAACTGAAAATCTAGTTCATGGTTTACCCAGTTAAGAAAACTCTAACATTTAGAGCAAACTCAAATTACCATTGCTATTGACCTGGTATTTAAACTTGCCTGTCTTCATCCAAAACCAGTTCCCTACTACATTGCTTAGCTCTTTTAATATATATATATATATATATATATATATATATAAGTATTTTGTCTGCATGTACATCTGCACACAAGAAGAGGGCACTGGATTCCATGGAAATACAGTTATCCATCTATAGTTGTGAGTAGCCACATGTGTGCTGGGATTTGAACTCAGGACCTCTGGAAGAGCAGCCAGTGGCCTTAACCACTAAGCCATCTCTCCAGCCCAGCTTAGCTCTACTCTCAACACAGAAATAGAAGAGCAACTCGCAGGCCCAAGACCAACCTAGTCCCATGGTCTCTGAACTTCAAAACCCAAGAATTCCACAGCAAGAGCTGGCTGGGTGGGGTAGAGCGAGCTAGGCAGGTGCTTGGCCATCCTGGGCCCCAGGTCTGGGCTGGTGGATGGTCTGGAGGAGTACTTTGCACCCAGCTGCTTTCTACAGAGGACAGAAACTCTCAAGAGTTCATCTTCAGCCAGCTGAGAGACTTAACCTCCCCTGTGGCAATTTAAAGATTGTGTTAGCACAGCTGTATTCACAGTGCATGAAACAACAGTGCCTCTTGGTGGAGAAGGAGGGAATTGTTCCAAGGGTGGGTTTATCCAACTTGATAAACAAGCCACACTCATAGGTCACTGTCTCAGTAAGTGGCAAGCAAGGAAGAAACTGGCATCAGGCCTCAGAAATAACCGAAAAACTCTGAATGGAATTGTATTTTTATACAATTCTGTATTTCTAATAATAAACACACCAAGTGTTGTCACCCCTTTTAAAATTATTCATCATTCATTCACTCATTCATTCACTCATTCTGTGTGTATGTGTTTTGCTAGAGCTTAAACCCAAAGTCTTAGGCATGCTAAGCAATCATTATACCATTGAGCTACAGCTACAGCAAATGTGATATTCTCAATCCAATAAGGGAACTAGGGATCCTTGTTAAGGTTTTTGAGTTTTTGTTTTGTCCCGTTTTTTTAAATTTTGTTGTTGTATTTGTTTATTTGTTGAGAGAGTCTCCATCTGCAGCCCTGGCTGACCTGGAACTCAAAGATCTCTGGCTGATCCTGTTTCACAGGTGCTGGGATTGAAGGTGTGTGCCACCACGCCCCACAGCTTTTTGTTGTGTTTTTTGAAATAGGGTCTCATCTCGGCTCAGACTGCTTAGCACGCCTTCTGCCTCAGCCTCAAATTACTGCAATTACAGGCACAAGCCCCAGCGCTTGACTTAGATGATTTTCCCCGTATGAGTATAAGGGATATCGTGAGAACATGTGTGGGGGCCAGAGGACAACGCTGAAGAGCTGGCTTTCTCCTTCTACCATGAGACACACACGCATCAGACTCAGGTCTGCAGGCTTGTATGGTAACCACTTTTATGTGTTCAGCCATCTTATTGGCTCGGATAAGTGTTTTGTTATAATGGTTAGAATGAAGTGAAATTTAGCACTTATTATTTCTATTGTTCAAATTTGAGTTTTAAAGTGGGAGACAGGATGAGAGAGATGGTTCGGTGATTAAGAGCACACACTGCTCTTATAGTTCAAATCCCAGAACCCAAATCAGGTGGCTCAGAATTATCTATCCTGCTCCAGGGAGATTTGATGCCTCTGGTCTCCATGGTCACGCCCTAAAAATAAAATAAAAATGGAAACTGTTGGGATAATTAAATTGGTGGGACTGGAAAGAGCTTTGTGACAGTGTTGAGACCTTATACTTGGACTTTTAAGGTATGGGTCAAAAGGGTTTCATCATTACAAAGTATCTTGTATAGTGATCAGCTGACAACTTAGGCTCTTTGCAAAGGATTGAAAAGCAGCAAATTAGCAAAGTGGTTCTTAGTGGGTCTTTTATTAACCAGACCCCTCTGATGCCATCCAGTGGATCTTTTCTTAACCAGACACCTCTGATGCCATCCCACAGCTGTTTACACTCTAGAGCAACCTACTATGGGAAGATCGGGAGTTGGGCTTTGAGGAGGGAAGATTTCATGAATGAAACCTGGAGCTCAAACCCAGAGTCAACACAATGTTTCATTTAAAAAAAAAAAAAAGAGAGAGAGAGAGGCAAACACAGCTGTGAGGACAGGTGGACTGAGTTTGGAGTGTGCAGGTGTTCTAACCCTGAAACAATACAGGCTGATGCACAGGAAATCATTCTTTTTCCCATACTGCCCTCTTCTGGTGGAAGAAGGTAATATTTATCGCCTGCCTAGATTGCCTTTCTATCAAGACCCACAACCTCTTGGGAACAGTAAGATTTCCATAATAGTAACTAAAGAAATCTGAGCAGGACTGTTTGGAATCAGAGCTTTTAGCTGGCTGGCCATTCTGAACACAGGCTTCAGTCTTAACACTAACAGCCGTGCCTTGTCACCCTGCCCATGACTTCAATTCCATACAAGGCAGTCTGGTGGTGACATACACAGCTCGATAGATACCGGCTTTCTCCTGCCCTAGTCAATCAGTCACACTATCATCAGCGTGATACTGATGGAGAGAACACCCGAACTGGGTCCACAAAGGTGGCCTCGAAGCAACTAGAAGCCACTTGAGGAAGGGAAGGCATGAGGCTACTGTTTCATTTTTGGAGAGTTCTCATCATGTGAGACCAGTATTCTATAGAGGTGGGAAGGCTCAGGCCTGTGGAATCAGCCCAGTTATAGTAACACATACTGTCATAGGTGGAAAAAAAAACCATACTACATATAAGTTCCTGCAGTATGGTAGGCTCAGTGATGCTCTGGGCTGATAAGACGCAATGTGGAACCCCTGGCTGGCTGTAAGGAGTGTGAGGGAAAGGAACACGCTCGCCAGGCAATGCTGGCAACTGTTATATTCGGCTCCTGGACCAGCCTCCTGGGACGATAGAGGCAGATGGGAATCTTCTTGGGAAGCCTTGATACCCCACTCATCCTTTACTCCACAGCAGACCCCTGCAGGCCTGTGTTTCCCCAGATGGGTCCCCAACAAGAGAAGGGGTAGCCCCACTCCATATCCCAAACGCGCCTGCCAGAATTGGAGTGTGTGTTGTCTTCCAACAGAGGGAAGTAGTCTCTACAGAAAGGTTTGGGGCTGGGCCCCTGGAATCTCCCCGCCCTGATCTGCCGACCAGCCAACTTCTGGAATGGTGCACCAACTTTATTTGCAAAAACCAAGCAGAGAGAGGGACAGAAAGGTCTCCCCGCCCCTCTGGGCCCTGCAACAAATTGTCTCTCCCAGAGAACCACCACGCCCGCCCTACTCACCAAAGTTCAGCTCAGCCCACCGACACCCCGCCCAAATAGCAAGCCCACAAGCCCCGCCTATCAACAGCCTTCTGCTCTTTGTGGTTCGTACCCTTCCCGGCCCCCGCCCAGTCCCTCCGCCCGGAGCTGCGCTACACAGTGGCAAACTGGGGCTACACAATGGCAAATTGGCAGATGTAGGGCAACTGATCCCGGCATCGCTTGTCGAACCACTTGCCGTTGGCTGCGCCGGACAGGGCGGCGCAGTTCTCGGCTTTGCCGCCGTCGGGTTGCGTCGTGATTTCCGTCTCCCAGTTCTTGTAGGCTAGGCGACCGCCGGTCATGTCCACCCAGGCGCCTTCCGCGGCCATGTCGTTGAGGCCAAGCCAGATCTCCGCCTCGCTGCCCACGCTCTGGCGCGCGTACTCGAACAGCGCCTCATTCTCTAGCTCTGACTGCGGCGTGCCCAGCGTGCCCCCTTGCGAGATGCAGTCCTCGCTCGCTTCATGAAAGGTCTTCGGCTGGGTGAAGGCCAGGAGGCACTTCAAGTTCACCTTGGTGCCCTTCAGGCACACTGAAAGGAAAGATGGCTGTCACAGAAGGTTTGGATGCTCCAAGGCCGAGACCTCTCCCAGGCTGACTCCCACCCTTCCTCCCATCCCATCCATCTCCTGAAGCCCGCTTGCTCTCGCTTCAGTACCCTGCTGTGGCAGACACTGAAGAGCCCAGTAAGAGAACATGGCGCCCTGCTCCTGGAATGGTCACCCCTCTGCTGCAAAGGGCCACTTAGCCAGGGTCACTGACTTCCAGAGGTAAAGGGAGTGAAGAATACACCTGGTCCCTGACAGTTTCCTGGGCTACAGCACCAGGCACTGGACCTCAGCCCACCCATCTCAAAGGCCAACCAGAGCCTCCTAGGATGAGCTCAGTCACCAGACCCGTCCCTAGGATCAAGCCACTAGCTCACACTGCCAGGCATTTACCTACTTGAACTAGAGACCACAGTCTGGGTACTTAGGATCTACCACTCCTGCCTGAGGGCCAGCAAACTTCTCCACAGGGGATCAACACAGGAGACCTCTGCCCAGACTAGGTCCCTGGCTGGGTGAGTGAGTGGAGCTGGAAGAGATGAGACTGCAGGAGCATTTGTAGAAAAAAAAAAAAAAAAAAAGACCGCAAGGAATGGCCATCTCAAAAGCCACTCTGAACTAGCGTGCTCGCGGCAACACTGGTCTCCCAGGTTAGGAGGACGGTACCCATGGTAAGCTTGCTCTAACAGTCTGTGTTTAGCTTAATTTCTAACGTAAGCATCAGGCAGATGGAGTGTGTGCTTTCTCCTGTGGGTGTCACATATGTCAGAGCTCCATATTGATCCTGCCCCTTGCACTTAGCCATTCCACCCACCGAATAGTCAAGAGAAACATTCCCATGTTCAAGATGACCGTGATGGAGAGGGACAACAACTTGAAAGAGGACTAGCCTGGCAGAGTGGATGGCCAGTCTGCTTGGGCTACCCCAGAGTAAAAGCTGCCTCTCCTGGCTGCTAGAGTGCCCAAGCTATGGGGCCTTGGTCCTGGTTTGCCACTTCCCAGCAGGGTGACCATGAAAATCCCTCTGCCTCAACCCATCTTTTTTTTTTTTTAAATATTTTATTTTTAGAAGTTTTTTTTTTGTGTATGTGCATGTACCTGTGTGAGTGTATACCGTGTCTGGGTAGGGTTGCCCTCAGGGCAGAAGACATTAAATCCCTTGGAGCTAGAATTATAGATGGTTGTGAGTTACTATAGACTCACAGTTCCCTCCACCACACACACTTTAAAAATAAAGCATGCTTGCACTGCATGAAGTGCAGTGCCCATGGACGACAGAGCGTGTTAAGTCCTCTGGAACTGGAGTTACCGGCCAGTGTGAGCCACCAGATATGGTGATGAGACTCAAACTCTGGTCCTCTGTGAAAGCAACAAGCATCATCAATTGCCATGCCATCTTTGCAGCCCCTATCAGCTGGCAGATTGGTCTGGCGAATGCTGGCCTGGTTGCTGGGATTCAGAGACCATCTGTAGAGCTGCAGAGGGATGGACTAGACGAGGGCATGCAGCAATGTTCCCAAGGGCTGTGAGACTACTAAGTACAGTTCCTCTGAGACTGGCCCTACTCCAGAACTCTCACTTCACTGGACAGTGTTGGGCTTCTGTTGGAGCACCCTCTGACCTCTAGACCACCCCACCATACCCTGTGGTTGTGACCAGACCCAACTTTGCCTGACTGGGTGGGTCTCACAGATGTCAGTTAGGCAACCTCCCCTGGGGAGCATGTGTGGACTCTTGAGCTCGGTTGGCACTGGCTGGAAAGAGCCTTCTTCCTCCATGCTGCCCGTTACCAGCCTTGCCCCTTCTTAAGTGTGCTCCCCCAAACGGCTCTCCCGCACTTACCGGTCTGTAAGGCCTGCTTCTCCTTCAGCAGGGCCACCTCCTGGGCCAGGCCATCCAGCCTGTTCCTCAGCTCCTCAAACATCTTTGGGCTCACCAAATCTAGGACCAAGGCACGAGGCAATGTAAATCCAAGGTATAGGCAGATGCTCCCTTCCCTGTTGGCCAGCCCCAAAGACGCAAGAGGAAATTCCCTCTCCCAGCTGAGATCTCCTGGTGTTCCCTCCTCTGCCCTCTGTCCAAGGAACAGACCCTCTGGTGGATCTTTTTGGCTGTTCCTGGTTCCTCTTAGGTTTCTCTGTCCTACATTTGTCAAGGTGGGGCTGGGATTAGCAGGACTCAAGGGAACAGCCATTTCATCAGCTCTAGTAGGACCATGGGCTAAGAAATCACAGAGGTCAATATCCCTAGGACTGGAGGGTAGAGGGGGATACGGGGCTGGATATGGGGGACAAACAGAGAGAGCAAGCCCTAGGCTGAGTTGAGGGTGACAGGGTGGAGACACATGTTCACCAACACAGCTCCACCTTCTCATATATACAGTGAGATGACAGACAACAGAGCTCTGAAATGACTCTGAGGAAGCCCAGGAGAAATGACACAGCACAGGGTGTGTGCCCCCCAGCTGCAGCTGGGGGAGAGCAGGGAAGCTGCTTCCCAGAGCAGCCGCTGTAGAAGGACTGGGGCCTGTTGTGTACCACCTTAGCCATGCTCGCAACCAGCCCTATGCCATGGGCAAGTACCATCTTGAGTCTCCACCATTTCACAAGGAAACTGAGGCCAGATTTAAATACTTGCCTAGGATGGTAGAGCAGCCCAAACCCCCGATCCAAGTAGCCACAGAACCCCACTCCTAGCATGCCCTGGGGGCAATGTTGGCAACGAACCACACAAGGCATTCAGTCCTCCTATTTTAAAATGAGCATTTTGCAGACAATTATATTCATCTGACTTGAATCTGTTCAAGTCAAACAAACATCCCCACTCAAAACAACCCCAAAATCTCCTTTCCAATTCAGACTGTTCCCTGCAGAAGTCATCTCTGTTACATTTGGGATCTTTCTGGAATAGCTCTCCACATTCACAAGACATTTACTTTTAGTCAGCCCATTCAAATTTTCTAAATAATCACTGACATATGCTAGTTGTTCAGGCTAGCAGGATTCGTCTCAATGCATGACAAATCCCTTTGTCAAAGGGATGTCAATTTAGTATCCATTCGTTTTTGAATTTTGTTCACATTGTAAACTCAGTCTTCAGTATTTTGGTTTTGCCAATTTTTAAGAGAGTTTCCCTGTATAGCCTTGCCTGGCCTGGAACCCACTATGTAGACTAGGCTGGCCTCAAACTCACAGAGATCCACCTGCCTGTCTCCAGGGTCCTGAGATTAAAGGCATGCATCACCTACACAAAAGGCATGCACACCCAGCCTTGTCTTGTTTGTTTGAAGTTCCAAAGCCAAAACCAGGAAGTCACACAATACAGGCAGCAGGCACACCAGAGCACAGAGGGGGCTGCTTAAGTCTAATCCTGGAGTTTTGTTTTGTTACTCTTTTTGAGACAGGTTCTGTAGCCTTGGCTGGCTTCAAATTTGCTTTACAGTTGAAGATAACTGTAAATTATAATTCCCCTGTCTCCACTTCTGGAGTGCTGTGGTTAAAGCACACACCTTAACTCTGGATTTTATGTGATGCCGGGGATCAAACCCAGTTTCTTACAGACACTAGGCAAGCACCACGCCACTGAGTTCTGCCTGTTCTTTGCTGTAGCCTTGTGCTCCAAGATGCTGATTGTGTACCTCACTGTGGAGGTTAAGAAAGCCTGTAGATTTTTTTCTTCATGCGCTTCCCTCTCTTTGGCTGGACTCCAGGGCCCCATTTCTCTGACTCTTCCTGCCATCCTCCAAGTCCTACAGGGGTGAGCCTCAGTCATTACCAGAACATTCTGCTCTTTCATCTCCACCCATCCCAGGATGACCTCACTACTGACAGGACTATGGAGATAGGTCTTGGCGCCTCAACATTTCAGAGGAGAACAGAGGTTCCTGAACTCAATCTGAGGGAACAAGGCTGACACCCCATGAAAGTAAGAGTCCATCTCTTCCCCTGTCCCCTCTCAGTGCCAAGCAAACGTTTGTCCATGGAGGACTTTATATATATTATTAAATGCTGACTTCAAATCTTTGAGCAAATTCTACCCTCCTGGGCTCACAGTTGAGGAAGCCCAGGCTGGCACTCCCTGTTGGGAACTGGCCATCTCCAAGCTGGATGTTTGATTTCTCTAACATATCAGGTACCAGATGGGGAGAGATGCTAGTTTAGAAAACCTAGAAAGGTTATATCCATTCTAAGAGTCAGAGACTCTTGAACCTCTGACAACCATTTTTGCTGTGAGAACTCCCCAAGCAACAGAAGGTCTTTCACCAAAGCTCCCAGGAGGATCCATCAAGATTAGATATGAAGGGAGGATCATGAGGAAACTAGGAGGGCAGCTGTGCCCAGAGTGTGACTGCTCCCCAGAAGAGAAAGGAAAAGCTGCTCCTAGGGCATTGGGAGGGGCAGCTGCCCCCCTCCCCCCTCCCCCCTCCTCCCCTTACCTTTCTTGGCATTTGCAGCCTTCTTGGTCTTGGGAGTGGGTGACTCTGCAGTGACCTGGGACAGGAAGGAGAAGAGGCAGAAGAGCAGGTAGGTACCCCAAAATCCCATACTGCTGCTGCTGCCTACAGTGCCTGGGTCAGAAAGCAGTGGCCACTGCAGCCTGGGCCGCACGTCTTAAGGCTGTGGACACAAGGACCTCTGTCTGGGAAACCCTCCCAAAACTTGGCTCAAGACATGCAAAAAAGAAAGAAAAAAATGAAAAAAAAAAAAAAAGTGAAGTAAGCCTGCCAAAGGAGAAAGGCTTGGGAGTCATAGCTACACTGTGGACAAACACTCAGCAGCCTGGCCAGCTTCCCAAAACATCAGCATTTCAAAGGCTTCTAACAGATAGCCAAGAGCTGTCACTGTTCAATCCATCCAGTGATCACCTCTGGCAGGAGCCAGGTTAGACCTAACATTGGCTTAATGAGTCTCTGAACCCACAGAATTGTCCTTTCTCATTTTGTTGAGGGAACTGGGGTTCCTTCCTCACATTTTTTCCCTCAAAAAATCTTTCCTGAAGCCATAAGAGAAACAGAGCAAAAGAGGGGACCAGAGCAGAGAAGGGACCCAAAAGGCTTTAGAGCAGAGGTGTCAGAGAGGGAGCCGGGGCAGTGTCTCCTGGGTGTGCAATGAAGGGCATCAAAGCTCAGCAGGACGGAGGGAGGCAGAGCCAGGAAGGTGGAGGTTCAGCAATGGTGCTAGATTCCAAGCATGGGGAGGAGGAAGCCTCAAGCAGGGGTGGCGGCAGAGACCACCGAACACCGACGGCATGAGCAGACCCTAGGAAAACAGTGGGAAGTAGGCTTCCTTTCAGAGAAGGAACTTATGGACATGTAGAAAGAGGAAACTGGAATGATCCCCTGTAGGTGTTCATAGTGTGGGCTTAAAGCAGGGTTATCCGTGGGCCCCTGTGAACGTGAGCATATTCAGGGAAATCCCTACGTGTGGTCCACATGAGAACACAGGTACATCTACCTCCCAGCTGTCCCTGGAAGGGCCTTACTACTACAGACTCTCCAGGGCCTTGAGTCCTCCTGGTGTGTAAGTATAGAATGCAACATTCCACTCAAGGATTCAGAGCATGGCAGAGAGATGCTGGGTCCAAGGCCAGGGCAGGAAATGAACCCAGAGGTGTCTCACTGCCAGGAATCAAACATATTTAAGGAATGCTTAGGACCCATCGGTGGGAGCAGGCAGCCTGAAGGAGCTACCTATGGTGTGAACCCACCAGTGTTTGGAGATTCTGCAGAGTGGGAGCTTTCACACTATCATCAGCCTCAGGCTGGAGATGAATACACAGTTCAGTTCCACATATAATTCTGGAAAGGACCCTTGGAGACAATTGATGGGTTGTGAGGCACACAGGGCAGAGATATGTCCTGTCCCCTCCAGTGGGGACGCTACAATGTATGACCGTGTTTTCACCTTTAGGCAGCAAGGTGGCCCAGATGGACCACTTATTCAAAAATGGCTGGGGGGGGGGGGAGGATGAGATGGCTCAATGGTTAAGAGCACCAGCTGCTCTTCTGAAGGTCCGGAGTTCAAATCCCAGCAACTACCTGGTGGCTCACAACCATCGGTAACAGGATCTGACATCCTCTTCTGGAGTGTTTGAGGACAGCTACAGTGTACTTACATATAATAGAATAAATAAATCTTTTAAAAAATTGGCTTCTGGAGATAAGGTCCTTTGTAGAGTAGTTGAAATTTTCTGTGAATATGACCTTTTAAATAAAATGCAGGGATGGGGGTGTAGGTTAGTTGGTAGCATGCTTGCCTAGCAAGAAGCCCTGGGTTTGAGTTGGGCAGTGGTGGCGCACGCCTTTAATCCCAGCACTCAGGAAGAAGAGACAGGTGGATCTCCGAGTTCAAGACCAGCCCTCTCTACAGAGTGAGTTTCAGGACATCCAGGACTACACAGAAAGACCCTGTTTAAAAAACACAAACAAGCAAACAAAAGCCCTGGGTTTGATCCTTAGCATGTAATAAACAGGGTATTGTACACATCTATAATAAACAGGTACTGTACACATCTGTAATCACAGCACTTGAGAGGCTGAGGCAGGAAGTTCAGGAGTTCAAGGCTGAAAAAATGCAATGCCTATGTCATTCAGCTTTTCTCTGACCTCTGGCTAGAGAGGGGCATGTTGTCCAGACCCAGGAGATGGGACTTAGATGGCCAGCCAGTGGCCAGCTGGGAACAGATCTGCATCTGCAGATTCCCTTAGCTAATGGAACGAGCACCGCCCATCATTTTTGTAACGGGAGAGGGTTCACACCCTCAGCGGGATAATCTGGGGACTGGTGATTGCATAACTTAAGGAGTCTTGTTTCCAGGAAAACAGGGTGGGTAGAAAATTCAGGGGGAAGTTAAAAGTTCATTAAAAAACAAACAAAAACTCCTTTGCTTTCCTAACTGCTCACCGTGGCCTGCCTCCATTACAGCCAACATAAGAAATAGCAAGAACCTAAGTGTGTGTTAGGCCAAGACCTGTTTCCCAAAATGGGCCTGACTGTGGAAGCAATGCTCTACTTTTGCTGGGGAGGTCATCCCAGGCTTACAAACCATGGGAAAACCTTAGGGGACCAGCGTATATTGGGAACTGTGTAAGCCCACGGTGCCTCATAGTTATCACAGGTCCTAGGGATGCATGGCAAGAACCCATGTTGTGCCTGGAGTTTGCAGTGGGGCATCGCTAGGCACTTAAATGCCAGAGCTGGCAAGGAGGGAAGATAACTAACTTGGCCAGGGCAGAGGAGGAATAGGGATGGTGGTCCACTTGGGGGCTCAAGGAAAAAAGAGAAATAACTTGTGACTGAGTGACAGAGGCACATCCTGGATTCTCAGCGTCTGTGAGGACAGGGACAGGAAGGGGGCTGACAGAAAGCTAGACATGCAGACGGAGACAATGAGCCACATGGAAAGACTGGAGGCTAGGAGTAAGTCACACTACATGGGGGCGCTGTGATGAGGACGTGCTTGGGAGAAGGGATGAGCTGAGAGTAGGAGGTGCACTGGGTACTATCTGTCTAAATAAATTCCAAGCAGGCTTCACCTGACCTTCAGGAGTGACTCTTCCCTACTTGATCTAGCAAGTAAAGCCCGAACCTTAAAGGTCAGCTTGTGGGGCTTGTAGTAAGTAGCAAGCAAGATCCTGGGTTGTTTCACTTGCAGGACTTTGAAAGGATAGACATTGCACAGAGTTCCACACAAGCACAGGATCTCCACTTGTGCTGTTCCAATGTCTTTTTCTGGAACTAGGATAGTCAGAAGGGTGTGGTGTCTTGGCTTGGGCTTCCCCAGACTTGGACCTGCTGTGCCTGTCTCTACAGAAAGGTTTGCACAGCTGGAGATGCTCCAGCAGTTTTGAGGGAAGACAATTCGCTACACAGCTTTAACCGTGTGCCCATCAGTGGCAAGTGCGGAATGTTTCAAAGCCAGGAGTGGCTGTAAGCCAAATGCTCTGGATGCTGAGGCAGAAGGACTGCCATCAGTCTGAGGCTAGCTCAGACTGCAGAGACACTGCTTCAACAGAAGAATGCTTTAAAATCACAGTCCTTCAGCTATAGCAAGACTCAGCACATAAAGGCCGAGCCTCCAAGGCTAATGACCTGAGTGTGACTCTCAGAGCCTAAAAGGCAGAGGACCAACCTCTGTGGATGGTCCTCTGACTTCCACACACTCCATGAATAACACCATGTACATATACAAATGTTCATCAAGTTATTCTTATTTTAACATATGTATCAGTGTTTGTACATGTGCCCTTGGAGGCCAGAAGAGGACACTGGATCTCCTAGAGCTGGAGTTACAGACAGTTGTGAGCTGCCTGGGGTAGGTGCTGGGAACTGAACTCAGGTCCTCTGGCAGAATGGGAAGAACTCTAAATAATTTTTTAAAAATCATTGTGGAGAATAGTTCATTGCCCTGTGTATTTGTGTAAAAATGGTATTCTGCTAAATGTAAGCATATATCACTGTTCATATAACCCCTCTGGTGGTTTTAATGAAAATAGCTCCCATAGGCCCATAGGGAGTGACACTATTAGAAGGTATGGCCTTGTTGAAGAAAATGTGTCCCTGTCCTTTTTTTCCCTTTTGGAATGGTTATGTTTATTCCATATGTTCATTGTATGTTGCAAGTGTGTGATCTGCTTTTTAAATTTTATTCATTTTTATTTTAAATAAATTTTTTTTAGGTATGAGTGCTTTGCCTACATGTATGTTTATTCACCACAAGCATGCCTGGTGCCTGAGAAAGTGGTGAGTGGGTGCTGGGAATTGAACCTGGGTACTTCACAAGAACAGCAAGCGCTCCTGACCACTGAACCAGTTCTTTAGCCCATTATCTGCTTTTTATTTTTATTTTACAGGTATTATAGTTAAGAGATTACTGAGTCTCTAAAGACTTTTAAACTGGTTGAGGTTGAAGACTTTTTTTTTTTCTTCTTTTTTTGGTTTTTCAAGACAGGGTCTTTCTCTGTGTCTGTCCTGGAACTTACTCTGTAGACCAGGCTGGCCTTGAACTCATAAATCCACCTGCCTCTGCCTAGGATTAAAGGCATGTCCCCAGTCTAGAGGTTGGGGACTTTTGAAGTTGGAATATGATTGATATAGTTACAAGCCTCAGTGGGGGGGGGGGGGGGGCAGGGATTGAATGATTTAAGTGATAATGGCCCCTATAGGACCACAGGGGATGGCACTATTAGGTGGTGTGGCCTTGTTGCAGAAAGTGTCACTGGGAATGGGTTTTGAGGTTTCAGATGCTCAAGATAGGCCTAGTGTTAGCCTCTCTTCCTGCTGCCTTTGGATCCAGATGTGGAACTCTTAACTCCATCTCTAGTACCATGTCTGCCTGCATGACACCATGCTACCTTCTATGACAATAATAATGGGCTAAACCTATGAACTGTATACTAGCCCCCAATTAAATGTTTTCCTTCTGAACTGTATCCTTCCTTCTCCAGAGGGCTGTTGGTCACCAGCCCACAAGGACAAAGGGGGCAGAGTTGAAGAACAGGATTCAGAAGGCCCAGGAGTATGACAGAAATGACTACTGGAATCAGCTCCAGAAAGGCAGCTAAACTTTAATCAAGGTGAATCAAGGACTATATAGTTTTGGGGGAAAAGGGTGTGGATTTCTAGGGTAAGTAGATATCACTGCTTAGGAGAGGCACTCTAGGAATTCCAGGTGCTTCCTGGACAGGTTCTTATCAGGGGAAAGAAAGTTGAACCTGTAATCTCACCAAAGCTACTTTACATTCCACAGGTAGGTGGCTGGGAGGGGGGCAGTATTGACTCCCCAGACAAAGTCAGAGGAGAACCCTGCTGGTAAAGGAGTACCCCATTTTGTGCCAAGCTCAAGAGAGCAGTCTGGTCAATGGTGGCTTCAACCTTAATTAGCAGGGCAGGGTTCAACAAGCCCCCAATTAAATGTTTTCCTTTTTAAGAGTTGTCAAGGTCATGGTGTCTCTTCATACCAATAGAAACACTAAGGCAGAATTGGTACTAGGAGTGGGGTATTGCTGTGATAGGCTGAACCATGATTTTATTTGGAGGAATATGAAATACATTGGGACTTTGGATTAGAAAAGCAGTTGGATCCTTTAAGTGGGGCTTAATGGGCAATACTAGTAGGGGCATGGAAGACAGTGGTGGTGAGGGTGATTGAAACTGTGGAGTCCAGCTCAAGAGGTTTCAGAGAATATTGAACATGTGGCCTAGAGACGATTCTTGCAATATTTTGGTAAAGAATGTGGCTGTTTTCTGCCCCAGTCTAAAAAAAAGTCTGTCTGAGACTAAATTGAAAAGTTACCAATTAATAGCTTCAGCAGCAAACATTTCCAAACAACCTACTATTGATTGTGTTGTGTGGCTATTAGTAGATAGTCTTGTGTAGGTCTATAATGAAAAGGAGCACACTGAGTGAAGAAAAATACAAAACATACAGGTGAAGGAGAAAAGGAACACCAAGAAGTGTAAACAGATTAAAGAAAAAAGCCTGATGCTAAGTAGAATGAAGGGAGTGGTAATCTCTGCAAGATCCTATACAGCTAAGCTTGCAACTTGTGAAAAGGAACTTAAAATGAAAGGAATTAAAGAAAAGCTTAGGACCAGGCATGGTGGCGCACACATTTAATCCCAGCCTGAGGAAGGCAGAGGCTGGCAGATCTCTGAGTTCAAGGCCAGGTCAATCTACAGAGCAAGTTCCAGGACAGCCAAGCTGAAGCAGTGAAGGGAACTCCTGAAAACAGAAAGCTGGTGTGTGATGATTTGAATATGCTTGGCCCAGGGAGTGACACTGTCAGGAGGTGTGTCCTTGTTGGAGTGGGTGTGTCACTGTGGGTGTGGGCCTTAATACCCTAGTCCTAGCTGCCTGGAAGTGAGTATTCTGCTAGCAGCCTTCGCCATGTTTGCCTGGATGCTGCCATGTTCCTGCCTTGATGATAATGGACTGAACCTCTGAACCTGTAAATCAACCACAATTAAATGTCCTTATAAGTGTTGCCTTGGTCATGGTGTCTGTTCACAGCAGGAAAACCCTAAGACATGGTGAAATGTATTTGAACAAGGGGTCCATGTTCCAGCCTCAACAAGTACCAGAACTTGGCAACTTCGGCCACATGGTTCCAGCTTTAGAGTCAAAGATACAAGAAAGGGATTATGGAATCTCTCTCTACAACCAAGGAAAGCCACTGAAGCCAGGCATATGTCAGAGATGTCCCTGAATGGCGGCAACCCAGAAGGGTTATTGTGTGAAGCTGTAAGATGAAGCATGGATTGCTTTGGAGACCCCAAATTACCGGAGATTCCAGAGCTGCAGGATACCTGTGGGAAAGCTGCTAATGGAGTGGAAACAGCTCAAGAGCAAGAAGTGCTGCAGTCAACAAAGCTGAAAGGTGTTGGAGATCCTAAGAGCACATTGATGTTAGACATGGGGATAAAATGAGTTTGGAGTTTGCCCAGTGTAGAGAGCATCTCCAGTGCAATGTATGGTAGCATTCACTACCTGCTGATAAAATGCTGGTGGCCAGCAGGGCGTGGTGGTACACGCCTGTAATCCCAGCACTTGGAAGGCAGAGGCAGGCGGATATCTGAGTTCAAGGCCAGCCTGGTCTACAGAGTGAGCTCCAGGACAGCCAGGACTATACAGAGAAAGCCTGTCTCAAAAAAACCAAATCCAAAAAAAAAAAAAAAAAAAAAAAGCACTGACTGCTCTTCCAAAGGTCCTGAGTTCAAATCCCAGCAACCACATGGTGGCTCACAACCATCTGTAATGAGGTCTGATACTCTCTTCTGGTGTGTTTGAAGACAGCCACAGTGTACTTATATATAATAATAAATAAATCTTAAAAAAAAAAAAAAAGAAAGAAACCAAGGAGAGGTACCTAGCCATGTGAAAGACATAGAATAGTTTAAACGGGAGAAATAAGTTACTTGCTAGTGGGAATGAGGAAACGCCTGTGGCCTAAGCATTTAGTCATATGTAATTAAGTCTCAGAGTTGTTATTTCAGGGACTGGGGTACAAATGGTAAAGTCCAAGGTTACAGTCCTGTGGGTTTTCACTCTTGCTTTGGTCCAGTATTTCATTACATTCCTTTTCTTCCCTTTGGAACAACAATGCTTAGCCTATGCCATTGTATGTGATCTACTTTGTTTTGATTTTACAGGGGTCACAGTTAAGAGATTGCTATCAGTCTCTGAAGAGACTTTGGACTTTTTAGGCAGTGTTGGGACTGTTAGAAATGATGGGGATTTTTAAAGTTGGACTATGATAGGTTACAAGCCCATGGGGGCCAGTGAATGTGGTGGTTCACTTTTTCTTCCTGCTGCCTTTAAATTCAGATGGAGAACTCTGTCTCTCTGTCTCTCTAACTACCTCTCTAGGACCATGTCTGCATGCATGCTGCCACACTTTCTGTCATGGTGATAATGAACTAAACCACTAAAACTGTAAGCCAGCTCCCAATTAAATATTTTTCTCTATAAGAGTTGCCATGGGCTGGGCAGTGGTGGTGCACGCCTTTAATCCCAGCACTTGGGAGGCAGAGGCAGGCGTATTTCCGAGTTCGAGGCCAGCCTGGTCTACAGAGTGAGTTCCAGGACAGCCAGGAGTACACAGAGAAGCCTTGTCTCGAAAAACAAAAAACAAAAACAATAACAAAAAGAGTTGTCATGGTGTCTCTTCACAGCAATATGAACCCTAACTATGACAGTCCCATCTAATATTTTGTCATTTTTTTAATTGTTTCAGTGGACTTCAGAGATGAAGTGGACCACTGTCTTTTACATCTAGCTAACCACTACAAGAGAGAGAGTGAGAGAGAGAGAGGGGGAGGAGGGGAGGGGGGAGGGGGGAGAGAATATTAGAAAAGATCACCTAGCCTGCTGTCTTGGCTTGAGGTTGCCCCTAGAGCAGTCATTCAGGAGGCTAGTGACTGGACCTCACGTCCTTTGTCCCTTCTCCAGGTTCCTTCCTCTCTTTTCTTCCTATTATTCCTCTAAGTCTCCCGCCTGAGTCCAACCCCACTGTCCATCATAGTACACTGGGCTGAGCCCCAGGGCCTTCTACACATCACCATGCAAGTATGTCATGCCCCAGTCCCATTTCCTCCATTTCTTTTTTAATCTGTTGTGGTGCTGCTCACATAGGCAGGACACAGCCTATGCACAGGCCCTCATGGGCAGTCTAGACTTCCCTGTACAGAGCCGCGGACAGTCACATGACAGCAATTCCGGTTCATCTGTTACCTATGCTGACCTCGGATCTGTAAAGCACTCACATTCTCTTGTCCTTTCCACTTCTCTCCAGCAAGGTGAATAGCCCCAGTACAGCCGGCCACTGTGGACTCTGACAGGCCATCTGGGGCCCTCTCGCTTTCATCCCCCTCCAAGTACAGATCTCTGGTACTGTCCCCATCATGTGTCAGAGGAGAGCAGGCAGGGCTGGGTTTCAGCCAGGACAGACATGCTAGATTAATATTTCCCCAAGAAAATGTGCACTACGCCCTCTACCCTCGAGGCTGTCTTATTGTGCTCAGTGTAGAAGCAAAGGAGAAAACTGGGAAGCAGGTCAGGGCACAATGCAGTTTTCTAGCACTGGATTTTGTTTGTTTTTCTGTTGTTGTTTTTTTCCCCACCACTTGGAAAACTTTTTAAAGTCAAAACTGGACAAAACCAGATCTGGGCACCCCACCCAGATCTGCTTAAATATGTGGAACTCTGGCCCAGCATGCAGCTGGCCCTCACTCAACCCCTCACATATGTTTCCCTTCAGGCCCAGCCCTGCTGGCCCAGGAGTCAGCAGCAGCATGGCCTAGCCTGAGGCTGTCTTCTCACACCCTTTGAAGGCCAGAGCATTCAGAATACAGATATCCAATGTGAAAGCAAGGGTGGTCCCACTCTTACTCAAAACCAGACACAAATAGCCTTTGGCCCTGGCCATCTGTTCAAGTGCCTGGCTCTGCCCGTCTCCCGGTGCCTGTGTTGGGTAGGCCCTGGGAGGCCAGATGTGACCTACCCAGCTTGGTCTCATGGGGCTCACAATACTTGAGGATAGCAAGTGAACCAGGAGTCCCATGTTCCAAATCTGGAGACACCTAGCAGGAGTCTTCTGGATACACACTATTCTATAAAACCATCTGTCCCATGTGTGACCTTCTAAAGGGACACACAGGAGTCACCTGTGGGAAACAGCTAGTGGATAACCTGCAAGGTTAAGGGAACGAGGGCAGAGCTGAGGAGCAAGGTGTCTTCTCTGACTCCTGTATGCCCAGCTCTTCCAGAAAAGCAGAGAGGTGTGTTGAGCTCTGCCGACATGATTAGTGCTCCAGCTGCTTCCTGCTTCCAGGATGTCCTTTCCCACACACTGTCTTGGATTTTGCCAGCTGTGGGCCCAGCACTGTTTGGGGACAACAAAGATTGAAAACCATCACACTAGCATCAAAGGTGTTGCTGGGGCCTCATCGATTTTCCCAAGTAGCCAGAGGTGCGTGTGAACAGGGAGGTGGCATATGAACCTAGGTGACCTGTCCCAGGTTTGTGTCCATGGTCCTGCTGTGTTAACCTGAATGTTCACTTTTATTACCCATGGGCACATACAAAAGCACTAAAAGGAAAGCAGTCCTTGGAACAGAAGGCTCGTGTATCTTATTCACATTTGAGGTACATGTCTGCACAATCACTGCGAATCACTCCTCGTGGGTACACAGCGGGCACAGGGCAGAGGATGAAGCCTGTCTCCTGCCTTGTTGGGAACACCAGATCATGCCATGTTGTGTGTGGCATGGACTTGGAAATCAGGACATCACAGGCTATGCTATCAGTAGGTAAACAGCTTCCCTGGGACACACAAACCCAGCTACTTCTTTGCAGGGATGGATAGACCTGGTCACAGGAGGGGAGGCCCACGCCTAAGCCTCTGAAGGAAATGCGTGAGGGCTGCTCACACTGCTCTTTCCATGAGATGATAAATTCCTAACGCCTCACCCTATTTGGCTGACTCAATGCGGAATGCAAATACCTCTGGCTGAATTGTTCTCCATGAGTCAGCTCCCGCCCAAGGGCCCTATGAGACTGATTTAGGAGCTTTAGTTCTCCTGGAAAAAACAAACAAACAAACAAATACTCCCTCTACCCATGAAAACTTAATTCCACCATGCTGCACTGTGAGTAGACGATCTTCCCTACTGTCCCCAGACAATCAAGGCTGGCTAGCAAGTGAAATGACACCATTCCTTAAGCAGCCTTTATAGTGCTGATACAACATGGCCATCTTATGAAACATCAGGGTGGGGCTAGAAAACACAAAGGAATTTGAAAACAAGACTAGAGTCTGATGTGCTAGAACATGCCTGAAACCTAATCCCACACAGGAAGACTTGGTGTTCAAGGCATCACTGGGCTACATAAGACTCTGACTCAAAACAAAAGCAGAAAAATCTAAGAATGGTAGGATAGATGGGGAGGGACCCAAGGGAGGGTCTTCTGGATATCTTGGCTGGCAGGACCTGGTAAAGTTGCCTGGCAGGCATAGGCAGAAGGCCTGGCTTCCTTAGTCCTGGCTTCAGAAGCACCAAGTCCGTGGTGGGTGGGGTGGTTTGAATTGATTAAGTCTTTTTTTTTCTTCCTCTTTTTCAGAGACAGGGATTCTGGCAGCCTGAAGGTGTGTGCCATGCCCAGCTGATTGATTCTTGCAACATGGTTTCACTATGTAGGTCTCACTTGGCTGGCCTGGAATTCACTATGCAGACTAGGCTAGCCCCACACTCACAGAAATCTACCTACCTCTGCCTTGCTGGTGTTGGGATTGAAAGTGTGCGTCACCATACCTGGCATTTGTGATTCTTAGTGCAAAAGCTTTATGAAGTAAAAAATTCACAAAATACTTATTGCAGGCTATTTTCTTTAAAGCACCTTCAGCAAGGAATCTGTTTGGAGACTGGGTCTCATTAAATTGTCTCAAGCTTGCCGGGCAGTAGTGACGCATGCCTGTAATCCCAGCACTCTGGGAGGCAGAGGCAGGCGGATTTCTGAGTTGGAGGCCAGCCTGGTCTACAGAGTGAGTTCCAGGACAGCCAGGACTATGGGCTATACAGAGAAACCCTGTCTCGAAAAAACCAAATCAAAAAAACCAAAAACCAAACCAAACCAAACCAAAATTGTCTCAAGCTTGACTCCTCCCTCCCCAGTGCGAGTGTTCCGTGTCTATGCTACCTCAGCTCGCTTCTGTAGTGTCTTTACTGCAGTGTTTGCTGTCACTCTCTCACACCTTAAGAGCAGGCAGCTCCCGACTCACTTCAACTGCATCCTGGCAGCAGACTGCGAAACAGGACGGCGTCTCGGTATAAAGCTGGAGATGCTAGTAGCACCAACAGACCAAAAAATAGACTTTATTTTTATATTTACAAATGCTAACTTGAATTTTGACAATTAAGAAAAATATATACAAACCAGTCTCAATGGAAAAGTGAAGCGACCAACGTGCCGCACAGTGGAAACGAATCAGCCCAGGAACCCGACCTTCGACCTCTTGGGCCCCAGGCTCTCCTCCTTGTGTAGCAGGCTCTGCAGGGACATGTGCAGCACCTTGCCCACCCGCTTGCTGCTCTGTAGGACGACAGGGACAGGACACAGGTCACCTGCTAGTGAGGACAAGCTGACCAGAAGCCCCCACCCATTTGCTAGTCTGCCAGATACCTACATCTGTCTGCATCACAGAACTTTTCATTTGCCTATGAATTAGGTATACATTCCACAGGCTACACTCCAGCACACTGACAGAATAGATTTTCAATGACTACAAGATAAACTGTAAAGCCCAACAGCATCATGGTTACACCTTGGAGGATGTTCTCTACACACACAGAGAAAGCACGAAGGGCCAGGGAAGGACGCCCAACCATCAGTGCACAACAAACAGCCACACTGCCAACCAAACCTGGCCAGGCACTGTTTTAAACTAAAGATAAAAGACCACAGAACCCTCCTGCAGAAGAGCAGACTACCAGCCATCTTATTAATAAGCCATTCCTAACTTGTCTGAAAGCACCCTTCCAGGTGCAAGTCTCAGGTGCTAAAGACAGCCCCTGGATGGGGTTGTTGGACAATTACAGAGTCCCTGGATGGAGTCCCTGGCTACCTGCAGGGTTGCATTAGAATAGCAATACAGACTAGTCAGACTACCTGCTACATTAGTCATTAGTACCCAAAGAGCAGACAGGCTAGAAAACAAACAGATAAACAAACAACTAAATAAATGTACAGAATGTTCCCAACCCCCTCAAATGAAATCTTTATATTATCCTGGCTCCAGGCTCATGAATCATTTTAAGAATATAATGTACCAACCTGGAGTCTTCACTGCAATCTTTGAGTGTTCTCACAACCTGTGGCTGTGACTTTGACACTGGGTTGGATCTCAGCATAAGAGAGAAAGGCACCAAGCCTATAGAGCCAGGCCCAGGCAAGTCATAACCTTTGTGTCTATCCTGGTGCCAACTGTCATGTGAGGTGAGCCTCCAGAGATGACAACTACTTATGAAAAGATTATTGTGGATTAGAGTTCAGACTCCCAGCACCCAGTAAATGTTGGTCAGATGTGGTAGCACACCTGTGATCTCAGCTCATAGGGAGTCAGAATTGGGGATCCCTAGAACAAGTTGGCTGGCTAGACTAACTGGATCGATGAGCTCTGGGTTCATGTGAGAGATCCTGCCCAACGCATATGGAGGAGAACGACTAAGGAAGACACCCAGTGCCAACCCCCGAGACACACACACACACACACCCTCCACAACAGAAAGTCTTATCAAACAGGTGGTCTAACTACCCATGCAAATGAAGGTGGGTGAAAGTTCAGAAGAGGTAAGAGCAAGGACAACAGGGGTGGAGAACAGAGGCCACAGCCTGCAGAGCTAAGCAGTTCTCTGAGCCACATTTGCAGACCCCATTCTCAGGTTAGGGAGGCCCAGGCTCAGTTCACTGAGCTAATTTCCCAGCCACTGTAACCCTGGCCCTAAGCTCTTGGCAAACACAGGCTAACAGCCCTGGAGGCACAGTCGCAACACTCCAGAGAGACCTGCTTATCTTACAGGCCTCAGGTTTTTCAACTCAAAAATGTGATTAATTATGGGGGATAACGGATTGGGAAAAATACTAAGAACCATTCCTGGCATGTAGTACACAATAAATCTTTGCTATTGTTTAAAACACCTGTATTTCTGTTGCAGGATATTTGATCGCTCTGTGAACACTGAGATTGTGTTTTTTACTGAAAAAAAAAAAAAAAAACCCACCCGTTTCTAGTTGTGGTGTGGTTCAGTTGTTAGCACACACCTTTAATCCCTTTGGCTAGAATACAGACACGCCTTAGTACACACCTTTAGCCTTAAACAATGAAGGTAAAGTTAGTTTGTAGACAGAAGCACCCATGTGATGTCTAATTGAGTGATGTCTAACTGAGTGGCAGACAAAGTGATGAATCAGAGAAAGATCTGATAAAATAGGATATGTGTAACTCTCAATAGGAGAGAGAGGAAAGGAAACTACTTGGAGGGCTGGGCAGAGAGGAAGAGACGGTTTTATCAGGACAGTTATGCCAGAGACAGGTTGCAGAGAAGGAACAAGCTAGACACAGGTGAAGATAAAATGAGCTGGAGAGTGAGAACAAACCAGAAGATTAGAACAGAGTTTGAGGTCAAGCAGAACAATTCAGAAAAGCTGAGAGAAGCCAGTTTGAATCAATTAGGCTGGAAAGAAGTTTGAGCCAGAATGGCTGAGTTGCTCAGACAGCCAGAGTTCAGAAAGAGCAAAGAATGATGAGCTCATTCAGGGGTAAGTTTCGGAAGCTGAGAACATTCTAGGCCCAGGTAAGATTGGACAGAGGCAAGAAGCTTTCCAGAACGAGGCCTAGGTTAGCAGACTGAGGCAGCAAGCCTCAGAGACAACAATCATTCGGGCAAGTAAAGAATACTTTCACAGATTCCCCATTAAGTTCTCTGGGTGAGCCCTCTCCAAGGGAAGGTTTGAGCTCCTCCAGCTCAAGAGTTGTGCTCCTGCTGTATTATATTATTTGTAGAGAAAACCAAACCTAGGCTGCTTAGAAGAGCACAGAGAACAAGAGCTAATGGGCGCCAGCACACCAGCACTTCTGCACCTCATTTTCTCAGAGCAGCTATCCTCCCCTCCCTGCAGGAGTCGCCTCTAGGCCTAGGCTGGGATGCACAACCTGGGAGACATGTCTTCACAGTCTACACCTTGGTGTGGAAGCTTGTGTAAGAAAGCCATGGACTATGGATGAGGCACAGTATAGAATGTTCTTCCCACAAGATGGCCTTCTATAAAAACTTCATAAACTGTAACAAAACATTTAGAAGCAAGAGCACGAAGGGGATGCTCTGACATGCCAACATTATCTCTGTGGGAAAGACAGGCCTGGGAGGATATGCTTGGCTCTTGCATACAGGCAAGACAATAGGACCTAACATTAGGTGGGTTCCCTCGTTGTACTTGTATCTGGTTAAGCTAACTGTAAATGTCACCTCATAGTTTGCTTGCACTACTGCTGAGCTCAAACGCCTGGAGTTCCCACATGAAGGTCTAGGGAACAGCCTTTGCTCCTCAGAGACTTGGCCTTGTTGGCCCCAGGACAGGTTGACAACTGAGTCCAGCCAGGCACACTGCCACCATGTCCTGTTATGTGCTCGAAGAGGTCACAGGTCAACATTGGGTGTCTTCCTCTATCACTACTCACCATAATTTCTGAGTCAGGGTCTCCCTGAATGTGAAGCTCACCTACTAGCTAGAATGGCTGACCAGTGAGCTCCTGGGCCTACTTATCTCCGCTGTTTACTATTACGGCTGCAAGCGCACGCTGTCCTGCCTGGTTCCTGCTGTGGGTGCTGGGGATCTGAATCAGTCATGCTTGGGAAGGAACTGCTCAACTTATCGAGCCATCTTACCACCTTTGCTAGCGTTCCCCCGAATACTTCCAGGTTGTGAAGAACCGGGATAGGTCACTCTTTTAGTGCTGGTCTTACCTACTGTCTTTGGAGGGGACAGGAATTCAATTCTTCATTCTATAATAGAGTTACATGATTCCTCAGATACTCAGACCAAAATGCAGCCACTGGGGATTAGTGGAGAGACTTGGTGAAGATAAACAGTCACAGCAGGGCCTGGCGCACAGCCCAAAGCTCTACCCACTATCTAATCAATGCTCTGTTCTCCACACCCAACTCGGGGTCCTGGTGCGCCAGGGGAAGACGCCCGGATGATGAAGAGGTAGGAAACAGCCAGCTTCCCAAGCCAGGCTTGCCCCAGCACTGTGGACTTACCTCCATCATCTCGAAGATGCTCTCAGGGTCCAGGCTCCCTTTCCCCACTTTCCTCATGCATGTCACGATGCCCTTGCTGGTCACTGACACCAGCAAGCTGGCCAGGGAACAGGCCTCCTCTTGGAGTGTGGCATCTACCACATGCCGGCAGCCAATCTGCAAGATCAGGACTGCTTAACACACATGACCAACACACCAGAGCTCCCAGATGCCCTGACAGGAAGCCTACAAAGACTGCACATAAAAGGCCATCCAGATCTTAGTTTAAATTCTGCTCACGTGGAAAATGCTGGAAGCAATGTTCAACACTGTCATCATGGGCCATTGTGTGGATAATAAAAAGACAAACGAGAAACAAGGGGCATAGGATCATAGACAGCGCATCAGGGCAGAGGCCACTGGGCTTTCCAAGAGGGGACACAGGCAAGAAACGCACATGAGGCCGTGTGGAATCTTGTCCATTCTAACAGTCAATCTAGAGAGCCAAGCTGAGGGACAAGATGGTCCCGTCCCCCAGAGCTCTATTCAGTCCCAACACCCTGTGAACACTGGGCTTTCAGTGGAGGTAAACTTGGCATCCTTTTTTTTTTCCATTTTGAGACAAGGTCTTGCTGTGCAACCCTGCCGTTCAAATACTTGATATAAGCGGGTATCAAGCTTGCAGTGGTCCTCCTGCCCCAACCTACTGAGTTCTGGGATTATAGATATAAGCCACCACACCTGGCTTAATTTTATTCTTATATTAACAAGTCTCTGGTATAATTAGTCATAATCCCAGCCAACACAGTTCTGAGGCTATGCTAGATGTCAGGCTCTGGGCTCTGCAAATCATATCTAACATGCGACACCAAGGACCTCGGTTCTGAGAGGTGGATACCAGGGTCCACAGAGGAATGCTGTTTGAGACCCTACCAGTATCCAGCTACCTTGGACTCTGGGGTAAAGGGAGTTCATGAAAATGAGCACAGAGCAGGGCAGGCCTGCAGAGGGAGGTGGCCCCACTGCTAATGAACAGAGCAGTGCAGGCCTGCAGAGGGAGGCGGCCCCACTGCTAACGAAGCAGCCCTCTCTTGGGACTCACCGCATCATCTGAGTAGAAGACAAAGACATTACATGATGTTTTACAATGTGACTTAACTATTAGATTTGGGCTAAAGCTGCATCGTCACAGTGTGTACAACTACAACCTCTCAACCTATGAAATAATCTCACAGGCTAGGTGGGAGGAGACCCACCTTCTCAGGGAAAGCAGTATCTCTAAGAGACAAGTTCCTACCTTGCACAGGGTGACAATGCAGGGGACATTTTCTACACTCAGTCGGATGCAGTCATAAGGATCGTCAGACAGCTCAATGTCCTTTGCGCCCTCTTCATCCTCCAGAACACGAACCCTTGGTATCCTGGAAACAGGTGTAATTAAAATTTCCAACCACTGGAAGGAGGAAGCACAACCTTTCCAGAGATTGAGAATGAGTTGAAATATATGTATTTTACTCAGTGTTAGTTTATAAATTCCTCTCCTGGAGCATAACATTAGACACCTCCTCTTTCAACACTAAAACCATTTTATACAGTGTGATTTCCTTGTCAGTGTTCCGTGATGAGCTCTATACAGGCTCATAGGACTGCTCTTTAGGAAGACTCACCTTGTGTTGAAGAGAGCAGCTTTTACAGCAATGGAAATAGCATCAAACAAATTCCCACCACATTCCAGCAGCTGAGAGAGACAGGCACAGAGAGGAAGGAAAAAGTCAGTATTACTGATCACCAAGCACTAACCCAGCTAAGATTCCTAACCCATGCTGAATGTATATTTAAAAAACAAAGATGTAAAACCAGGTGTAGTGGTTCACATTTATAATCCTAGAACTCAGGAGGCAGAGGGAAGAGTCTCATCATTAGGGGTAAGTCCAGTTAGGGCTATACAATGAGAGTTCCAGGCCAGCCTGGGATAGAGTAAAACCCTGTCTCAAGCCAAAAAAACAAAACCAACCAACCGAACACACAAACCAAAACCAAAACCAAAACCAAAACCTACCCACCAGAACACAAACAAAGCGGGACACAGTGATGTACGCCTTTGATCCCAGCACTGCAAAGGCAGAGGCAGGTGGAGCTCTGTGAGTTCAAGGCCAGCCTGGTCCACACAGTGAGTTCCATGATAGCCAGACCTACACAGGGAGAGACTGTCTCAAAGAACAAACAAAACCAACTAACCAAACAGCCAAAATATAAATAAATAACTGAGAATGAAGCTAGGAAGCTGGGCTACCTCCTCAGCTAGGTGAGCTGTGAGGAGTGACATGCTAACTGCTGTGCCGCTCATCCATGGCGGTGGCTACACAGGCACACATGCCAGGCCCCACTGCCCTGCTGAAGTGACAAGGTTCTCACAAGCACCTGAGTCAGTACCTAAGCCACCTAAGCAGTGGCTGACTTAATTTTGCCCAAGACAGTTGCCGACTGCACTGCAAGCCTCACTCTGGCCTTCGCTATCTGAAGCTGACAAAGGATACTGCGTGTATGGGCTCAGGGACACTTCTGGTATGTGACTGACAAGGTGCACCCATGGCTCAGACTTTACCATATACACTGTTCTTTAATTATAAAGCCCATGTTTACCATTGGCAGTCCTCACTGACAAGGTCAGAGCATGCATCACTTGGAAGCAGCACATCTACCCTCCCAATAAACCTTTACCTGAGGTTCTAAGAAAAAGTCAACAACCAGACTCCTCAAGCAGAAAGAGAAGTTACATTATAGAGAGAATCTTTACATACTGTATGAAAGCATCATCTGTCAATAAAAACGCCTATAGTCAATGAGCTGGGACAGGAAATAGGAGGTGGACCATCTGGGGGGGGGGAAGATGGAGGGAGGGATGGAAGGGAGGGGGGAGGAGGGGAGAGAGGGAGGGTTGGGAGGGAGGGTTGAGAGGGAGGGATCAATCTGGGAAACAGACATAGGCTATTCGCCCTAGACATAGAAGAAGACGGTTACATGAAACTGAGGCCCAGGTAACTGGCAAGTTTCATGACTTAGAACAGATTACATGGGTAATGAAGTCATAAGCTAGTCGGGGAATGAGCAAAGCTTTTTGCCTAAGCATTTATTCATGAAATATTAAGTCCCAGAGTAGTTATTCCTGGGAACAGAGTGGATGGATGTCACAGATGGCTTTAACTACATCGCATGCTGAGAAGGGAAAAATCAATCTCTTTCTGGTTTTGATGGGCATGCCATGTTGGTGGATTTGTGCATCTATCATCCCTCCTGAGAAAGACACTTAACAACACCCAGCTGTATAGAAATGCTTATCGCTGATCATGTACTTAAGACCCAAATGAAACTCTAACATTAAAATCAGATCCCTTTTCAAGTTTTGGAGAAAAACCCTACAGATTCCCAAGGGTCTGCTCCTACACTTAAAGGTAAACTCACACTTCTTCCCAACAATTCAGAACAGCCTCTAATCCCCCAGAGGTGCCTTGTTAGTTACCATCTTCCTGCCATAATCACCTATCTATGTTTATATGGAGTCTAAAAATACTCAGCAGCAGTGGTTTCAGGTGATTATCTATGTCCTAATCAGAAACACAGGAAACAGTGTACTCAGTCCTATTGCATGTGCCAGCTCCCTTGGAAAAAAAATCCTCCTTTTAGGTGAGGCCTAGAGCCAGCTCCTCCCTCCTAGAGGAGGCCAAGGGCAGTCGGTGGCCTCACACTGGCTGACCTCTTTACTTCTGCAGGTCTCTGTTCCCCAGATTGGAAACCAGGCTAGTTCCTTCTCTCCTCTAGGTCTCTAGTGTACTCACAGAAGGGCTGGAAGGCTTAGAAAATCAGTGAAAAGAGCTTAGTCCACACAAAATGCCAACCTGCTGAACCCAGACTCTCCATCTGCTTGGTACTACCCAGAGGGTCCTTGATTTAATTCCCCAATAACTCCTATGGGTAATTTTAGGTACAACTCTGCTATGACTACTATTTTATTATAGAACAGTGTTACATGTATTACTTATTAATGTTTTGTATTTATCTTGTAAATAAGAGTATTATTGGAGACCGTCTTCTCTCAAATAATATGACCATGAACACTGAAAACACTTTTCCATGGAGAAAGGGTAGAGGGTGGAAAGAGACCAATAGGTCTTCAACAAAGGTAGTGTGACAGGGACATCGCAAAGTGACTCACCAGCACATCCACATATAGAACCCAGCAGTGCTCCCGAGGACTGATGCAAAGGGACCTCAGGTCTACGCTGCTCTTGTTGTTAAATATCCGGTAGAGAGTGTTAGCAATCTCTGTGCCAAGGTCATCACCTCCTCGCCCTTCGAATTCTGGGGTGGCATTGGCTGAACTACGCAAAATAGCAACAGAAAAAGCGAGTGAGTCTCGATCAGTACTAAGACTCTGATCTCTGTGGAATGCTGGAGAGCCAGTATCAGGAATATCACCAGGGCCAAAAGGCAGAGAGCTGTCCTTGCTCTCATGAGTCAAAGTGCAAAGCACTCGGTTACTGAAATGAGAAATGAGACCTGGATGGCACTGGATGGCCTTGTGGGTCTGTCTATAGGCGTATGCAGTGGCGGAGACCGGCACTGTGCCCAGCACCTATTAGTGGACATGACAGGCCTTTAAGCAGAGGAGGAACACATTGATGGCAATGCAAACCTTGCTGATATATGAACTCCTCAGAGTAAAAGGAACACTTGTCTCTGGCTGGCCTGGAGAGTGTGGAAGCCTCAAGGCTGTGATGTATGGCTTATTTGAGAAGTCTCTCACGCTACACAGCAATGCAGTGTCAGGGTCATGCCTCAAAAACGATTATATATAAGGAAAATGAATAGAAACATGAGGATCTGCTGGCCTGTTAGGTATCCATATTTGAAGTCATTTAAAAGTGAGGGGGGAGGGGGAGGAGATCCTTTTTTGGACTCTTGATACTTATGCCCAATTACCTTCACAAAGAATTAACAAGTTCACACAAGCCACTCTAATATGACTCAAAGCAGCCTATTAAGTCTGTAAGGTAAGCATACATCACTTACCTGTGTAGTCAGGACAGGTGAGAGCCAGCATCAACTCAGACTCTAAAGTCATGTACAGAAGCTTCCTGGCTCCTACAAATCTGGAAAGTCATGGCTAGAGAGTGGGAAAGTTGGATGGGGGTGGTGGGGGATATTTGTGGATGGATATGTCTTATTCCTGAAGGGTAAGGAAGCCGCAGACTTCAGAGAAGCGGGATCAAAGCAGCAAGAGGAGAGAGAAGCTCCAGGGAAAACAATGCCAGCACGATGGCCCACAATTGGGTCTATGTATCTATGAATGGTGAAAGGAATCTCACCCAGTGGTATAGTCTAAGAATAAATCCCAGAGCAGCACACACTGACAGACAGACAGACAGACTGCCACACACACACACACACACACACACACACACACACACACACACACACACACACACGGGGGCGCGCGCACGCATGATTGCGAACAGGTCTCAACATGCACAAACCAATCATGGATGCTTGTCCTCATCTCTGACATTCACTGAACACTGCAGCAGACATAATTTCAACTTTCTAGCCCCAGGGTAAACCATCAATCTTCTACACTGTCTATTGTCTACACTCATCTATCCATGAAGCCAGGTCCCATTATTTCTTCTGGACTAGGCAAATTTGAAGTAAATCTTATCTATTTAAAACAGCCTTCTATTTTTGAACACACCACTCTTTTAGCATAGCTCACAATCAGGCAGAGAGGAAGACGGGAGGCTTTGGCAACCATGGCCTGGCACTCTCTGCATGGTCCCTAGTTGTAGGGCGACTACAGAGGAGGCCAAGGAGAGAGGTGGCAACAGAGAGGTGATAGAGAGACGATTCAGTGGTTGAGAGCACTGCCTGCTTTTCGAAGACCCAGGTCCAATTCCTACCACCCACGTGGCTTTTTATAACCACCTGTGACTCCAGTCTCAGGGGATCTGACAACCTCTTCTGGCCTCCATGGAGCACCCAGACACATAAAATAATAAACAAAAATAAAGGGAGGGAAAAGCCAAAGTGCCTATATTCTGGCAAAGAAGAAACAGGTAGGGTAGAGAAATAAAGGTTCTGCCCTATCACTGGGGCTAACACAGGGACCCTTTGCTACTGTGCTGAGCAGAGAGGAAAGGGTCTTGTAGCCCATCTCAAGGGGATGAAAACTAAATGCCCTCACAGGTGATGGCACACACCCAAACAAAGGGTCTGCACAACTGTGAGCAGCACATTCGATAAGGGAGACACTGGCATTTCCCAGGTCCGATTAAAAGCATTTTAATTCCTTTGGTAGCAAGTGTGACACCTTTAATCCCAGCACTCAAGAAGGCAGAGACAGGCTTGTTTGCTTCTTTCTTTGCTTCTTTCTTTTCTTTTTTTCTTCATTTTTCGAGACAGGGTTTCTCTGTATTTCCCTGGTTGTCCTGGAACTCACTCTGTAGATCAGGCTGGCCTCAAACTCAGAAATCTACCTGCCTCTGCCTCCCAGGTTCTGGGATTAAAGGCATGTGCCCCCCCATCTCTCCCTCCCTCCCTTCCTTCTTGATTTTTTTGAGATAGGGTTTCTCTGTGAGCCCTAACTGTCCTGAAACTTGCTCTGTAGACCAAGCTGGCCTTGAACTCAGGGATCTGCCTGCTTCTGCCTCCCAACACAGCGTCTTTCCTCTGGAAAAAAAAAAGCGCCACACAAGATAAACTAAAATCTCACAGGTATCTGTGACCTAAAAGGCCCAAAGGAAGCATTCTCATTTTACAGGGTAACAGATACAAACACGTAAACAAATGTTTACTATGTGCTCCACACAGCTCTTAGCGCCTCAGGTGTTCCAGGCCATTTTGTTCAAATAGCAATTCTAGGCAGTGCCAGCTGTCTTATCTATATTTATTTTATTAGTACTGGGAAATAAAACTAGGGTTCACAAATGCCAGGAAAGCTCTTTACCCCTGAGCCACACCTTACCCTCTGGTACAGTTCAGATGAGGAGTTGTGTAACTTGCTGTAGATGAACAGTGTCTAAGCAGATAAGGTCTAACTTAGGCATCTCAGGCCTGACTAACAAGGAGCTAAGGGTCTAACTCAGGCACCTCAGGCCTGACCAGCAGTCCCCTTCCCCTGTCACTGTAGTTCAGTCCATGGTATGATCTCACACACACTTTGCCTTGAGCTTCTTGAGCTTCTAATTTGTCTCTGATTTGAATGGGTGTTCTGATCATGGGACTTATCATCAGACCATAGATGTGATCAAAGAAAGCAGTCCTAGTGAAAACCTTCTCTGTTGTGTATGTGTGTGTGTGTGTGTGTGTGTGTGTGAGAGAGAGAGAGAGAGAGAGAGAGAGAGGGAGAGAGAGAGAGAGAGACTGACAGAATATACAGGGGCTAGAAGTCCCAGGCCTTTGCTTACATGCATCAGCATAGTAGATCATAAAACCAAATGCTCTTAGTTACCAGACCAACTCAGTCTCTCCATAAAGCATGCTCCAGTCCCTCTCCCAGAGCAAGAAAACCAGCTCAGCACTTGGAGCTGGACCACACGGGTCCTCCCAGCCCTCCACCCTCCTGACTCATCCCTCCACCCTGCTCCTGCTCCTGCTCCTGCGGCCTGGCATATCTCTGGCCTAACTGGCATAGGGTAAGATCAAGGTGACATCTACCTATAGTCTACTCCAGCCCCGGAGCCCATTGTTGCTCCCTCTGCAACCACGATAGCCTGAAAATCTATTGAGCCTGGGGACAGGACAGGCTGCTGCAGAGAATGGCTGACCTTGGCTGATCCCTTGTATGTGAGCACTCATTTCTGAGACTGCAAAACCTGGGTGGCACCTCTCTGCTTTGTCACCATCTCCAGCCCTTCAGCCAAGAATGGTGTTCTCCTGACAGGTAAAGAACAGATACACAGTTCTACCCATCAGATTTCAAAGACCGTGGTTCTGTGCTAGGGAAAAATACATGTGATTATACTAAAAACCAGTTAAGATCCTAGAGGGAACTAACAGATACTTGGCACACTGGAACCCAGGAATGACAACATGGTCCTGGACTCCCAATTACAACCAAGCCTTCCCTAGGTCCAAAAGCTCTGATCCAAGCTGAGCAGGGACTCAGTGGGCTGCCACCTAGTGGCACTCAGGGCTACATGCCACTAACTGAATTCGTTCATCCTGGCTTTAGATGGAAACCAACTTTTCTTAAAGTTTTGAAGTTCTCGTTTAAGATGGATTTTTCTCTGCTACTACAATCAAGGTGGAGACCCATGGAAAGGTTTAAGGTCCACCTGATTCCAGATCGGGGTAAGTGCTGCCTGGAGCTGCTGGAGCTGGGTGGGCTCAGGGAACTAGTGCCCCACCAATGGGGTGAGACGTGAAGATGTCTCACCACTCACAAGAAGCAGGCCACACTGAGGCACTGAAGAGCAGTACCTACCTGGGCCCATATTATCATTCCAAGGGGACAAAACCGAAGAGAACGAGTTAGCAGAAAAGCAATTAACTTTGAGAGACCAGTACCACTGAGAATTGAAATAAGAACCTGAAGCTGCCGATCAGGCTGGGCTCAGGGTGACAGGAGGAACTGTACACCAACACCAATTATAGTACTTTCCTCCCACTGGGGAGCGACTGTTAGAGTCAGCAGATGGGGGCTCTCCAGCAGAGCTCCTCGGCATGTGGCATACATATTGCTGGGCACATTCACAGGCACCCAAGAGCAATTTCTGTTTTCTAGACAGCAAGAAAGGAACTGGTCTCCTCGAAGTCTCAAGTGAGGTTCTAGTAGAGATGGCAGCCTGCAGGGCCTAGTAACCTTTCCCTTCTCCATCAAGTGAGGCTTTGTGACGCTTATGAAGCCCCAGAAACATTGACAAGGGAGGACAAGGAATAGATTTACTTGTGCTACGGACCCTTCCTCCCCTGCTTCTGTCTCCTCTGAAGGTTTCTCTTAAGTGACTAGGGAAGGAGCCCAGCACCTTCTACTGGAGGCAATCATTCTACTACTTACTGACCCACACACCTCGGCTCTTCACTGTGGATTCTAGGCAGACACTCTTCTATTGAGATACATCTCCAGCCCTCTTTTTATTTTTATTTATAGTAAAGAAGAATTGGAAGCTTTATTAAAGATATTTTAATACAGGCTTAGTTATGAAGGTTAGAATAAGATTTGATAAGAAGAAAGTAAGGCACACCCAAGAGTACGGGCCTCTTGGTACTCTGCCTCCAGGGCCAACAACACTAGCTAAGCCTTCTAAAGAAGTTAAATTCACTACCTTGAGACTATACATCTTGACAGGCTTCAGAACTCCCTGGAAACCAGAGCTCCTAGTAAGGTCCTCTGAGATCTAGGAGGGAAATAGACCAGCAGACAGCAATTCTCAGCCAGGTCAGTGAGGCTGCCTTATAAACTAAATTTTGAAAGGAAGCAGTTCAAAGAATCTTGCCACATAGGAGTCACCCTTCCTAAACAACTTGGATAAGAACGGGTCAAGCACAGCAGGCTAACCAGTCACACGCTCATATTCAGACACACAGCGTACAGTAAGACGTCCATGAATTCTGGACAGAGGAACTCCATCTTGCAGTAAGCCACAGTGTTTCTGCATGTCATGCTACAGGAAAAACATTGTACTTCCCATGTCAGATAGTGTCTCCTGAGATCAACGGAGTAGGGATAAAGATGGCGCACAAACATAACTATGCCAGAGTTGGGTTCATTTGTACTCAGGCTGTGTGAGCCCACGGTCACCTCAACACTAGGTACCTCTCTGGACCCAGGCTTGTTTCAGTTTTGCCCAAGACTTAAAGATGAAGCAGGACCTTGATAAGAACAGGGTCAGTGACTTGGGGAAGGTGCAACCATCCACAATCATTTCCCACTCCCTAAGCAAGCCCTGTTAAGCTCAGCTTACTCATGGCTGCAGCTGTGAATCCCAAGGGAGAGAAGGAACAGATATTCATTTTATATCTCCTGGGAAAAGTCTCAAATCAGAGTCCAGTGAACTTCCTTCCTTCCTTGCACCCCAGCATCTAAGTACAACACTTCTAATGATGTCGCCAGCATGCCTGTGGTCTGCTCAGGATGAGTGAAACAAAAACTAAAAGAGGAGAAAAGGGAAAGGAAAAGGATTACAGCTCTTCTGTCTGTAAACAATGGAACGTGCAGAGGCCAGGGAAGGCGTTCTGCTTCCTTTGGCAGCAAAGGATGGGACAGCTCGAGGACACACCTGACCTGCAGGATGAGTCCAGTGAGAACAGCCAAGTGGGGGTGGAGGATGAGCTGGAAAGGAAACTGACCAGAGGGAGAATGCACATTCATTCTCCCAGCTCAGCATCCTTCTTAAACTGGCTTCTGCATGCTGTGGGAATCACAGGAGTCCAGTGTGGATCAACTTCTGTGTTTGAAAATGAAGATAGGAAGACTAACTACCATGCAAACACGGCCCTACTGCTATACCTGGGAGGCATGAAAACACATTCCAAGAACAATTCTGTGTCTTTAAAGAAAATGAAGTCACAAGACTCTTGTGTTCCTGGAGTTTTCTCACAAGCACTCAGAATTCCCTTCATATGACTCCATTCTCAGACTGTGTTCCCACAAAGACCCTCTGCTGTCAGCTTTGAGAAGCAAGGCAAGGACAGAGGTTGTGATGAAGCCTTACAGAACAAAGTCTCCATCCTGGGGCTGGAGAGCTGGCTCAGTGGGTAAGAGGACTTGCTGCTGTTGCAGAGGACCCAAGTTAAATTCTCAGCACCTATGACTGTCTGTACCCTCAGCTCCAGGGGATCTAACGCCCTCTTCTGGTCTCCAACAGCAGTAGGCACACATGTTGTGCACACATATTTACATGAAGGCAAAATACTCATACACATAAAATAAAATATTAAATAGGGGGAAAGAAATAAGGTTTCTGGATCCCAGGGGAGCCAGTTGAGGTCTAAGATTTGCTCTGTTTTCACTCTTCCTCATAACCACGTTACCGTTCCCCCTTTTTAGAGGAAAAGATTCAAGTATAGACGGAGGCCACATAGTCTGGCCAAGAGCTGGATGAGATACCATGGAGCTCTGGTTCCTCCCAACACGCTTGTTGCCGGCGTTGTGGCCACTTTCCCAGCTTGCCAGGCTGTTTGGCTGATTCTGACCCACCCATCAAGGAAAACGTATTCTCTGCAGAGCAAGAGCAGGAAGAGAAACAGGACACCATGGACCAGATGATCGACATTACCTGCACTTGGTGTCTGTCAAGGCACTTACCATTTACAATTTCACTCGACCCTCATAATGACCATATGTTGGACTTCCAAGCTGAAGGCGTTTTCATTCCGAGAAAGAAAAGCTTAGCAAGCATCAGGTGTTTAAACCAGGGTAGGTCTTCCCACTGCCTGGCACTTTGCAAGTGAGTAAGTACCTCCTGGATAAGTGAATGACTAAATAAACATGACAGGGCTCACTTTCTGAATCTTCATCTTCCAATCCGTGTGTGTGTGTGTGTGTGTGTGTGTTGGGGGGGGGGGGGAAGCAGAGATTGAACCCAATGCCTCCTATATGCTATGCAAACACTCTATCCCTGAGTGATATCCCAAGGATTCCTTTTCCTTTAAAACAACCTGTGCAGTACTGACCAGTCAACGAAAAACTCCAGGTAGCCTTCATTTGGTTTCTCCAGCTTTGGTGTCCCCATTTCTGCTTTCACTCCCACCAGGATGTCTGTATGGCCCTGTAGACACATGCAAGAGTCCTTCTCAGGAATAACCACACTCCTCTTCAGGAGAGCTGTGGTTTTTCGGCTTGGGATATGGTATTCTAAGATGAGAAGTGCTCTGAGTCAGGAGAGATGTATTCTCCCAATATGGGACTTTGGTCTCCTCAGGACCAATGTGCACCCCTCCCCCAAGGCAACAGGGCCTATAACTGACCCATTTCTCCACCTGGGTATGAACAGTGGCCACAGTACTTACCAGCTTGACTCTGGCAGACCCACTGGTGTTAGACACCACATCAGTCTCTACTTCAACACAACGGTAGTCCTCACAGCCACGGCCATCCACTCGAAGGTCTTCCTAAAGGAATAAGGCTCAAGTTGTAATCCCAAACTCACAGACTCCATTCCAGAAATACACAGCCTCCTTTTCTCTCAGTGGTTCACCCCAAATTTTGTCCTTATACTGCCAACAATACTACCAGCCTAATATAAGGAAGAGACTCAGAAGTGACTTATCCTACGTTAATGATGAGAAAACTATGGTTTCATGTCACGTGCCTGACTACAAAGGCCTGGCATGTTTGGATGTACAGAATACATGCACTAACACAAGGAAAATGGACACACACACACACACACACACGCAGATCTGCAAGGCTATGTTCTGCTTTGCAAGTAGAGACTGGTGCTCTGCTAGAGCTACAGACACAACTGTCTCAACCTAAGCTCTGTTTACTCCAAATTTGGTCTACAAGCCTTGTTACACATTATATATATATATATATATATATATATATTTTTTTTTTTTTTTTTTGAGACAGGGTTTCTCTGTGTAGCCCTGGCTGTCCTGGAACTCACTCTGTAGACCAGGCTGGCCTCGAACTCAGAAATCCGCCTGCCTCTGCCTCCCAAGTGCTGGGATTAAAGGCGTGAGCCACTACTTCCAGCAATCTAAAATATTTAACCATCTAAAATAGAGTCAACAAACTAATACAGGTGAGCTACTTGTTTCTGTAATTAGGTGGTAACACAGCCATGCCTTTTCCTTAGGTACTATGAATGCTTTCCCCACATTTGCTGAAGGGAATGCCACAAATTCCCACCTGGTCCTTTTCAGAACAGTGTGTTAACACTGTTGTATGAGACAGTTTCCAGGGTAGGTACATGCTGCCTGTCCCTTATGCAAATCTACTTATGCTTTCATTGTTTATGACAGTACAACTCATAGATATCTATTTTAGTTTGTGCTCTAATCTGATATTTGTTACTCCCAAGCATGTTGGTGTCTTTAGGTTGGCATTGTGCCTTTTAATCCTTTTGTATTTCTGACAACACAAAATAGTTAGTTTTCCTTGCTGTTCCCCAAGGAGCCCTGCTTCCTCTTACTGGCAGACAGTATTCAAAAACCTGGATATGGGTGCTAAATTTGCTGTAGAATTCTAGACCATCTCAGCAAACAGAACTAGAAAGAACACATACTAACCATCAGGTCTTCATTTAGTTCCTCATCTATCAAGAAGCCAGGAGTTCAAATCAATAGCTCACTTCCCATTTCATGTTCACAGTTCATTCCAGACTCTTTCTTATTTGTAACTTTTTTCTCTGAGTCCCAGTACCAAATCTCTAGAGGTGGAGGTTGGGAGAAACCTGGTTGTCATTATCTATCCCACATATCTTTTTCCTCAGTATATACATTGTTTCAGGGCTGCTAACCATTCTACCCAAAGAAATAAAACTTTAGAATAGAGCTAGAGTTTTGTTCTCACCCTTTCTTCCCTATAGTCACAGGATTTATTTGTAAGCTAGACTCATTTGCAACTATTCATATTTCAGTTTCATTGAATCCTGGTTACTTTTAATTTCTTATTTACTTTTCCAGGTTTATGGAATGTCACTGTGATTCCACCAGTCAAAGGCTCTGAGGAACAACCCTTTATCTAATTATGTCCTTTCCATGTCCCCCTTCTTCTCACTTCTTTCCCACCTACCCCTGGCCAACAATGAGTCTCTTATTGAGATCCAGTTTATTTTGTATTTCCTCCATTCAAATGAGAATGAGCAGATATTTTTTATACCCTCCCCTCTTAAACTAAGCATCATTACAAAAAGCACACATGTGCATAAGTCTGTCATTTGGACCCCTCAATTGAAACAACTTTGATTTCTTGTGATAATGATCTAGTATTGGGGGTAATAATCCCTTTTACTTATATGAAGGGTGGCATATCATTTTACATGTTTTCTTATTTTTTTTTTTAAAAAGATTTATTCTAGCCCCTACACATTCTTTTTACACTTGTCTTTCTTTAAACATTTAGGACTATAACAAGTAAAGCTGACACACAATGCACATGATAAGGTGCCCCAACCATTTCACTAAGATCTTCCTTATTCTCCCTTGAAAGCATTTTTTAAAAATTTATTCATTTTATTTTATGTATGTCTGTGCACGTGTGTGTGCTTGATGTTAGAGGAGGTCGGAAGCAGGCATCAAATCCCCTGGAACTGGAGTAATGAATGGTTGTAAGCCACCAAGTCAGTGCTTGAAACAGCTCTGTAAGAGCAACAGGTACTCTTAATCACTGAGATATCTCTCCAACCCACTTTTCCTTCATTTTTTTCTTTCTTAAACAAACAAACAACAACAACAAAAAACTAGGGGGCTGGAGAGATGGCCCAGTGATTAAGAACACATATTAGACTTCAGTTGGGTTCCCAGCAACTCCAGCTCCAAGTGACTCAATGCTTCTGGCATCTGCTGGCTCCTGTACTCAACTGTGCATATAACAACACACATAGTTAAAAATAATGTACTTCATCAGGTTCTCAAAGGGGGTTCTCCTTCCCTAAAGGAGAGGGGGAAAACAAAGAAACACTACTGCCACCCAAGACTGAAGGACCCATTTTGAAAGTCAACAATTTCTGGCATCATGATGCCATAGACCCTGACTTTCAGCACCAACTGGAGCACCTCAAACTGAGGGCTTCTGGATGCTGGGCTAGCTCCTGGTGACTTGCATTAGCAGTTACCCACATGATTATAACAACGCTGCTACTTGGAAATGGTATATGATAATTGGTGTTACCACTTCAACATACTACGGAGGGTTCTAGACTAGAAATAGCTCTCGGAGGTGACCCTTCAGTTACCTTGCTTTGACATGTCAAAAACCTCAGCATTTCTTACAGGAGACTTCAGATTTAAGTGTCTTCCTTCTAGAAAATAACTTCATCTGGCCTAGCTTTGCAGGCCCAGTCCCAAGAAATGGCAGGTAAAACTAAATAGCAATTGATATTTCACTTTCCAAGCCCCCTGAGCAGCCTTGCCTCTCTTTGGAAGGATGTGGCTCAATAAGGCCACAGATATGGGCGCAGGCTTTCTGTGCCATGGGTTTATGAATGGAAAGGGCAAAGGGCTAAGCAGGAAATGTGCTTGGGATTAGTTCCGGTTCTGCATAGTCAGACTTGCTTCTCGGTCTTATCACTGAAGACCAGACTCAGGCAAAGATTAAGCTAGAAGAGCTAGAAAAGGAGCAGAAATACAGAAAACAGCAGCTGAGCTACACCTTCCTCCATCAGCCAAGAACAAAGCAATGATACAGTTTTGACAGATCCCAAGAAGAAAGCCTAATCAACAGCCCTAGCCTGGTCTGACTATGAAGCCAGCTTAGGACCAACTACGACAGACCAGCCCGTCGGGCTTATATAGCTCTGGAGTGGCCACCCAACAAAGTTGTTATCCACCCTTAACAGGGCCAGAGGTAGATGTGTGATCCAAGGCTCGCCACTCAGGGGGTGACCAGCTCTATTTGTAATGAACCACTAGCAGCCCAGACCAATTCTCAGTGAAATTGGATGTCTGCTTTAATTAAAAATTGATAGACCAGTGCAACATGGTGGCCCACACCTTTATTCCAAGCTCTCAGGAGGCAGAGGCAGGTAGATCTCTATGAGTTTTATGACAGCTAAAGGTAAATCTGTCTCAAAAAAACAAAAAGTTGTTAGGCCATGATGCGATTGAGAAGCCATGCAAAATTAAAGATATGGGGTTTGGGGGAGAGGATAGGACAGACTTTACCAAGATGGAAGGGAAGCTGGACAGCAAGAGATCACTGAGAAAGGATATAGTTTGGTGAAGAAAAGCAGATGAATCACCAGAGATAGTCACCAATCATTATGGTTCTTATGAGAGAAGGTACTATGAATCTTTGGATGGAAGATTTCCAACTTCTGCAATAAACCCACTTTTTCTTCATGTCATTTAAGGTTTCCTGAATCTGTAGAATTCAGATCCCAACACCTCTTAATGTGTCACCACAAAGACTAGGGATATGGAATGAGCGATTCAGGACAAAGACACACTTATGACAGAAAAATTAAAAACTAAAAGGAAAGCCCATTCCCAGAACCAACTTTAACATTTCCATATGGCCCATTGTGCATATACCCCACTATTACGAAACCTGATCTTGAACTAAAAAGCTAATGAGTTGTGGGTTTGGATTTTTATTACTCAAGTTGAATATGAAACCATTGACTAAATTTTGGCATTTCTTACTCTATATGAAGTAGAGAAGACAACAGTAAGTCATATGATTTTAAAAAGAGCATGCCTTCACTTGTATTATGTAGTTTAAATGGTAACAGGTTGCCTTACTATGATGGCTTCATCACTGTAGGGAGAAGGCTTGTAGGATACTAGATGATGGTTGTTAGATAAACATTCTTCACTTCTTTTGAACATTCAAAAGCAGGGCTGATCCCAGACCGTGGTATTCATTGTAGCTGCCCAAAGATCTAAGCACTCCACAAGTAAAACAGGTAAATTAACAATTATACCATTGACTACCAGTCTGCTTTGAAAATTTCTTCTCAGAAGGTGGTGATAAGACATGTCTTCTAGCCAGGCGTGGTGGCGCCTGTAATCTCAGCACTTGGGAGGCAGAGGCAGGCAGATTTCTGAGTTCAAGGCCAGCCTGGTCTACAGAGTGAGTTCCAGGACAGCCAGGACCACATAGAGAAACCCTGTCTCGGAAAAACAAACAAAACAAAACAAAAAAGACATGTCTTCTGCCAAGGTAGGATTGATATGAGTTACACCCCAGGTTCGGATACAAAGTTCTCCTCTTCAAAAAGCAAAACCAGCGCCCCCCCCCCCAAAAAAAAACAAAAAAACACAAGGGCTAGGAATGCGGTTCTGTGGTAGAATGCCTGCTTAGAACGCACAAGACTATGAGGTTCACTCTCCAGCACGGTCAAAAAGAAAAACACTCCCTATTCGTCTCTATTTGTAAGCACTGTGTGTGTGTGTGTGTGTGTGTGTGTGTGTGTGTGTGTGTTTCTTGGGATTGGGTCTTTATAGCTCAGTCTGGCCTTAAACTCCTGATTCTTTTGTCTCCACTTCCCAGCATCTGGGATTACAGGTGCCTGCCACCAAGGACTAGCGCATGCTAGGCAATCACTCTTCTACTGAGCTGCATTTCCTTCTTTCCTCTTTTTAGGGGGTGTGTGGCGTGTGGTGCTTGCTGTCAGTATATAAGGTCCTTCCTCCCACCCACACCCGTCTGATAAATGGCCTCTGTATGCAAAGTCACCAGAGTCCATCCACGTGCCGCTATTCTGATTCAGGATCTTGGGCACAACACTCTCAGCGCGTGCAGAGGCCACAAGGATATTCCTTCATTAAACTGCAGCCTCAGAAACGGCCCGCCGCTCCCTGATGAGCTAGGAATCTCCTCCATCCCGAGAGCTGTGGAGACCTAGGCATCCTGGACGCACGCTCGCCGTAGCACTAAGCCTCCGGGCGTCCGTCCTGACCACGTGGCCGCCCCGCACCTCCTCCCTGCGCAATATGGCCCGCACCCACGGCCGCCACCGTTACCTGCACTCCATGAACGATGTAGACCTTCTCGGCCTCGCTTAGCGCCACCGACGCCATGCTGCTCAGCTCACCGCGCGCGGTGGTGTGTCATCAGCTCGCGCCTCTCCCCGCCGTGCCTCACGTCATCAGCCCGCGCGGTGGCCGCTCCCGCAGCCGCGGCTGCCGCCACCGCCTGGAGCTCCATGGGCCTCTCCTTCGTGCAGCCCCGGGTGAGGCCGAGTCCGGCAAGCCGTAGCGCTCGGTGCCCGAGCCATCGCAGACGCTGGAGGCTGGGCCTCGGGGCAGCAGCAGGCGGCGCGGGACTGCGAGCTGCCTCCAGATTGACGGTCAGTGCGTTGGGGAAGCCCCAGAAGGAGGGAGGCGCGGGGCCCCAGCCGGGACTTGATGAGTAGCGCGCAACCCGAGCGCACGGGCCGGAGTCGAAGTAGCCGAGCGCGCGCACGTGAGACACCTCAGGAAAGCGGAAGTCGTGCTGCCCATGAGGGACCATCTCCTCAACCCCCTCCTAGTTGCTCCCTAGGATGACTGGAGAGAAGAGACCACCGATCCCTCGTTAGGTTACTGATCGGGAAGGGTCTACACCAGGAGTGGGGCGCCAGCTTCTCAATTTTCTCACCCCTCCTTCCACTCCAGGGATCGATCTTTCTCTGTCCTGTCTTCCCTTATCCTTTCCTTCCCCCTACTGTCCATCATCAAATAATGACCTAGAGCTTTGCAAGTTACCCTTGCCCCGTGCGGTTGCTGGAGTATTGTCCCAAAGAGAGTAGGGAGAGTGTCTTGCGCTTCAGGATGCCTGGATGGACGGGATCGCCGGAAGATGGACAGCTGCAGAAAGAAAACCGACCCTGGGAGGATATGGGACTTAGGTTATCCAGAAAGGATGCCTGCAAGGTGAAGGTGAACTGGGGTCATAGTGAGGACCCTTTAAGAAAGAGAGAGGATACGAACCAAGTTTTAAAGGGTCTCTATGGGAAAATGGAGAGAGAATTAGTAGAGACTTAACTTACCTGGTGTTACATTTTTGACAAAAGTACCCTTCAGCTTAATCATCAAGAAATAAAAGGTGCTGGCCACCCTTTGCCTTTAATCCCAGCGTTTGGGAGGCAGAGCTAGGTGGATCTCTGAGTTGAGTCAGCCTGCTCTACACAGTGAGTTCAAGGACAGCCAGAGCTATATAGTGAGATCCTGTCTCAAAGACACTCCTTCTCCCCAAACCCCCCCCCCCAAAAAAAGGCATATCTTCTCTTATGGCTTCACAGCTAGCTAAACAAGTAAACAGAACTTCTGACCAGAGTCTTCCAGGGCAGAAGGGAGGACTCTTGTAAGCATATCTAGAGCTTGGTGATTAGAGTTGTCAGAGTGGATTACTGACTATACTGAGATTGCAAAAGTAACAGGAAGTGCCTGACTATATTCCTAGGTACTGAACTGTTAACTGCTGAGCCTTCAAAAGATAGTCTTTTCTTGATAGACTGGACATGAATTTCCTGCGTTCATACATAATACTACAGGTGCTCCTGAGAAGGCTTTCCTGTAGGGTTGGACTTTGCCCTCTAGGGTAACTAGAAAAGGTGGAGCCAGAGGGGTTTCTTCCTTTTTTGTGCTGGAAGAGATGCTCTACTTGATATAGCACCTAGACGCATCTCTGTTTGAACAACTAGATTCTATGTGAGGAACTGGTGAAATAGCAAGAGACTCCTGCTGTTAGGGTATCTCATGCTAGAGATTACTGGGAAGAGAGACCATTTTAATAGTATATAGTGGGGCAGGGGGGGGTAAGGGGTGGGATAGGGTGAAGATTGAAAAGTCACAAAAGATACTGGAATAAAGTTTGACTTGAGTTTAACTACCATAAGTCATTTTCCTGGGGAAAAGTCTTTTGGCATATCTTCAAAAGTATATTTGTGGCGGAGCAGTAGCATGTGCAAAGGCCCATGTTCCCTCCTCAGCACCACAGGGGCATACCCTACCCCCTGACAACTGACAGCAGGTTCTTTGTGAAGAAGGATCAGCGTTATCTATTTGGTGACTGGTTTTATGAGTAGTATCTGGTATTAGGTTCAGAAGACCTCAAGAAACATAAACAGTGGAGTTTATATTCTCTGCTGGAACACTGTTCCTGTCACTAGTTATTTTTCCTGCATGCTGCCAGAGCATTTCATCATATGCATCGAGTGCAGTAGATGTCATTAAACCTCATAATTCATGGTTCTTATTTATTGAAGCAATTCAAAGAATATATTAGAACCAGAAAAATGAAACTGCCAAGGATGGCTCATTATATTGTGTTTTACCAGTTTGCTTTTCCATTTCTGTTGGGGTTTTTGATTGTTTGTTTGTTTCATGCTGTTTCATTGCTTTGTCTTTTATAAAGTCCCATGCCCTATTAGCTTTATATGACACTATGTGGTGTTTATTGTATGCCAAGAACTTTACAAAGATTTCATTCTCAGAATAATCTTATGAGGGCTGTTTTACAGTTTGGGAAACAGGCACAGAAAGCATAAGTGTCTGAGCAGAGTCACAGAGCACATGGCTAATATGTAGCAGAGGCAGGATTTGAGTGGAGGCTCTGCGGCTCCCAAACGTCGCCTTCTATAACCTCTCACAAACTCCATGTCATCTATTAGGGGACCTAATGCAGAAAGCCCGTGCTTTTACGGAGCTGATAACTATCCTGTAAAATACTGCTCAATTTCAATTAATCAGCTTTTGATGATGGTGCTGAGGGCTCATGAGTCCTGGGAAAAATTCTGTCATTGTGTTATATCCCTAGGCCACAGGTTGTTTCCAAAGCAAAGATGGATGTTCTAGCATGAATTTACTTCTCTTGAATCCTTTCTAGAAGAACATGGAATGTGATTAAGGCCTGTCCCTGTTTAGTTCACTTTATCAGATAAAGGAAAAAGTTATGTACAAAGTAAAGCTGAATTCCAAGTCGCTAAGAAGAGAGCCCTCCAAAGCAGAATCTGGTATGTCTGGGATGAAGGGAAGGGCTGAATGTATAATGTACATACTTAGAAAGCCAAGCATTCAGGAAGCGTTCTAACGCCTTTGAATACTTGAAGTTCTCATGGGCCAAAAAACATGAAGAATTGGGCACTTGCTTAAAAGAAGTTTAGGATTTACTATAGCTGAGGAGTCTGGGCCCTTGAGGTATTATATGAACCAGAGAGTAAAGTGAAGTACTCAATTGAGCTGGTTGGTAATTAGGGCTGTAATAAGGCGCTAATTGTGCAGGTTAAGCACCAAGTACAAGAGGGAAAAGAGCTGCTGCTAACAGCAATAACATGTATAGCAGAAGTAAATACGTCCCACCCACCTGGGTTCATTAAAACTATAAAAGCTATTTAGCAGAAGAGCCTGGGGCCGTGCTGTGAACTCTTAGAAACTCAGCAAGGGGATTTTTCCTAGAATCTGTTTCCTTTGCATTCTTTGCGTTCGTCCTGCCTGGGCCTTATTTATGAATACTAGATATAAATAGCCTTTTATAATCTAACCATGGGTCTGCATGTCTTGTCCTAGATCTTGTGGTTTGTGACTATAGCGATGGAAAAATTGATAGCAATACATGAGCCACAGTTACTTCTCCTTAGAGGAAGACTCTTCCGTGTTTCATGTTAAGAGGCTGGCCTGTCTGAGTTTCATAAGGTCCTGTGTGAGAAAATGAGTCACACATCCCAATTTCTAGGTATACAGTACACCACCCTAAGAGCTGTGCTTAAAACTGAGGTCTAAACTGGGGATAATATTTCAGTATTGACCTAGAAGGGAAAGGAGGGTGACACCATGTCGCCTCTAGTTACACTTTTGAAAATCGTTTGCTTTCCTCTTGGGAAATTTCCTGAGTCACTTAGCCAAGCTACTCTTGGCGGTCAGATGTGAAGGCAAGAGAGCTAGAAGCAAACAAACATCGGTGCTTTCCTCATCCCAGCACTTTGCAGGAAGGTTAGGAAATCGTAGTTTTGTAGTCTTCTGGGACCTGTGGCCTTCAGGATGTACAAACACTTGATTGAAGTCTTTGGGTTTTCTTCGATGACTAAGGACATTGATTGTCTCCCATTCAGGATCAGGGATGTGGGAATACCTTGGGAGAGTTCAGTCTCTCACCTTAACAAATTGAGTTTAATACCACAGTCCTGTTGTAGTGAGTCTTAACCTTGGCACATAAAGTCTTATTTCCAGATCAAGTCAGTAGCAGAGAATCCAGACAGACAGGTTGGTTAGGAAGATAGGGATCTGCAGTGTAGACCAGTGCAGTGCGCTGGGCTCTGCTGCTCACTCGCTTTGTGTCTAGAACCTTTTAGCCCCACTTCATCCCAGACGACTTTCTTGCTAATTTATAAAATGCATACTAATTCTGGACATTCAAAGATTTAAATATTGTCTAGATAGCTCAGTGGGTAAAAGTGCCAACCAAGTCTGACAACTTGAGTTTCACCTCCAGAACTCACATGGTAGGAGAAAATCTACTCCCACACGTTGTCCTCTGACCTTTATATGTATCATGCATGTAAGTACATAAACACATAATCTCAATCTCTCTCTCTCTCTCTCTCTCTCTCTCACACACACACACACACACACACACACACACACACACACACGTCAGGCAGGAGTGAGACCCTGTCTCAAAAATACATGCATATATACTGAAAAATAATGACTTAAAAATGTAGTTTAATTTGGAGTGTTTGTCTTTTGAGTCAGGGTCTCCATGTAGCCCTGTCTATCCTGGAACTCTGTGGACCAGGCTGGGCTCAAACTCACAGAGATCTGCCTGCTTCTACCTACTGTGTACTGAGATTGCAGGAGTGTACCACTTCATCCCAGCCTAACTTTGGATTGTTTTTTTTTTTTAAAGACTTTTTACATATATCATTTTGTAATATTTGATGGGTTTTTGGTTTTGTGAACCTGTGTGAGGCAGTCTCATGTAGCCCAAGCTGTCCTGGAACTCCTTAAGTAGCCTAGGATGATCTCGACCTTCTGAACCTGCTGCCTGCACCTCTCACATGCTGAGATTACAGGCCTGTGCCACCATACATGGGTTATAGGCTGAGGATTGAACCCAGGGCTTTGTGAGTGCTGAACAAACTCTAGCAATTGAGCTACACCTTAAACCCTATTTGACGTACTTTGATAATGCTATTTGTACATGTAAAAACTAGAAATGCCTGAGAAAATCTGAGGTAATTGCTAGTGGGTTCCTTTTGACTATTACTGAAAGATGGGAAGGGGAGATAAGCTTATAGTTACAAAAGAAAGGAAGAGAAAGAAAAAAGAAAATGTTGGGTTTGACCCTTAAAACAGGATTTCAGGATCTAAACCTTGTAAGGGCCTTCACAGTTAGCTTCATCTTTGTCACTTTTTTTTTAAATATAATCCAAGCACTGGGAAGGCTGAGGCAGGAAGATTACAGGAGTTTGAAACCAGCCTAGATACTCTTCTCTTTTGTTCTTTTGGGAACTATAGTGACAATTTTGGAATTTTGGTTTCTTTTAAAAACACAGAAATCTTATTATATGCTTCTCCTTTAATCCCGGGTGTGGGGCATGGAGCTGCTTGAGATTGTTCACAGCAGCCAAGTGATTCGCAATGGTTTTGCCAGCTGCAGATATTTTCTAGGATTTTGTGACGTTGGGACTTTTCAGAGGGTCTACAAATGCTAGGGCCCTGGTCTGTGTGTGTGTTTGGGGGGGGGGGGTGGTCATTGTTGGTTCAGGTTTGTTAAGTAGTTGTACACAAAGAAGAAAGAAAAAGAAATTAGAGATCTGATGATGAAGTTCGTACTTGACTCCAAGTTTGACCTTGACGCTCCTAATCAGCAGAAAGTAGTCTAATGATAGGTAATGTTGCTGGCTGGCTCCTTTCCTTTCTATCTTTATTTCTCTCCTCTCTAGTGTTGAGGGGTTGAAAAGGTGGGAAAAGTGTGGAGAAGGGTGGAAGAAAGAAGAACCCACAAAGTAGCCAAGACCAGCTGTAGGGAACAGTGGAGTCTTGAGAGCCAAACTCTTGAAGGCTAGTGTGGGTGAAAATCTTTTTGATTCTTGCTAGCTTCTGCTTTTAGTCCTTACAAAAGTCAGGCTTTTTCTTGGGTGATGTCACAGTAGCTTCATGGCTGCACATGGCACATGTGAGGCCAGGTGCCATCAGCACCCTCAGGTAGAAACCTCTGCTGGCTTGGGCTTTGCCTAACATGGGTGGGCTTTCTCAGAAAAAGCTGTGTACAGACACTGGCCCCACAGGGATAGTTCCCAGCAGGTTTAGGGATTCAGTCTTAGGCTAACTACTGGCTTAAGTGTCATGGCCTTCCCACCTCCTCTGTTAGAGCAGGATCAGTCCTCTAGCTGTTGCCTTGGTGTTCCTCCAGGGCCCTGCATCAGTCCAAAATGCTTTTGTTCAAACCCATGCCTTTGAACGCTGCTACATGGGACCAGCCCACTCAATAGCGCCTGCTCTTCATAACCATGTGAGGGCAAAATGGCCATACTGTAAGTAACCTAGGACCTTGGTGACAATATCTATGTCCCTCCCTTTTTTTTTTGTTTTTGTTTTAGTCACTGGTGGTGGTAAGCAATTAAAGGCCAGCTTTGGGAGTGAATCCCATCTCTGTTGTTCCCTGGAGGTGTGAACTTAGCTAGAATTCTGTGTCTCGTTTCCTCATCTCTCAAGGAATGAGCAAAGTGGAACTTAGTGGCTACAAGATTGACTAGGATTGAGGATGAGGCAGCATAATGCCTGCCAGTTAGTAAATATTTAGTAACAATCAGGAAGAGTCCAGCCTGATCTTACCTTCATCAGGATATCTTGCCCACTGGTATCTATTCTTATGTAACTAGATCAGTGACTTATTGTTGTTAATAGGAAGATTTTCCTCCTGCATTACAGACTGCCTACAGGTGACTCTGGCAGCCAGTCCAGCAGATGCAGCAGGTACTGTTGGAGCCCCAGAGGGTGAGTTACCTGTTTCTGGTCATTTCATAGACACCCCAAAAACTCCTTGAGCTTCATCTCAGAGCTCTGAATAGGCTGACCCAGGTTTGGAGAGGCCAACCAGTCTCATGGTGGATTTCCAGAGGCTTCTGGAAGAAGGAATCCTCAATTGGGTTTTCATTTTGCTTTGTTGCTTTGCTTTTTGTTGTTGTTGGGTGAAGGCGGGTGTTGAGGCTCAGGTTGGCCTGGGTATAAAGAAATGGAATGCTCTGTTGAGCATTTCCAAAAATTGGAAATGTAATAGTTCATTAGAAAGAAACATTTGGCAGGGTATGGTATGGCACATCTTTAATTTAACACTCAGAGGCAGAGGTAGAGGCAGGTGGATCTTGTGAGTTCAAGGCTAGTCTGTTCACATAGTGAATTCAAGTCAACCAGAGAAGTGTAATGAGACCTTGTCTCAAAAACAAAAGGAAGCTTGTCAGTTTGTGGCAGGACGAGAAACTTGCCTTACCATTTTCTGGGTTTTGGTGAACTTTTAATACCGACAAGGTTTGGGGTACAGATATGACGTTTACTTTTTTCCCTTTACTTTTTTTTTTTTTTTTTTTTAAATGGCAAGCAGAGGAGGAATCAATCTTGACTTTGGAGTTCCCGGAAGGCAAGCTAGCCAGGTCTGCCTGTCAGATTTGCTCTGTCAGGCTCTGGCCACACCCTTACCTTTATGGAAAAGTAGTGATTCATCCTGTTATTTTAATGAAATGTTTCAAACATAGTAATTCTTTGTTCATTAGTGGATTTTTGGAGTCTCATCAGAAAATGGGCGTGCATTTCATAGTCATTTGGAATACTTAAATGTAGAGTAAGTGTAGCTCACATAAATGAATTTTCCGCTTGCTTGGTTAATTTTTTAAAAGATTTTGAATAAATGCTTTTGATCAATGACTCTAAAGTGGCCTAAAAGAGTCCAATACCAAAAACAGTCCCATTAAACTGGAGGTTGATGCTAATTCTCTAGGTATATTGCAAGAAAGTTTTCAAAAGATGCCAGGCTGTTTGAGATGTCACTTTAAGTGACTATGAGGACCGAAAGTCACTAAACTCTGATAGAAACTAGTTTAAACAGGATTTAAATGTTTAAGATGACTTTAAGGGGAATTGCAGCCAGGCCCTCCCCCTACAGCGTCCATCATAATAGAGTTGCTGGGACCAACCTAGAGCCTCCCATTTAGGAGTCCTGCAGCTTGCTGATGTGTGTACATGGATGAAACAGATTTATCTATATAGTTTCTACTTGTAGGGACCTAAATGGTTTAATCATGATAGCTGCTGTTGGATGTATATTTAGCTGATCCTTGTCTTTATGACTAGGGAAGATAATTGGGGAAGATTTGAGTTGGCTTAACCAGCTTGGCTCATTGTCTGTTACTACTATTACTTTACACAGCCTCAAATCCACTTTCATGCTATTAAGGAATCCACTTGTGAGTGGGAGAACTAGAGTGGGTGTAATGTTTTAGAAACAAAATCTTCTCACAGTGATTTAAAAAGGATTCTAAGGATTTGGAATCAGGCTTGTCTGAAGTATTTCATGCCTTCAGGAGGGGATCTTGCCCTTCGAGAACAGATGAAGTAGAAAAAGACCAGGAGTACTGGCTGGGATGAAGGTAGTAGCATGTGGGTCTTTACTCTTTTCATTTAAATATTAAATTTTTATTAATGCACTGAGAATTTCTTACATACTTACAATATATTTTAAGAAATTGTATGTTTATGCGATGGCCATGCCTTTGACTGTAAGGACTGCAACCAGATTTTTCTTAGGGCAAGTAGTAGACTGATAGGGACCTGCCCTTATCCAGCAAGTGATCATTAACCATAACCATGGCAGCTGGACTCTGCCCATAAGTCCAACAAAGCCTGAGTAGTGGGTCATAGTAGGAAGGCCTTCACATAGCTGCTTTGAGCCCTGGAGCTGTCATCATTTGTGAACAGATGAGTGACATAGCTCAAGAAGCAACCAGCAGTCAAGCCCAGCAGCTCTGGCCAACAGGCTCCACCTCATGCAGTGCCTTTGTGCCTGCGATAGAAGGGCACGCTTGCCATCAAGTACATGAATCCTGCGCTGTATACATGGCTCTGTACCAGAAGAAGGTGGTTTTGTTTGAGTTTCTTAAGCACCAATTTCAAATATTTTGGCTTTGGCTTATAAGCCTTTAAGAACATTTTCACCACATACCACACACACACACACACCACACCACACACACACACATGTGCACACGCACGCCTCAAAGTAGATTATGACATGTATCATACCATCTAAGCTTGAAAGCTTGGAGCATTGAGAGTGCTTGCTGCTCTTCCAGAGATCCTGACTTTGTTTCCCAGCATTCCTTTCAGGAATCTCACAGTCTCCTGTAACTCCAACTCCAGGAGATCTGATGCCCTTCTCTGGCCTCTTCAGGCATGTCCATGTCCATGCACATACCTACACACAGACTCAGACACATACAATTAAAGACTGGGAGCCCCAGCACTCCCAAATGCCTTCCTCTACTCTAAATCCCCTGTCTTCTTGCCAAAGGCTTTATTCCTGTGCTTCTCTGGGCCTTGAGCATTCTTCTGTCAGGTCTGAATTATTAGTTTCAACTAGTGATTACTAACACATGGTGGGAGAGCTAGCTCCTTTTGATGCTATGTAACATCCCCAAAGTATAGTATAGGTTGCTATAATTAAGATTAGAAAAAAGATCATTTTTCTCAGTTCTTCAGTGAAGAACTGGTAGCCACTTAGAGATACAGAAAACCTAGTATCACCAAACTAGGACTACAGCCAGTAGCCTTAGTGCCGTCCTGGGCTCCCGGGCTCCTTGGCCATCTCGGCTGCCTTATCTGTCTGTCAACAGCCAAGGTAGCCTTGCCATGGGGTTGCTGGTCCCTCACAACTCTTCCCTCTCTACCCAACAAAGTCTGTGTGTGCCCAGCCTAGATGCCCGTCCTCCCTGCCAGCTGTCCAGGCCCTCCTCACCTCTGCCTGTACATCTCACATCCTCTCTTCTGTCCTCACCCTGGGATGGACAGGTCTCCTCATCTTGCTTTGCACTCATCTCACTCTGCTCATGTGGGTTTGTGATTTTTGTTTTGTTACTGTTTTCATCCTGCTTACCCTGTGTGGTACTACTTGTTACTCACCTGTTTCACACCTTCCTTTACTCAAAAACTTTGAATTTGAGTGCATAATGCATGCAGCCAGGCTACAGAGCTCAGCAAAATGGGGCTTGTAAGTCAGCATAGGAAAACAAATAAGTCCAGTCTTCCCCAGTGGGGGAAGGGGGGCCGAGCAGGGCAGCACCCACATTCCTATCCTTGAGTCCCAAAGGAGTTGGGAGGGGGGGGCTGTATAGTTCTTTGCACACAGTGCCTGCTCCTTCAAGATCATGCTGAGTTGAGTTGAATAGAGAGAGACTTGAGACAAGGAGAAGAGTAAAGGGGCTAGGCGGGGGCCCTAGAGGAGACTACTCCTGAAGGTATGGCTGGCTGCCTGTGAGGAGTGCTGTTGGGAAGGGGATAATCCTGGGCCTCCCCTAGCTTCAGCTCCAGCTCTACCAGGCTCCTTGGAAGCAAGGACAGGGGAAGACAGTTTGGCAGAGTTGCTGTTGAGCTGTAAAGCTAGTCCAAATAAGCAAGAAAGGTCTTCATCTGCCTTTGTCGTTGGAGGATGTCTGGAGGGAACATAGACACCTTTTTTTTACATTGGATCCTTTAGTTGGAATTCTGGTTTCTTTAAAAACACAAAAATGTTAAGGTTTTGTTTTAATCCAAGTTGTGGGGGTATGGGGATGCTTTGAACTGCAGCAGCCAACTATAATTTGCCTCATGCTCTAGCAGAGGTGTGGTTTTGCCAGCTGCAGATAGTTTCTGCAATTGTGTGACATTTGGAATTCAGGGAACTTTTCAGAGGGTATATAAATGCTAGAGCCCTGGGAGAGATAGATCAGTGGTTGTTGGTTGTTAGGGAGGTTAGATTCAGTTAGAAGTTGTGCTCAAAGAAGAAATAAGAAATTAGGTCCAGATATCTGTATCTTTCTCCCCTCTAGAAAGGCCAGGCATCAGGGAACCTTGCTTGCACTCTTGAGATCCTCGGGAAGCTTTGGTATGAGTAAGAAAGCCACCCTCAGCATGGCACTGGACTCTGGTTTTGCCAGGTGGGTCTTTTCCTGATCTTACACATCAAGCAGGCTCTTGTTCCCAGCAGAGGGCTGGAAAATAGTTCCTTCTGTACACTGTTTGATCCCAGATAGAACATTCTGGTTTCTTGAGTAATTATTAGTCCACCTATTTCATGATCCTACTTGATCTAAGCTTTCTCACCTGAAAAGAAGCAGACCAGGCCTCATGGCCCTGGGGTTACTGTTTACTAGTGAGCACATGTATTGAGGGGCTGTCTAGTACCAAGTGAGAGACAGGGCTCCATGTTCCCTGAAGGAGCCTTACACCCCAAGTGAGTACCCTACCTTTACAGAGACCTTTAGTAAGATCTTACTAGCCTTGCCATCTTGCAGAAGTATGCAGAGAGCACTGTAGACGCAGTAGTGACAGTGGTTAGTTACAGAAGAGGAAGACAGCCACACAGAAGAGATGCTGGAATTATAATGGCCTGCACAGGTTGTTGGTAGTGACTGAAGCCCTAAGGATGCATCCAAGGCATTGGTGCTCCCGGGGTTCACTAAATTGTTCTGGAAGAAATGAGTGGTTATTGTGCTGCTGCAAGAGCAGGAATCCCATCTCGTATGCACTCAATCTCACTGTTTCTTGTCTCTTAAATTTTATTTTGACATTTCCATCGAACCATCAAAATGATTGACAGGTGTTTCAGCTTTGAAACCAGTCTCAGTGAGCCAAGCATGGTGGTGTGTGCTTTTTATCCAGAGGCAGTTGGATCTTTATGAGTTTCAGGCTAGCCAAGGCTACATAGCAAGATTGTCTCAATCCCCCAACCTCCTCTCCAAAAAAAAAGGAGGGTGAAGGGAGAAAGAAGTCCCAATTGCCTGGGAAACTTTGCTTGTGTAGAAGGGCTTCTACCTTAGTAAAACAGTATGCAAAAAATTTTAGTGACACCATTGCTATATATAAAACTGAGAATGAACGGCTGCTGTAGGGCAGAGTGAAGTTAACTACCTGTGTCACTGGGCGTTTATTTTTAGTGGTCTCCCATTTATGAAAACTACAGCCCTCATGATAATTGGAGCACTAGTGTGAAGGAGATGACAGGAGGATGTGCTGTCAGGGCAGTGAATTGTTACTGGCCATCTACATCACAGAGGAAGCTGAGTCACCATCTGTTTCTTAGTGGGTGGCACGATTCAGAGTAAGTACTTGAGGCTTGCATACTGATTCAGCCCCCACCCTAGGTAACCTAGCTCCCCTAGGTAACTCTTTCACCAGGCAGAACCAACCACCAGAGGCAGTCTGTAGGGGTGAGCTTCAGTGTAACTGCTGGAGCACAGGTTATAAACATGCAAACCCACTCAATAGAAGAAAGCTTGCCCCTGGAGTGTGTTGCTCTTCTGTTGTGGGCTTTTCATTGGGTTTTATTTGTAGTTGAATAGAATTAAAGGTTCTAGACTTTGCTAGGCACAGGTTAATTCCCAGGCATTCCTGGTCTTCAGTCCCACTGTCCTTCTTGGTGCTTTAGAAAGTGAACCTACATCTTTTGTTCAGGCAGCATAGCACTGAACTGTCACTGTCCTCTGGAGAGCAAGCATGGGATTGCTCAGCTAGAAAATTTTGGTTGATGCCCAAGAGCCATTGTGTCACAACAGAGAAAATTACTTACTCTCTCTCTGTTGTAGCTTTGTTCCCCAGCACTGTGTACCTGCTGTCGGACAGTGCTCTACTTCGTTGCTCTGTTCCTTTAGATCAGCTTGTGGCACACACTTAGCTATCTGTCTGTCTTGAGTCTTATGCTGACTTGGAGTAGAGCCGGACTGTGCAGGATCAACCTCAGCAACCTTTCACTCTGCGTATAGCTTTCCCACTTTTATGACTGTGCTCTAGAGGTTCCAACCATATCTTCTTTCTGATGGGGAAGAAGGAGGAGGATTCGAGTTTAGGTTAGGCTAATAAAGCCATTGAAAACCCAGAGCTTTCAAACAACCATAGACTGGGGCTGCACATGGTCAATTCTTCAACTGTAGAGTGACTTGCTCTCCAAAGACTAAGCCACTGTGCTATGTGTGCCTTTCCATGCTTTCTATATCTGGGAATGAGCTGAGCCATCAAATTCTCGATGACAATTCTGGTTGGTGTTGCAACAAGTTAGCAGCTTAGATGAACAGAGCAGGTCTCTGTTCTCTGTCCTTTAGCCCTTGTGGATGGATATGCAATACTGGTTCTTTTTTTTTTCCACATGAGGTTTATTGAGAGAGAAAAGGGCAAGGTGGCGGCGGAAGGCGAAGGTGGGTGAATGGGGGAGCTACAATACTGATTCTTAGTTACTTCTCTTTTTTTGTTGATTTAAAGCTTTTTATTTATTTTTATTTTATTTTTTATTTAACCAAGCATGGTGGTTCCACTCCTTCAATCCCAGAACCCTGGAGGCAGAGACAGGTGGATCTCTGAGTTCAAGGACGGCCTGTTCTACAAAGTGAGTTCTAATATAGCCAGGGCTACACAGAGAAACCTTGTCTCAAAAAACCAATAGTAGTAGTAGTAGTAGTAGTAGTAATAGTAGTAGTAGTAGTAGTAGTAGTAGTAGTAGTAGTTGTTGTTGCTGTTGTTAAAGTTAGCATACAAAGTGATGGTTTCCTTATGGCATTTTCATGCTTATTTCACAATACTTTGTTCTGTTTCATTCCCAGTTCTTAGTTATTGTATCTCCAGAGGTCAGTGTTGTAATTGTTAGGAAAAAAGTTGGTTACGCATCACTTTTCCACTGGAATGATGTCTTTGCAAGAGAATACTTGTGCATATCCAGGGAGCTATGTAGCATGTTCAACATGAACCCCTCCTCAAAACCCTCTAGCTCTGGTACCAACAGCTCTTGCAGGGGAAGTGCGTCACACATGAGAACATAGTAGCTCCTAGGAAATACTGCCCAGTATCTCTCCTCTTGCCCCATCACTCATGAAGAGAGCAGAACTCAGAGCCCCTTGTCCTAGAAGCAAGCCATTTCAGTTTACTGCTCCCAGGTTTAACTTAATGGACTATTTGCCCAGTGGTCTCACAGTCAGAGAGACGGAGGCTCTAGTCCCACCTGCAGTTGCTGCAATGCTCTCTGACTTGCCTGCTCTTGGGCAAGGCATTGCCCTGTCCGGTCTCTTCATTCTCACCTTCATAAGAAGATTTAGGGAAGGCCTTCTTGCTTTACAGTGGTGAGGACAGAGCGGGCGGCCCTTAAGTGCAGAGGTGCTGAGGCAGTGTCTGTGCAAGGGGAGTGCACATGCTTGCTTGGCTCACTTTGGGAGGGTTCACTTGTCAAGTGTCCTTATCGCTGAGATAACTCCGTATTTCTGCTCTTTCTTTTCAGATGCCAGTATGGACAGAATAGCTTATGATGCTTATCCCCACCCATCACTTCCGAGACATTGAGCGGAAACCAGAATACCTCCAGCCAGAGAAGTGTGCCCCACCTCCCTTCCCTGGTCCTGTGGGAACCATGTGGTTTATCCGTGATGGCTGTGGCATCGCCTGTGCCATTGTCACCTGGTTTCTGGTCCTCTATGCGGAGTTTGTAGTCCTCTTTGTCATGCTGATTCCATCCCGAGACTACGCGTACAGCATTGTCAACGGAATTGTGTTCAACTTGCTGGCCTTCCTCGCCCTGGCCTCCCACTGCCGGGCCATGCTGACGGACCCCGTGAGTATGTCTGGGCTCCTTTTGACCAGCCCGCATTCTCTCCTTCAGGCCCTGGCATGGCCATGGCCTGCATGCTCCCTGTGGATCTTGGGAATGTGGAAAAGGGACGGCCAGGGCTGGGTGGAAAAGTAAGCAGCTTCTCACTGGAGCTTTAGGGACAAAGGTCCAGTACCTATATCAAAGCCTGTGGGGGCAGGTTGAATGGCACTGCCTGCACACTGCTGTATGTGTCTGATAAGCCTGCTGTGTCAAGAGGAAACCCAGCCTCTGTTTGGAAGATGTAATCAGATAACCCTAGAGATGGGGCCAGATGTTTAGAGCAGAGAGCAAGCTGGAGGATAGTGAAGGCCTGGGCTGGTCTGATGCTACAGCAGGCCACATCCAGTTTCCGGACATAGACGGATTTAGTCTTCACTTAGCTTACATAGAGATCCTTTTTTAAGGTTGGGTGGGGGGTGAAAGCCACACACCTTTCACCCCAGGGAGGCAGAGGCAGGTAGATGCCAGCCAGGGCTACATAATGAGACACCTCATTGTCAGGGGGCGGGGGAGGGGATTTCTCTTTTCCTGAAAACCTGGCCAGGCTTGTTTGGCACTACAGCAGACACCTCTGAGTATCTGTGGGTAAAGCTATTGTTCTAGTCAGTGAATGACTTAGATAAATATACTAACTGAGGCACAGGCCACTGAATATTTCTCATATCCTGAATCAAGCCCTCCTGACATTTCATTGTATTGTAGGGGATACCCATGCAGGGAACTTGGCAAGGCCATCCCTGTGGATTGATTAACTGTTGTGGTATGGGGGTGATAGCCATTAAATTTAGAAGGTTCTGCTAATGGCCACCACAGTTTCTGTGAGCCTCAGGAAAGTACAGCACAGAATACAGGACTGAGCCAGTTTCCTTCTTGAAGGTGGATTGTTAATCCCTCCAAGGTAATTTCTTGTCTAGGTTGCCTGTGTGGCTGGTCCAGATAGAATTGCCTGGGGCCTGTGACCTAGTGTTGATGTTGCCTCCTGGAAAGTAGAACAATCACCAGCTCCCTAAGTGGAGAGCTTGTAAATTCTCGAAAGTGCCCTGTACACAAGGGTATAAAGGAGCTAAAACAAACTGAAGATTATTCAGAATTTTGTGTACCGCCCTTGCTGTTGGAGATAGTGAAGGAAATGACATTCTCTTCTTTAGCTCGCAGCTCAGTACCAGCTCTCCCATCAGGATGCCTCTGTTGGAAAGCCAGAGGGCAGCCCTGACAGAGGAAGTGTAGTTTGCTATGGACAAGCAGGGGGGGGGGTGCTGAGAAGTGGAAAGTTGAGGGTAGGGGGAATCCCCCACACCGAAATCAAGGCAGTGGCTCCTCTCCACAGCTCATCGTCGGGGTAGGAAGACCAGGGGATGTGGATTTACCTGTGGAGTCTTGTGGTTATAGAAGAACAGACATAGGAGAGGAAAGAGTCTAGAGCCCCAATTTTTATTTTTATTTTGTTTTATTTTATGTTTTGAGACAGGATCTCAGTATGTAGAACTCCATGTGGAACTCAATGTGTAGAACAGGTTGGTCTCATATTCAGAGTTCTGCCTGACTCTGCCTCCTAAAAGCACTGGGATTAAAGGTGTGTGCCACTAAGTCTGGCTGTAAGAACTTTAACTAAAGAGTGAGAAGACCAGAGTATCTCTGGGCAAGGATGTCTATAGCAACAGTGCAGGGCCCAGCCTGGCCCAGCTGGGTGGGTGAACAGTTGTGTTGACTAGATGCTAGCCCTGCAAGAGGTTCTGCCCAAGCGGCAGGCAAAGCTGAGAATAAGGCAGACAGACCCTCTGCTGCCTTACATTCCAGTGATTAATGAGATGATAATGGTAGAATTGATAAGTGCTGTAAGAGCAGTGGGAGGGTGCAGTAGGCTCAGGGTAATCCAAGAAGGCCTCTCCGTAATTGTGCCATTGGAGCTGACCTGAATGGCCTGAAGCTACAGACCGGGACTTGGGAAGATTTCCATACAGATTCAGGCAGAAGAGAAAGGAGGTTCAAAGGCCTGAGCTTGGAGCATGAGACTAAAACATAGTGAAGCAGGCCACAGAGGCAAGATGGCACCAGACCTTTAGGCTCCTCAACCTTGGGGAGACAGGTATAAGGACATGTGCTGGCAGTGAGGTCCAGGTAGGACTTACAGAGGATGAGACTAAAAGCATGGGTAGCCGTTTAGAGAAGACACAGCACTAGCCTGGATCAAGCTAAGAGAACAGAAGCTGGTGAACTTGGAGCTGATTTTCAGCCACTGGTTCTATTGTGATTATTTCAAGACAGAGCTGACAGGGTTTCTCTGTGTAAGTCCTGGGACTTATAGACCTCATAGAGATCTGCCTGCCTCTGCCTCCTGAGTGCTTGGATTAAAGGGCATTCACCACCACACCTGGCTAAGCCACTGATTCTTAAGTCTGGCTACATGGGAAAAATACTCGGTGGAGGTGCCTGCCCCCTGCCCTCAGAGGTTCTATTCTAGTCACTGGAGGGGCCAAGCTCTAGGTATTAACACACTTGAAAATGCTCCTGTAGCCCTCAAATTCAGCTAGGTCTAAGAAGAATTAACAAATGGGAGATTGATCACAAAGAAAATCTCAGTTTGACAGCTGTGAATGCTGGTGCCACTTGATGCCTGAGAAAGGCCAGTAAGGAGTAGAGTTAGGAGGCCAAACCAAGCTTCTCTGTACTCAAACTGTTGTCTATCAGGTGCATGCAGGGGTATTAGGTGAGCAATGGAAGCCAGTCAGGATTGGATGGTGGAAGATGGACTCACTGTATAGAAGGCCTAGGAGGTGGGGCTGGGCACCACCCGGAAGAGTCTGCCGGCACTTGTGCTGTTCTCACAAACTGCTCTCCTGCTCACTGCAGGGACCTCTGCAGGAGCCCCTGTAGTAGAACCTGGGTTCCACCTTGCTCAGCTTCCAATCCTAGGTAGCAATTTTAGGTTTCTTTTTTGTTATTGTAATAAAATGCTTTGACAAAAGCAACTTGGGAAATTTCTTTTAGCTCACAGTTCAGGTTACAGTCTACCATGCAGGGAAGAATGCAGCAGATTCCAGAAGTATCCATACACAGTCAAAAGCAGAGAACAGTAAATGAATGCATGTATGCCAGCGCTCACTGAGCTTACTTTCCCACTCTTACACAGTGCAGCTTTGGGTTAGGTCTTCCCATGTCTGTTAATGTGACTGAAACAGTCCTCTCCCCCTGCCTCCAATACATGCTCAAAGGTCACCCAGGTAGAGACCACACTGAAACTCCCTTCCAGGTAATTTTAGACTGTGGCACTTAAAATTAACCACCACAGTAGGTGAGAGCCCCAATACTAAGTACCAAGTAGCTACCCATAGAGGTAAACAAAGAATCTGTCAAATAACTACCATTAATGAGGGAAACATGTCAGAGCATATCCTGTGGACAAGCCCCATTACAGAATCCTCATGCCTCTGCCAGAAGCACATGATAACATGCAGATCTGTATGTAAAACAGTGAAGTCGAGCTATACAAGGGGGTCGCCAGCAAGGCACAGCAGAGTCAGGAGTCTAGATCTTAGGTCAAACACAGATCAGCTAGAGGCTCCTGGTTCATCAGCAAGTGGAATTTGTTTCTAGCTTGGAATCACTGTATGTTCTGGGGAAATTCCTAGTGGAAAAGAGATGTCTTATATATCAGGAATTCTTATTGTCTATAATTTTGGGAGAACAGCTTATACCTGAGGTTATAAATAATATTTGCATTATATGTCTTTTTGGTTAGCACTGACAAAGGTGGGGAGAAAAGAGAAAGGGAAATGGAAAAGGTATCATAGTCTCCCAATAGATTGTTATGGTACCACTTCCAACTGGATCTTTTCATTCTAGATGTCACACTAGAACAGTTCAGCCATGATGGCTTTCTGAGCCATCTGCAGTTGATTATGGACTCCAGCACAGCCACAGTTGAGTCACACAGCAAGGGGGAGAGAAAACTTACTCCCAAGTGTGTGGAACACAGAAATGGTGCCATTTGAAATTGGAGAAGAGAAAGGCTCATCAACGAGAGACAGAGACAGAGACTGAGAGGGACCAGCTGGACCAGGAGGCACATGGACACCGCACTCGGCTGCTGGCTGGACGGGCATGGTGAGAACAGGCCCTGCTGGAGTTTGATCTCACTGGGTGCTGTTCTTGCCCACTCTGAGTTGTACACTCTCACCCACAGCACTTCTCTGTGTTCTGGAGATCTGGAATGGTTTCACATGAACCCATCCTGTGGTTATTTCCCCAACTGCAGAATGTATCATTAGGATAGATATACTAATGTTGGCGGAATTCCCACATTGGTTCTCTAACCTGTGGAGGGAAGGCTGTTATGATTGAAAAGGACAAATGGAAGGCATTGGAGTTGCTTCAGCCAGGGAAAGTAGTAAACAGAAACCAATGGCACCCCTGGAGAAAGTGCAGAAATTAGTGCCGCCATCAAGGAGAAGAAAGATATAGGAGTGGAGGTTCCCACCATATTTTCCATAACTCTCCTATTTGGTCTGTGCAGACAACAGATTATGGAGAATGACAGTTGACTGTCATGAAATTAACTGAGCAGTGGCTCCATTGTAGCAGCAGTGGTGACCTTGCTTGATCCAGTTAATATATCTCCTGGTCTGCAGTCTCGATTTAGCACACACCTTCCTCTCAGTACTTGTCTATAGGGACCACCAGAAGCAGTTTGCCTTCAGTTGCCAAGACCAGTGGTATAGCACTTTTCCTTCTACTGCTCCTGCTTTTCTCCTTTAAATTCAATCTCTTTCCTTTGTATGTTCTATTCTAGACATGATTGAAACAAGCCTTATTTATTTATTTATTTATTTATTTATTTATTTATTTATTATTTTTCAGAATCAGTGGTAACTCGTTCGCTTGCCACATCAACTAGAATCCTAATCTTGTAAGCCATATTAAATCTAAATCCTCCAGTGGTGAATCCTGGCAGATTTTCCATCTAAACCGGGAAATACTAGTAGCTACATCTTGTCCTCTCACTGTCCTGTTCAAAAGTCCCTCTCTTACTCCTGCCTTCGTTCTTCCTCTGTCCAATCCAGAAGTCCCACGTTCTCGCCCAGTGATTGGTTTCTTTATTCATTAGAAGATTCACTAGAAACCTGAGTATGTGACTCATTCCTCTTTCTAGACAGCCCCTCCTGGGAAAGCGGAATTAACATCGAAATACAAACAACACCGGGGCCATCCACAGCACTTCCCCCTTTGTGTCCACTTAAAAGACTCTTTCATGACAGATATAAATTGAGCACAACTATTACCATTTTGTAAGTTATAAAGTACAAAATAGACCTAACACCCAGTCCATCATTTTTGTCAATTAAATAGAATACTCTGTCATCTAGCCTAACTTAAAAGACTTATAAATCCATATGTTATATCCTGGTTTAGCTTTTATACTCTGAAAACTATCTTCTCAAATATATTTTCTTAATGTTAAATAGCCTGGGTTGCTAGTCTTTCAACCCCGTCAGAAATCCAAGAGCAACCAATACTATCTGAAAATATAGGAAGCCTAATACAGCTTCCAGAACAAATTGCTGGGACAGCTGCCTACCTATACAACAGCCCCAGTAAGTCAGGAAGTTGGAGCATTGGTCTTGTCTTCAGCCTTCTGGCCCAGGATATTCTGACAGACCTTGAAAAATAGGAATTATTAAGGAATAGCTTATTCTGTCTCAGCAGAACTAAGCTGTCCTAACCTGTTACTTGTATCCTCTCAAGGGACGATACAGGTCTGCCCAAGAGATAGGCAATTACTGCCCAGTGACTACCTAGCCACAATATACCACCTTACCTGGAGGTATAGATGCTCAGCTGTGAAATAAGCCTTATTTTTAATTTTCTTTTTCATGTACTGTTAACACAGTCATTGGCAGAAGAGTGTGATAGATAGCATGTAACATCAAAACAATAAGAAAAGCTTTTTTCAGTCTAAGTTTCTCTCTCTTTTTTTTTTTTGTTTTTTGTTTTTTGTTTGTTTGTTTTTTTGAGACAGGGTTTCTCTGTGTAGCTCTGGCTGTCCTGGTACTCACTCTGTAGACCAGGCTGGCCTCGAACTCAGAAATCCGCCTGCCTCTGCCTCCCAAGTGCTGGGATTAAAGGCGTGCACCACCACCACCCAGCCTAAGTCTCTTATTAAAACTACCTAATAAACATGTTTGTGCTTTGTCTGTTGCCTAGGCCTGGATCCTCAATCTCCTGTCCCTTAGCTACATTGTCCTGGGAGTTGTCTGACTCTGCTTTACTCACTTAAGCAATAAAATGAGGGATCACATAGTCTCTGCCCACCTATAGATTTATTGTCAGAATTAACTGACAAAATGCTCTCAGTCACAAAACATTTGGAACTATGCCTGTACATTATAAGCACTCAATAAATGTCTGCTGTAGCATTATTATTTGGCTCAGGTGTATTGGATGCAGGCCTACTGCCAGGCCCTGAGCAATTTGCTTGGCTATAGGTTGAAAGACATTGTCTCTCTCGTCTTGGGAATTTACAGTCATGTTGGAGCTGTGGCATGTAATTTTACAGTGTGTTTTGAGAATGCCAGCTTAGACTGTGGGAGTCAGAGTTGCTTGTAGGGTCCTGCTGTGGGCAGTTCTCCAGGATCAGACTCTCAGGAAGAAGATGCTGGTTTTGAAATGGGTACAAAGGACTTTGAATGCTTCTTGTCAAACTTCTTAGAGAGCTTTAGGTGGTGCTAGCAGGTTCAAAAGCCCCGGCATACACACACAGACACACAGGACAGCATTGTGTCAGGAGGAACCCAGCACTAGATAGGGGCCAGGGTCAGGTGTGGCTTGTGCACCTGGCCCAGGAGCTCAAACTGTGATCCATAGTCACCAGCGAGCTAGTGAGGGCTTTATGACAAAACTCATAGGCATTCACAATTTAGAATGTTTACCCTGGAAATGGGCGGCTGGTATGGCCAGGGAAGCCTGTGATAGTGGTATGAGGAGATTGTGCGATTGAGGGCAATTTTAGGTGGAAGTAGCCTTTGCAGAGGAGATGAAGGGTGTAGCAGACTGAGGAAACCTGAAGGTTGCCACTAGATTTCTAGCCTGGATAACATGTGGCAGCCAGGATACCACCGAACAGGAGGGTAGAGGGCTATGCCATGCTCAGCAGGAAACTTCTAGCAGCTTCTTCATGCTTTTGTGGACTGAGCCATAATTTATCTTGCTTTGTAATGGGGCTGATGTGGTTTTAAGTGTTCACAGCCTACTGAGTATCAAGAGAAAAGACTTGTAAAGTACTTCACGATGTAGGTAATACTTCTCTTAGGTGATCAAGTCAGGTTTTTCCTTTTCCCTTTTATCTCTATATTTTCTTTTTTTGAAAACTATAAACAAGTATTTATCAGTTTGGAAATGAGAGAAAACTCAATGTGTTTGGATATGTAGGCTTCAGCGGTCTGCCAGCTTCAGGACTTTCCCATGATGTGGACAAAGAATAGGGGGCAAAGTATCTCAGCAGACCTTCCAACCCATGCCCTGCACCAGTGGAGGACTACACTCAACAAAAAGAACTCCTCTCTGTGAGGTAGTAACAGTTTCCACAGCCCTGAGATTTCAAGCAGACAAGTGTGGAAGAGGCAATTTTGTCGGGGTTTGGAAAGGGACTCTGCCAGAAGCCTCAGGGTGCTTTGATCACAGGCTCAGGTGGCTGGCCAGGTGGGACCTTGGTCTGATGGGACTCAGGCTTCCGGGAGGTTTGTGCAGTTGGAGGCACACTTTCAGGAAGGCTCTAATCACCAGCTGACTAGTAAGCAATAGTGAGAACATTATATGTTCTGGGGGCTGGGACCTTCAGGTGCTCTCCTGGCCTGCCTCACTGCACCTGTGTCTGCACTTCACAGCTCCCATCAGCCCTCTTTCCAGCACAGGAGGACTTATTTGGCCAGTGTGTGCAGTCACTTTAGCTGGAGTCTGTTTCCTGTGAGGTACCTTCTCGGTTGCAAAAGCAAACCACAACTTGCATACATCTTTGCATTTCTTAAGAAAGTCTTCCATTTCTAAAATTCCTCTATAGGGTAGATCCTAACGACCAGCTGTTGTTCCTTCTGCCTCTCTGGCCTGTTCCAATTTGTCAGATGTGGTCAGGGGGTCGGGGGAGTGCTGCTCTGTGTGCCCCACCCCCTCCACACACCCTCTGGGTCCTATTAGATTTGTTGTGCAGCCCAGGTGTGTACAGGCTTTGCTCCCTGCTGACTTTCCACAGCCGTGCTGCTTAGAGTCTGGGTGGATTGTAGAGCTTCATAGCGTCAGTGTGGTGCACTGCTGGACTCCTACTCCAGATGAGCACCTGAAGTGCTCCTGAGCACCACCTGGCTATGGAGGGCACTGTCCAAGCGCCTCCTGTGTGCTGTAAATCCCGAGCATTGGATAAACGGGTCACTTATTAGGAAGCAAAGGCACAGTGATGGCACCTGTTGTGGCCACACCACTGTCAAGTATGAGATGTAGACTTAAAGCACACCTAGTTAGTACTCCTGCACTGTGCCACTAATCGCTCTTTTTCCTGATCCGTGTTTTAAGCCATCCTGCTGGACACCTTTTCCTGGGTCAGCTGCCTCTCTGCTACTCTGCTGTGGCTGACGAGTTTACCAGCAGCTGCAAGCTCACCCCCATTGATGCTTCTCTCCTGTTACCACCTCGCCCACGGTCTTAGCTAGTTCTACTCGACATGCTTTGTCGGGTCTGGTACTGCTGTGTCCTTAGTGAACCACCAGTCGTCACTCTGTCCATCATCTTATCTGGCTCACAAAGCACGGGGGCCTAAGCTTCTGCCTGTACCCCTAATGACACTAGGCCACCAAGAGAACCCCCACCCCATAAGCTGTGGCCTGGCATGAGCCCTGCGGTCACTTTTGTCCCACAGCTCTCCCTGGGACATGCCCTTCCATTTTTCAGCGGCCCTTAGACATCAGGGTGTTAAAACTTCTGTTCCCTGGTTATTAGTTATTGGCTGCTGCCTCCTCTGATCTCTTAATGCAGTAATTTCCACAGCATACCTATGGGGGGGTGGGGCTAGGTGGACATGTAGGAGGAAAACAACACAAGTCCTGGAGATTGAGTCAGTCCATAGTGATGAAGGGCGAGCACTGGGCTTAGGTTAAGGTGGGTACTTGGTGGCACTGGCTATTGAGACTCTGCACAAGTTGGTGTTTTGTCTGTGTCCGTCTGTTCAGATGTGTACAGAGTCCAAACAGACTCTAGAACCAAGTATCAAATATTAATGTCTTACCATTGTGGAATAACATGTCAGATACCAGAGGCGCCTATTATTTAATACAGAATGCCCATCCTTCAGAATAGTCTCACAGGTAAAAAGTAAAGAAAGCAGAACCCACTAAATATCAAGCCGCATGTCAGGCATGGAAGAGGTGAGCTATGGGATATGCCTGTCAGCAGTGGCCCTTCCCAAGACAGTGCTCTGAAGAGTCAGTGAGCCCAACCACTACCATGATGTTCCCAGGGTGGGAAGAATAGATCAACAAAAACCAGTGCTGACAAATGAAAGCAAAACATTAATCCCAAGAACAGTATGGCCTATTGTGATCTGGAACATAGAGCCCATGTGTGTGGGGACTTTGACATAATTGCCTCCACTACAGAGTGACAACTGACCCTGATGCCTTTCCTATTCTCTTAGGGGGCAGTGCCCAAAGGAAATGCCACTAAAGAGTTCATCGAGAGCCTTCAGCTGAAGCCTGGGCAGGTGGTGTACAAGTGTCCCAAGTGCTGCAGCATCAAGCCCGACCGGGCACACCACTGCAGGTACCATGGACTTTCCCCAGCACCAGGCCAGCACTGGGACTTCTGAGTGTCCCACCCAGGCAAGGAGTGACCACTAGCTTGGAAAAGGCATTTGAGTGGGCCAGGGATGCCGATGAAACCTCTTTTTCAGAGTCTATAAGATTGAGATACTCCTGGTTTCCTGAATATCTTGAAGCTTTGGAAAATCTGTGAGTGTCCAGTCCATGAGACAAAGGCACCACTCAGACCTTCCTTGAAGCAACACTTGCAGAGCTTGTGACAAGCACAGCTCTTAAGCAGCTGTTCTGGGAGTTCCCTTTATATCATCAAGGTTCTTTGGGTCTTCTCCATGAGAAGACGTAGAACTAAAAATTGCATTTCATCATTACAAGAGATCTATAAATGGCAAATTACAAAGACCTAGTGTCATTTGGTTATCTTCACAACATGCCATATGTTTGGAGTGAGAAGGGTTTGGAGGGAATTGCTTTGCTAGCCTGAAGCACTGCAGAGAGGGAGAGGGAGGGAGAGAGAATGAATGAATATGAATGAATGAGAATAAGCGAGAGACCACTGAGTGGCTGAAAGGTCTTTGTTGTGCAGTGTCAGTGAAAGGATCTGTTTCTGTCACCCACGTGTCAGTCAGCTCCTCAGTCCACCCTCTCTCTCATCATCAATCTCATTTCTATGTTCATGGCCACTCCTAGAGATAAGAGACTGCTGGATGGGTGATACCCTGGATGGGGAACTAGCTGCATGGTATGGAATGACTGCTTTAAGGTCACATGGCAAGTGGAACCTGAGACAAGTCTGGATCCTGCCATTCTGGCTCTGGGGCCTCATGGGGCTCAATCTCTACCTAGGTAGATTCGAAGTTGATTTACACAGAGGCAGCTCTGAGTGTTTGATGGGTAAGCTCTGCTTTTTCTAAGGAGCTCTGTCTTGGTTAAACTTGCCTTTGAGGTGTGTTGAGGCTTGCTTCTTGTGCCTGAGATGGCATTTATTACCCTTCTGCCACCCCAGAGGCCCGACCTTGAAGCTGGAGAGGTTAGTGTTTTAAATCCAGTGCAGTTCTCAGGCTGAGTCCCTTCCTTGTTGTGAGACCTGAATGTAACTAGCTATGAGTGACCAGCAGTGAGTGGACAAAACCACATAAAGGTGGTTAGAGATACAAAGGTTAGGCAGGAACCAGAGAGCTGGCTGCAGGAACCAGAGAGCTGGCTGCAGGAACCAGAGAGCTGGCTGCAGGAACCGGAGAGCTGGCTGCAGGAAGCGGAGAGCTGGCTGCAGGAAGCAGCCTCCATGCTACTGCGGTGGCGCTTTCTCTTTCCTTATTCTCTGGCCCAGCACCTGGTATTCTCTTTACTACAACTACCACCAGCTCCCCACCTCCACCCTAAAACGATTCAAAGTGGGCATCTACGTGCCAGTAAATAGTTTGAGCAAAGCAAGAACTGCTGGTTCAGAGTAACCTTGTGAAGATACTGAATTGCCTGTGTCTGCCCCAGAAAATGTGTGCTGACAGCTGTTGCTTTATGGTAGTGTATGGTGACCCAGGCTCTTCAGAACATTGGGGAAGTTGATGGTCTGTTAGCTCAAAGGCTACTATATGGTCGTGTGTGTGTGTGTGTGTGTGTGTGTGTGTGTGTGTGTGTGTGTGTGTGTGTGTGTGTTAGTCTTATTTTCAGATAGAGGCCCACACTTGTACCTCTTTCTATATTCCCCTGCTTCTGGTAGAATCTTTAGAAGTTGATATTATCTCCATTCCCAGAATTCTGGTGGGATCATAGCCAAACACAAAACATTGCATATAGGCCAGTGCTTCTCAGCTTTGGTAATGCTGTGACCCTTTAATACAGTTCCTTATGTTGTGGTGACCTCAACTATAAAATTATTTTCCTTGCTACCTCATAACTGTAATTTTGGTACTCTTATGAATTATAATGTGTAAATATCTGATAGGCAATATATTTTATATGAAACCTTAGGAGACGATCCTTTAAGGGGTCGAGACGCACAGATGGAGAACAGTTGATCTAGAGTATGCTTTCCAGCCCTGCGTCTGTAGGTAGGCTTTTCCCTCCAGCAGAAGCCCTATAATCCTAGGCTATTCCCTTTCCTGCTCCCTCAAACATGTATTTGTCTAACCTGGTTGCTCAGCACACCTTAGCCCCTTGTGAGACCCAGCTTCCCGCTTTCATTCTTTTGGGGTCCTCCCATTTGTGAGAACAAGAGACCAAGTGGAATCCCTTAGGGGTTTATGCTGTTGTAGAGCTAAGGCCTTTGGCTTATATGGTAAGATCCCAGGGGAGGCAAAGCCTGGCCTTAACTGAGCCTACCACCCGATGCTTCCTATAACCCCCCACACACACACATGCACACTGAGGCTGAGCCCTCATCAGAAACCTAGAACCCTGATAGACTCCAGTTGCTTGGTTTTCTAGTCCTCACAGTCACCAAATACATTGTCATGGGACCTGGTGCTCACCTGAGGAACAGGATGATGGTCTAGGCTGATTTGGTGGGCCTGTTTCTTCATCCAGCCACAAAACGGAGAACTGCCCTTGGGTCCCTGTTCTCTTCTTTCCTTGGCTACCCAGTCTCTTCAGAGTTTTTTTAAGCTAGAGTATGGGATGTTGTTACTTTGCCTACAGTTTTGTTGTGTGATGAAATCCTGTGTGAAAGCATGGCTCCCTCTGTCTCTCCCCTGCTCTCTTGGGGTTTCACCCATTCTCTTTGCCTGCTTCTTACTGTGTGAGCCTTAGCCTTCACACTCAGACCCAGCCAGGCTAAGTCCAGAGTCACTCCACTGAGTCAGGAAAGGCTTATTTGTGCAGCATGACAATGTGGTAAGTGCTCCTGTGGGACATAGTTATGTGTCTGATGCTGGCCCAGCACCCAGGATGATTAAGAGAACTTTTGCTAGCTGCTTAAAGGCTGCACACCAAAGATTGTTCTTTATGCCTGCTGGAGATGGAATACAACCTGAGAGTGGACCTGCTAATGTATATAAGCCAAAGAGCTTGTCAATGTCTCCTAAGATCTGGGGGCTGAAATGTGGCAAGGAAGTAGTAGAAGGGAGAAGTATAGGTTTTTAAAACAGTGGTATAAAAGATACGAGGAGTGAGGGAAATCTAGAAGGCCCAGCACCAGAAAAGATCTCTGTAGAGCATCTTCTGTGTTGAGTGGCTGTTTCTTTACCCTCAGTCTTGGGCCCCAGAGCCCTGCCTGCTCTGCGTGAAGCCGTTTGGCCCAAGGAAAAGAAAAGTGCTGCTTTGGCACTTCACGTCCTGGAGAACAGGAAACCACCCACCACTGCCACCCTCGAGACTACAGCCACTTTCCTACTCCCTCAAGCATGTGTTTGTCTAACCTGGTTGCCCAGCACACCTTAGCCCCTTGTGAGACCCAGCTTCCTGCTCTTTCATACCTGTTTTCTTCACAGTGTGAAGGATGGCTTTGCTATGAGAACTTGTTTAAAATCTGCATTGCCTCCAGAACCAGAGGCCACTTGGTGTTTCTGTCCAATAGACCCCTCACTGACTCAAGTCTGTACTTGAAAACCTAGAAATAAGTAGTGTGGAAGGCGTCCTGCTTAGAGCATAAGCAAGAAGTGGCTACTCTCAGGAGTCTGTCCTTAAAATGAGTAGGCCGTGAAGGCACGGAGCTCACTGCATTAGGTTATGTGCCCGTAAGATAATAGTATGTGGTGATCTCACCTATGGCAAGCAGAGGCCTGGTACATAGTGAGCAGACCACCCCACACTCCTTGCCTGACCTAGGAGACAAAGACAGGTGGATCTCTGAGTTCTAGGCCAGCCTGGTTCATAGAACAAGTTCCAAGACAACCAGATTACACAGAGAAACACAAAAAGTGTTGATTTATTGTGCACATAATCCACATGTGTTAGAGCTGGTAATAGAAGAGACAGAGCAGACAGACAGTAGTGTAGCTGCTGGGCCTGACTGCTGCAGCTGCATCCGTGGTGGACTTCCTCTTCTTGCCTCCTCTTGTCCTGCTCCTGAAGATCGTGAAACCAGGCTAGCATGTCTGAGCAGTGCCTGTTGGCAGCATGCGTGTCATGAGATGAGGCCTTTGGAGTGATGGGGAAGAGAAAGGGTGGAGAGCAGTGTGAAGCCTCTGCTCATCTGCGTCAAATGACAGGGACCCACCGACCCAAGTTTGCCAAGCTACTACAGTCCCTACTACGTGAAAAAGGATATTCCCTTTCTGCTAGTGTTTGGTAGAACTTCTGGATCTTCTGCCAGCCCTTTCCCTGTATCCTGTCCTACAGTAACATTTCCCAAACTCCTCTCACTTAGCCTCCTCAGGAAACCCAATTTCTAAGTTTCAGGAGGCTTCTTAACCTGGGCCCGTTCTGGCCTGTTAATGTGTGCAGATGCCTTGGAAACAAATGCTTCTGACTCCTAGTGGGGAGTGACTTGCCCTGGAAGTCCTGACTGCATTCCAGTCTTCTTGCAGAAGTATTGAGCTGAAGCCACAATTCCAGTGTCCCCTCTGGGTCACCCCAGCACCTGCTGCTTTGTTACTTGTGTAGTGTTTGATATCAAACTGTGTGATGGTCACCCTTGCTGAAGGTCTGAATTATGGGTCGTTTCAGTGTTTGTAAGCGGTGCATTCGCAAGATGGATCACCACTGTCCTTGGGTCAACAACTGTGTCGGCGAGAACAACCAGAAGTACTTTGTCCTATTCACAGTAAGTTAGCATCTGAGGCAGGGGAACTCATTGTTCCTTGGAAAATCTCAGCACTTTTAGTCTCCGTTGCTGTTAAGAACACTGCCTACTGTGTGGCTCTCTGCCTTCTCACTTAGTATCTCTCTGGCTCAACAAATGCCATGCATTTCTATGCATGTCGAAAGCTGATTTGTTTGACTAGCTGGAGGCAAGTGCTATGTTCTGGGTACCACTCAGAACTAGGCCCAGTAGCTAGGGAAGGCAGTGTTGCCGGTGGCCTCAAACTTTGAGCTACAGGTAGATGGAGAATAGTTGGCACTCTGACCTTTTAAGTTAGAAGCAGCAGCAGATTTGATGTGCCCCACACAGCCTAAGTCATGCCTGTGTTTAGGCTGTGCATCTGTTCTGGTTCCATGTATTCCCAGAGAACAGCTAACATCCTACTCAAAACAAGAAATAGGGGGTCTGTGGACTGGAGGAGTCACAGGTCTCCTGTGGCACTGGTCTCCTATCTGGCCTCCACCTGGCAGAGTCTGCATGTAGAGCATGTTCTGAGTAGCTGCCCTGGAGGCTGCATGTTAGGAGCTGATCCCAGCAATGGCTCAGCACTGTCCTGGAGACTGAATGTTAGGAGCTGATCCCAGCAATGGCTCAGCACTGTCCTGGAGACTGAATGTTAGGAGCTGATCCCAGCAATGGCTCAGCACTGCCCTGGGGGCTGCATGTTAGGAGATGATCCTAGCAATGGCTCAGCACTGCCCTGGGGGCTGCATGTTAGGAGATGATCCTAAATGGCTCAGCACTGTCCTGGAGACTGAATGTTAGGAGCTGATCCCAGCAATGGCTCAGCACTGCCCTGGAGGCTGCATAGTTAGGAGATGATCCTAGCAATGGCTCAGCACTGCCCTGGGGGCTGCATGTTAGGAGATGATCCTAGCAATGGCTCAGCACTGCCCTGGGGGCTGCATAGTTGGGAGCTGATCCCAGCAATGGCTCAGCACTGTCCTGGGGGCTGCATGTTAGGAGCTCATCCCAACAATGGTTCAGCGCTGCCCTGGGGGTTGCATAGTTGTTAGATGATCCCAGCAATGGTTCAGCGCTGTCCTGGGGGCTGCATAGTTAGGAGATGATCCCAGCAATGGCTCAGCACTGCCCTGGGGGCTGCATGGTTTGGAGATGATCCCAGCAATGGTTCAGTGCTGTCCTGGGGGCTGCATGGTTTAGAGATGATCCCAGCAATGGTTCAGCGCTGTCCTGGGTGCTGCATAGTTAGGAGATGGCTGTCCTGGGGGCTGCATAGTTAGGAGATGATCCCAGCAATGGCTCAGCACTGCCCTGGGGGCTGCATGGTTTGGAGATGATCCCAGCAATGGTTCAGCGCTGTCCTGGGGGCTGCATGGTTTGGAGATGATCCCAGCAATGGTTCAGCGCTGTCCTGGGGGCTGCATAGTTAGGAGATGATTATCCCAGCAATGGCTCAGCACTGCTTTCCTGTTTCAGATGTACATAGCTCTCATTTCCTTGCACGCCCTCATCATGGTGGGATTCCACTTCCTGCATTGCTTTGAAGAAGACTGGACAAGTAAGTATTGCCAGGATTTCTCTTCCTTCTGTAGAGAGAGTATAGGACCTGAGTGGCCTGGGGCCCTTTGCAGTACCAGCCCAGCCTCACTTTATTATATCTTCTGAAACCCTACAGACTGATCAGACCATAAGAGGTACTAGTCTTTTTTTTTTTTTTTCAATGATAAAAAACAGACCCTTCAGTTTAGACAGGCAACTTACTAAGTTGGACAGGATCAAACTGAGCATGTCTCAAGAGAGACCTGGCCCCAAGTCAACAGAGGCCAGAATCTTGAAGAGGGTAGTGGGAGAGAGAGCGTTGAGTCTTGGCAAGGCACTTTTTACTTGTTTTACTGTTGGGGATGGAGCCCAGGGCTACACTAGGCAAGCTGTCCTCCCCCAAGCTCTAAACAGGGCACTGTTCAAGGTCATTTTACCCCAATCTCCCAGAGATCCATTTTTAACTTCTTGCCTAGGGCATAAGGGTTTTTAACTTTGTTTGGTTGTGTGTGTGTGTGTGTGTGTGTGTGTGTGTGTGTGTGTGTGTGTGTAGGAGGAGGAGTTTTTTTTCAGATTGTTTGTCTTGATAATACTAACTTAGATTAAAGATCATAGACCATGTCTCCCCTACTTCACAAGTATTCCATTTAAATTTGCAGATTTATAACAGGGAGAAACGGGGGTGGGAAAGCAAAAAAAATAACAAATAGCCACATGTGGGACTAGAACTTTCACACTCATAGTCTGCAAGGTGGGTGACCTGACCAAGGAACCCCTTTCCAGTTCTGAGAGGAGAGCAGGGACAAGCAGGATGCCATCTGCAGAAGTAAGTGAGTCCACCAGTTCTGGCACGCTTGATGAGCATTCTGAAAGTACATGGTTAGGCCCTGGCAATCCAGGTCAATTCTGGTGTGGCCCTGGCAACTTGATATAGGATGTCCAATGAGGTCATCGCATCATCACAAACCTCCCTCCTGTGTCATGTTGGGCAATGATAGCATAATGCTGCCTGTCACAGTCTGCTTGGTGGTCCTGCTGACAGGGCTGTTAGAACCCGATGGGAGCTAGGAAATGTGCAGTGTAGACCCTATAAGCCCCAGAATAGGAGAATGTTCCTTATTTATAGATGATAAAAATCCGGGTTCAGAGTATGAGCATAATGCCAAGATCTTTTACCTGAAGTTCAAGCCTTAGTGTGGAGCAGGCATTCAGACTTTGCTCCCTCCAACGCCTCGGGTCCTCCCAGCCAGATTCCTGATGGAGGGAATGGAGTCCCCGTTCAAGAATAGACTTTGTACAGGAGGCTCGAGGAACTGTGCCCCAGGATGGGTGCCTAGAGTTAGCATTCAAATAAGAGGTGGAGAGTTCTACATTCCTTGGGCCTTGATCCATTCCTTTGGAAATTCTCAAGGCCTGGTGAAAGAAGGGAGGGAGCAGAGAGCCTCTCTGGCTCCCCTAATCCCCTAGTCTACTGCTCTCTGGCAGTTGACAAGGATGTGACCTCTATCTTGTGAGTGAACATACTCATGCATGCATGCATACATACATACATACATACATACATACATACATACATACATACAAAGAAAACACACTGCATATCACACAACACACAGCTGACGTGAGGTATATAGATGTTCTATTATCACTTCTTATCCATATCCCTGTACTGAAGGGAAAGTAAGTCTCAGGACGCCAAGGCCTCTTGCCTAGAGACCTGCAGTCAGGCGTCATTCCAAGATTGGCTGAATGGCTGCCTGGAACCTAAAGTAGGTTTAGTGAGAGAGACACGCATCAGGTAAGGAAAGAAAGGGGTAATCCCAATTCCACATGGGAGGGATGGGAAAGGCAGGCCAGGGTAGAATGTTAGGGTGAGCATAGTTGGACTTGTGGTCAGACTCTTATCCCTTACTCGTGTCTGTCAGGCTTAGAGCCCTGCTTCTTCCGGCACCCTTGACTACCCGGGGCCAGTCAGGTAACCTTGCCTGTAATCATCCACAGCCAGTTCCTCTGGTCGGTGGGCTATTAAGATAGGTAGGCATCAGGAAGAAACTACCAGTTCCAGTGGATATGACACAGGCATGAGGCTCACAAGTGGTAGATAATGCACGTGGAGGCAGAAGCCAACACATATAAAAAGAAGAGAATTCGTGTGGAGGTGTAAGTTCAGGGAAGCAGATAAGAGGAGGGCATGTCAGATGCGATGCCAGCCTCCCTGACACACACACAGTGATGGTGGCACTCCTATTCTTTCCTACCTCCCTTCCTAGATAGTCAAGATCCATGCAGCCTCCTCAGCAGAGGAAGCAGACCACGCCCTACAAGCCAAACTGAGCGACCCGCACATCACCAGAGCTGATGCTAGGCATATCCCAGGTGTGGCCCAGTGTTCTTCCCTCAGAGCCGTGGAGTGCCGTGTGCTCGAGTTAGGCTTTGTTCACTGCTCAGAAACCACACTTGCAGACACACGTCACTGCTTGAACAACAGTGGAAGGGAGCAGATGCCTAGAGCTAGCCCAACTATGAACAGAGCAGTAAAAGCTCCAGGGAGAGACTGACAGTCTCAGGTACATAGATGGCCCTGGCAAGAAGGGGCATTTCCATTCACTGGTCAGACCACTGCTTGGCAAATAGTCCCCTTTCAAGTCCCCAAACTACTCGGTACTCCTCTGGGCCTACCCTAGTCTCTCCCCTGGGATGCAAAGGAAGCATGAGGTGGCTGAGCTAGAGGCAGTTTGGGGTTGGGGATACCTCTCCAGGAAAGATCTGGACAGGCCAGGACTTCAGGCTTCTGAACCTGCATCCTGTGTTCTCTAGGGAAAGGCAGGGTCTCCTGAGGTGTCATGAGGCCTGAAAGACTTCTTCCAAGCAGGCCTCTGTGTGGCCTGAGGGTGATGAACTGAGGTGTACTAGTCAGTGAAGAGGAATCCAGCAGCCCAGTCTGTTGGGAGTCAGCGGGAGGCGGGTGGGAGGGGGGGTAGCCATACAGCCTTTACAATCCCCATGCTGCTTGCCTTGCAGAGTGCAGCTCCTTCTCGCCGCCCACCACTGTCATCTTGCTCATCCTGCTGTGCTTCGAGGCCCTGCTCTTCCTCATTTTCACATCAGTGATGTTCGGGACCCAAGTGCACTCCATTTGCACAGATGAGACGGTAAGCAAGGCGCCCACCTCCTCTAACCTTGGCTTTGGGACCCATTCGCCTGTCAGTCCTGAGGGCTCAGGGTGCAGGGTTACAGTGCCTTCTGTTCTGTGACCTGGTCATGTTTATGCAGGTTTGCCTGGTTGCATGGAATGACCCTGCCTGCAGCCTTAGCCAGAGGTTGCCTTGTCACAAGTCCCTCTTTATTATACACTGTATCCTGTCAGGCATTCTGCCAGGCTCTTGTCATTCCCAGCAAGGCTTCCAGACGTCAGCTTCTAGAACTGATGTCTACTGGATCCAGGAGTCATCTGCTTTGAGCCTCCAGAACAGCACATTCTGGTCCTTAATCGTCCCATCCTCTTGTCTTCTCACCCACTTACCTCATGTCCTGCAGCCAATTTCTGGCCTTCCAAAGATACCCAGAAGTCTTGAAGTGGTTGTGATGTGACGTTTCTTGACGTTTGTGTTTGGGTTCTAGAAGATGGCATGGGCAGCACTTTGCCTTGAATGTGAAAAAAAATGATGGGGACCGGATCCAACCTCTTGCTTGCTCCTGGCTTTACCTTCCCAGAGAGAGCTTTCAGCTGTGGTCCGTGCCCTTAGATGGAGGACAGCTTCTTCCATGGCTTCAGGCGCTCCAGCTCTGTGGACCTAGAAGCAGAGAGAGGTCGTGCTGCCCACCACCAGAGTGCCCTAAGTTCTAGGTGGTTCCCAGTGCTTTTGACTCCTTTTAGCCACTCTATGTCATTTATAAGAATTCATGTCATTGCAAAAGGTTTGGTGTATATTCAGCCATATATCATACTGGTAAATGGAACCAGCTGTTCTGCAGAAGACCTATAGGAAGCCCAAATGTGACTGCCAGGCCCTGCCCATTTGGGAAGCACTTCTAGGTCCCCCAGAGCATGTTTTGGGGGCAGTAGATAAACTGACAGTCTCTTCTCGTTGTTCTTCCTCATCAAAACTGTCCCTAAACAGAACTGTGTTGTCTGCACCGGCACCCTTACCTGGCCCTCCCAGGTCCCTAGGCTCTGAGGTCCTAGCTCATGCTAGGAAGAGCATGGCTGCCCCCACCCTGTTCTTGGCCAAGACTCAGAACAGACAGACAGCCCTGCTCTCTGCTTCTCTGGAAGCTCAGCGGCTCTATTTGAAGGAGGAGAGAAAAAACACACTCTTCCTAGCCCCATTTTTATTTTTGTTTTTGTTTTTCCCAAGACTTGACAAGGAAAGTGGCACAAGCTGGGAGAACTGCCTTGTCCTCCAAGCTCGTCTGGGAAGACCCACCTCACCTCTTCACCATGACTGAGGCTGCAAGCCTCCCCACCTCTAACCTGCACTAATTCGCTCTTCCTCTAGTGATTCCTCTCCTTCTCAGCTGCCTCTAGCTGTCTCCGCCTTCCCCTTTGTGTCTCCCCACCCTGCCCAGCTGCTGCTCTTGACCCTCCGGGCCGGTGAGACAGTATCTGAGCAGTCACTTCACCTGCTGCTTGGTTTGTTGTTGGTTTTTGGGGGGGGGGGGTTGTTTGTTTGTTTGTTTGGAGTTTTTTGTTTGTTTTTGTTTTTGATTTTTTTTGTCTGCAAAGTGGTCATTGTAGCTTCAGCTCTCCTATGCATCTTTCCATACCAACAGCCACCATCAGTTGTCAGAATTTCAATCTCATGCATCAAAGCCTTTGCATGCACAGGTGCCTCGGAGCACGGCCTGACCCAGCAACGACTCAGAACTAGACAGTGTCAATCTTGTTGGCAACAGTGGCTCAGATGCCTGCTGAGAGATCACTGTCGCTTCACCCTCAGGGCCTTGTAAATGCAAGCCCGCCAGAAACCACTTTTAGTGACAGGGAGAGTCAGTAGAAAGCTTTGCTGTGCAGGTAGCTTTACTGTTTTGAAAAGGAAGTGTTCGCTCTGGTCACCTGAGGCATATGGACATCCCTCCCAAAACTGCAGAGATGGAGCGCCTGACTGAAAGTGTGATTGTTTTTGTTTTCAGGGAATAGAACAATTGAAAAAGGAAGAGAGAAGATGGGCTAAAAAAACAAAGTGGATGAACATGAAAGCTGTTTTTGGCCACCCTTTTTCTCTAGGCTGGGCCAGCCCCTTTGCCACACCAGACCAAGGGAAGGCAGACCCATACCAGTATGTGGTCTGAGGACCCTGACCAGCATTGCCTCTCAGACCTCATCATGGCGCCTCCCATCTGCTCTCGTGAATGTTTAGGCCAAAACTCTTAAAACTCTTTTATGTCTTCAGAAAAATGGCTGAGCATTGCAGAGAAAAAAAAGTCCTCATGTTTTATTTTTAAAAAAAAAATCATCCTTTCAATTTTTTGATGACCGAAGCTGCTCTTTTTCCTTTTAAAATCACTTCTCTGGCCTCTGTTTCCTCTCTGCTGTCTGTCAGCATGACTAACGTCGAGGGTGCTGCTCAGGCCCTGCCCTTTCTACTAATTGACTGCCCCCTGACGCTGTGTGTGGATGAACTGGCCCAGTAGGAAAGCCAAGAGGGCCCTGACCACCTCCTGCCCACTGGGCAGCACTGGCGCCCACGAGACTCAGAACCTCATCGAAGATGATGCTAACCCCTTGAGGCCTAAGGATGGAAAGATTGGTCTGGAGCCTTCATAAGGGTCCTTGGGTGCAGTGGCCTCCTGCCCAAGTGGACAGTTTGCCTCAGTCTCAGAAATCAATTGTCAGCCTTATACTTGATGGGCATGGGTGTACACAATGATTTAAGGGATGTGGGAGAGGTAAAGGGGCCTTTGTTTTCTGAATCAGCAATTATGTCACTCTGGCTTTTGGGAAGACTAAGAAACTGATGTTCCCAGTTCAAAATGCCTTATACAATCACAAGAGGAAAAGCAATTTCAGGCAAGCTACAACTACTTTCTACCCCAGTTCCCGCCCTTTTTCCAGCAAGATGTCAGTCATGCTGAGGGAAACAGGCATGCCTCCCACCTGTCAGGATCATCTCATTTTTAACCATGTTATGGGCATATATTTTCTGGAGTTTAAAGTCCTCCAGATGTGCACAGACCTGTGTCTTGTGTGTGTTTAGCCTGGGAAGTGGTTGTAGATGTTAGGTAACATTCCTAGAGTTGCCAGGTAGCTCCTGCTCACCTGCTTCTCAGCCTGCCACATGGACGAGCCTTCCCATCAGTAGGTACTGCTAAGCAAAGTCGCACAGGAAAGAGCTGGTCTTGAGCTGGGGAAGGAACAGGAGATGTAGGAGGTGCCAGGAAAAGACTACTCTTGAACCCTACAGCCACGTGGAACCTGAGCATCATGAAGTCCCCCAAACCAGTGAGTTTTAAAGCAATCACCACAAAACTCCCTTTTTAGCTTTTGCTTGGGGTGGGGGTGGGGATAAGGTTTTTCATTCTAGTTGTGGGTAGGAAGAAAGTAAATGTAGCCCTGTGATTTTTCAGAAGTCAGTGGGACAGACATTCTGCCTCTTCCCAACTCTGTCAGTGCTTCCACATGGAAACAATGCAATAAACCTTTTCCAAACCTGCTTCTGCTCTGCTCTCTCCCCATGGCCTGTGCAGAGGGCAGGTGGTGTCAGGCTGCAGGGTGAGGGAGTTTAGTTTTGTTCTTAAAGGCTGTGGCTGGCCTTTCTGCAGGCAGAAGGCTCCACATGTGCTGGCGGGGAGGGTGCTTTGTGGCTCCAAGAGGTCAGTCTTTCTGGGGTCTAGAGCTAGAGCCTGCCCAGCAGAGAGCAAAAGCTGTGCCAACAGAAAGTGCCTAGCAGTGTCACGTGCTCCTCTGGGGGTTCTTGTTGATGGTATCTCGTGATGACAGATGAAACAACCCTGAGGAATAGTCCACCTCCCATACCTCAGTAGGCTTTGATTTGCCTCTTCTGTGCCACTTAATCCTGGGTTTGTGTGAGCACGGTCATCATGCGTGTTTGTGTGTGTGTGTGTGTGTGTGTGTGTGTGTGTGTGTGTGTGTGTGTGTGTGTGTGTAATTTTACACATAACTTTATATATTGACATTTATAGGTTATTTTAGATGAAGATCATAGCATTTGTCCTCCAGGTGCCTTTGAAACTTTATTTATATATCTCTTGGTTTATATAAAAGAGGTGGAGCCTGTTCTAGGTTCAGCAGGTTAGAAGGGTCCAGCCTTGCTCAAATACTCAACATAGGCCTGCTGTGGCAGTGAGCAACTGCACACTGTAGCTATGGTTCTGTTGTCACCATTTTCTCGCTTTCTTACACACACATACACACACACACTTTTCCCCTCAAGTCTGGAACTAAGGAAATAGCCTTCAAGGGCATTTTGTGAATGGCTCATAGCTTTCCCCATGGGTTTCTAAGGAATGCAGTAGATGGCACTACAGGAATTTGAATCCTGAAATTAAAGCTCACACCCCAAACAGGCATGTGCCCAGGGCCCATATGAGTCTCCCTCTGCATTATTATAGGCTAAAGGCTACAAAGTAGCTGTCCTTAGTGCTCAAACAACAGCAAAAGGGCCTCAAGACAGGACTACCCTAGGGTGGCCTGTGAGTCCCATTTCATTTTCTCTGAAGCCAGGAGCACTTTTCTGTGAGCACAGTGACCAAAGCTGTGTGTCAGCAAGTGACTCTGCCCTAAGTCTTCTGATCCCTTCAGATGGAGTAAAAGGTCTTTCTCTGTGGCCTACTGGAAAGTGAGCCTTTGTAGCCCATCTTCCAGAATGGTAACTGGATAGTAGGAGTGAAGAAGACATGGCCAGTAGGCTGGGTAATCCCACGTACTTTCCATTTCTTCATGTCCTATCTGTGTATTCGCATAAGCTTGGTGACATGTATACAGTAGAAATGTGTGCCCAGCCTTTCTTAATACCATGTTGCCTTGGACCTCATGAGACTTACAGGCTAAAGGGCCACTAGCTGTTGCTCTTTCTGACTCAGCCACTTTGCATCCTGAGGAGAGAAATTTCCAAATAAGGCAAACTACCAAGTGCTTAGTAAGGACTACCCATGCAAGACTGGTGCCACAGACACCCCACTCTAGGATGGGCTTGGACCCTCCATCCAGACTAAGAAGTTCACAATTTCTCTTCTTTCAAAACAAAGGACACCAATTCCAAAGGGAGAACTAGCCAAGCAGTACCAGCAAAAAAGAAGGGCCAGCACTTAGCACTTTTTTGCACAGTGCTAAGCAACAAGCTCAGGGCCTCAGAATGTATAGGGATGGGGTTCAGGTTAGCCCTGCTGCTGCTGCTGCTGCTAGGTGCAGCAGCCTAGTTCCTGGGGTGTGGTATCTGAAGCCAGCATGCTCCCACAGATGAACCATTGGCCCCTTCCACTCTGTTATCTGTGGGCTCTCTTTAAAAATGTCATTTGAGTTTGTCTTGACCAATGGCACCTTTACTGAAGAGACAGCAAGACAAGGGTAGAACCAAGGAACCAACCTTCCTGTGAGGAGGGTCTAGTGAGTTCTCCAGATCCACAGTGGCTGAGCAACCCAACCACTAGCAGTGTTCTGGTCTTCAGTTCCCATTGTAGCTTCACTGACACTGCTGGCTCTTCATCTGAAGCCAAGTATGGAGGTGCACATGTGCAAACCCGGCGAGTTCAGAAGTGGAGGCAAGAGGGTCAGGTCAAGGTCATCCTTTGCCTACAGAGAGCCCAGGATTAACCTGGGGTATATAAGACCCTATCTCAAAAAGCAAAGACTTTGTAAAGAGCCAGGTACATGTGTCTGTAGTCCCAACACTCAGGAAGTTAGGAGTTCAAGACCAGCCTAGGCAGCACAGTGAGACCCTATTTGAAAAAGAGAAAAGGAAAGAAGCCTCTGAGAGCAGCATTTTCTCTCAAACCTGGCCTATCGCCTCTGTTCTCCCTCCTCTACTCTCCCATGGACAAAGAAAAACAGAATGATGACCACCAGTACTAGGATGGCTTGCTAGAAACCCTCGGGGAAAGGCACCACTAGTTCTCCTGTGGAATAAAGGACACCTGAAATTCTTCAGCTGGGGTGATGGAGTTTAGCAGCAGCACTTGTCTAACCTCAGTGTGTGTTCCAACCCCTGCTTGGCCATTTAACTGCCAAAGTATGACCTTGGACAGCCTCCCTAAGCCTTAGTTGGTCTCTGTAAATCAATGATCACCCACTTTCATGGTTTCTGTACGCACTGGATAAAAATGGAAGGTAGAGTGGTGTGGGCTTTGGTTTCTGTGTGTGTTACAGCTGCATGGGGGCTTCCTCTGCCCCTGCTCCTGCCCAGGCCCCTGCTCCTGCCCCCCGAGTGCTGGGATTAAAAATGTGCACCACCATACCCAGCAAAAAACGTTTTTCAAAAAATACATTACCTGCTGAATGGTGCTTCAGAGTGTTTTGGTTGTAAGTATGCGTATGTTCTGGATTGCAACAGGAAGATGTTTCGTACTGTGGGCTACAGTAGAAGGATGTGAGGCTCCTAATGAAGAGCTGGCATCATGTGGCCAGCTCGACAGAGCTTGCTGTGGGGTGCTGACCAACTTATCTGCTGGCACGGGGGTCCTATTCTAGGAGTCTCACAAGCCCTGAACTCATGCTTGGGGTCTCTGCCACCCTTGGAGTCTTAGGCCTCACACATCCATGGTGGGGTGTTGGTGAAAGGTTCACAGGTCAGACTCCACAGGACATTCAGGTGAGGTCAAGGCCTGCTCACTGAGTCAGTCACTGTTCGATTGAGCCCGACATGACTCATACCTGTGAGCCTCAGACTGCAGAATTTTGCCTCCTGGGCACCTTTAAGTCTGCAACTCTTAGAAAAAGAAGCCCTGGGGTCTGTTTTATGCATCAGTTTACTTAGAATATGTTGTTTCCATCTTCAAAGCTGACACTCCTGATGTCTATATATGTAGCTGCAAAGGAATGTCATCACCCAGGCCAGTTGATTCCAACACCCCACTTTACAGTGATGATCCTGGGCTTGCTCTGCCCCTGTGCCTAATTTTGAGACCCACAGAGTGAGGCTTTGTCAGAGAATGAGGAAAACACCTGGTGAAGAGAAAAAAAGCACATGTCCTGTTTCCGCATAACCTTCTAACCAAGCGTGGGCTGCTGTATCAGCCTCTCAGGCCCTTAGTACTGACTGCGAAGGGCAGCATCTGCCTGTGTGCATGACTTGCAGGGGCTATTAAAATTCAGGTCTCTTGTTCTCATTACAAAACTAGTGCTTGCTCCATGGTGAAAACATGAAATGTGGACAAGTCCACAGAAATACACACCATCTGCAACAGTAACCGTCCATGGGTTGGGGGGAGACCTATACAAAATGCTTCTTACAGTAGGACACAGGTTGCAGGATGGCCCAGGGTCATGCAAAACTTTCAACATGGTCTCTTCTTGCCACACTGTTGCGATTTATAGAACTGGTTACCTAGTCTGCACTCCTGTTTATTCCAGTTCTCAACTTTTCATTGTAATGCAGTGTCAATTCTGTCTTGGGTTCTTTTGATGTTTGAACTTCTCATTGTGAAATAATTTCAGACTTATAAAAACCAGCAAAATTGTGTATCTTGTGAATGACATTCAGTGTTACCAAAGATAAACATCTTACCACAACAACAACAAATTCCTTTCTCTTTTAAGAAAGTGATTTGAAAAGAAAAAGAAGGGGGTGGGGAAAACTTGCAGTCTGCATGGTGACACACACCTGTAGTCCTACCTGTTCGAGAGACTAGGGCGGGAAGATCATATGAGCCTCAGAGCCTGAGGCCAGCTTCAACTATGCAGCAGACTAAAACCCGTTTTCTCTTTAAGAACAAAACTCTTGAAACTTACTGTCTTCTACCTTGGGAGAAGTTTCACTGCTTGCCTTGTCTTCAGGGATTCCATATTCTACTACTTGTCCCTTTACCCCATTTCTATCAGTTCCTCAGTCTTAAATTTGTCATGACCTAGATTTTTTTTAAATTGAGGATAAATTCATATAATGTAATACAAATCATTTAAGTGTATAGTTGGTTCTATGACACTTATCAAATTCAGAATAAACCACTTCTGTCTGGTTCCAAAACAGTTCTACCACAGACCTTGGCCCTAGTGAAAACCATAGGTCAGTTACTCTGGCGGCTGGTCTTGTGTCAGGTCATGCTGTGGTTTGGGGCGGGGAGGCACTGGCCTGTTACATTTGTGGTTTCCCTGCAACTGGGAACACTCACCAGTGATCCACTTGAGTCTCAATTCTGGCCTTGATGGCTGTATTAAGCCCATTCCTGGAATGTTTCCCTGCAGTAAAGTGACCACTGGCTCCTTCACTTGATGTCTCATGAAGAGAGAACATGAGATCAGATTATTTTTTGTTATTTTTGTTTTGTTTGTTTTATTTAAGACAGGATCTCTTTCCTTGGCTGTCCTGGAACTCACAGAGAGCCACCTGACTCTGCCTCCATGCTCAGCTAAGGTCAGATTCTTTTAAACTGACAGCTTTTACAGAAGTCGAGTCCCTGAGATATTATTATGGGAAGAGTTCTGGAGTATTGGTATAGGGTATGTTCAGATCAGTTTGTGTGCCTGCCTCTGCATTACAAAAAGGATATGCCATATTCCAGTTACAGGAGAAAATCGCATGGAAAGAAGAATTAGGACCATAGAAGTCTTGAGGGAAGAGGGTCTTGAGTCATGATTGAGTGCATTGATATCTGTCCGGGGAAACTCAGAAAATTCCCTTAGCTTCCAGAAGAGGTGGAGAAAGCAGAGGCCTGACTGGGGCCTCAGAGCCTCTGTAAAGATGATATGAATCTAGAGATCTGATCTGTCTGTATCTATAACCGTTTGGGGCTTTTTCCTACCCAACGCCCCCTTTCTGTGGCTGGGGGCCGAGTCAGCCAGCACCCACAGCAGGTGAGTGGTCAGCTTGGGAGAATGTCCACTGCATGAACAGGTCTAACACCAAACCTCACAACCCACAGTGGCCTGGGTACCTAGTGCCCGCTGCATGTGACATCTTTGCTTCCCCTCGCATGTTTGTGTCCTATGCTGTGTCCTCACCCCTCAGCCTCATGCCAAGCTTGCTAGACCTACTGTGGGCAAGGGGCCCCTTTCTTAGCGGTTTCATAGGTCTAGCCCATGCCTACAGAAGCCAAGTTATCCTTGGCCATTGGGTATCTGGTCCCTGCCCAGTTGCAGACCACTGGCTTTGTAAAGGGGTTCTTGGGTGACAGGCAAGTCCAGTGCCAGGCCTGCTCGTTCTGCTTCATGATTTCTGCTCTGCCCTGGAGCCCTAAGGGGTTTCAAGAGTGGCCTGGGCCACACAGCAAGCTGTGCTTTCCGTATTGGACTTCCCATTCCCTGCTCTGCCAAGGCAGAAGGTGTGTTCGTGCAGCACGCTAACCTTATGCCCTGTTTTCCTTCAGGGCATCGAACGCCTCCAACGAACCAAACAGCCCAGGGAGCAGTCGGGCAGCTGGAAGTCGGTCCAGGAGGCTTTCGGTGGGGCCTTCTCCTTGAACTGGTTCAACCCTTTCACCAGACCTTGTCAACCAGAGATACCCATTGACAAGGGCTTGGTACGGCAAGTGTCGTCTCTGTCAGACATAGACAACGTGGAAACAGCCGAGAGCCAACTGGAGGAGACAAAAGACAGGGACTCTGTGGAGGTGCTGGATGAATGGGGCCGTGGAGAATAAGACACCAACAGTGGTGGCTACCCTGATGAGAGTTGCCCAGTTCTGTCACCCCACCCTTTTCCCCGTTAGGATTGGGTGGGTGGATAGGAAGGGCAATAGAGGGTACAGGAGAGTAGGGACTTCCTCTGAGTTCCTCTTAGCAGGAACGTGCCAAAAGTGACGGTCATTAACAATTCTCCAGTCCTGGAAGGGTGCCGGTTCTCTATCCAGCAAGGGAAATGGTGACCAGGATGTTGGGGGTTGGGGATCCACTTCTGCTTCTTGAGGGCTGCCTTGGGGAGGCTGAGGACCTTGGAGAAGAAATAATCTAATGTCAAGGAAGACCAGCCTGGAAGGCTAGAGAGACTCCGGCCATTTCCAGGAAAGGGATTCCTTGGCTGTCTGACTGAGAATCAGAACAAGGGAGGGGCTGCTGAGTCTGCCTTCAGGCTCGGGCTTGGTTGAAAGAGCACCCCAGACGCATGCATGCATGCATGCATGCATGCACATGTACAGAGCCTACACAAATGAAAATGAGCCCAAGTGACAATAGTATCGCCATCCTATAGGTAGGTACTAGACTCTTCCCTCAGAAAGCAATGTAGCCAGCCTTTCTGTGGCCTCAAGCGTGCATTCCCAGAAGAGCTGAGACAGACATGGGGACAGGTGCAACCAGAAATGGCCTCCTTTGAGAGCTGCTCCCAAGACGGTGCCTCACAGGAAACTGCATTGCTAGACCCAGTGACGCATGCCTTCATCCCCAGCACTTAGAGCAGGCAGTCATACCTATTACTTTGAGGAGAACCTGGTCCACGTGGTTCTGGCTACATAGTGAAACCCTGTCTTAAAAACAATAAATAACTGTGTGGTGGCCAGGACATGCAGACCTGCTAACCCAGGAAGACCCCAGGCACTGCTCTCCCAGGATGAGCTTGAACCTAGTCAGCTCACTGGAGCCTGAGGTATCTGACTGTTACTGATGGACTGGGCAGCCTCCTGCACTCCCCAGCCCACTGCAGTGGTTGCCAGAGCAGCAGCTTCTGCAATCTAACCAGTTAGACAGCCTCAAGAAACACACCCAACTCCCTCACCTTGAGCCATTCCCCAGTGTTGCTGGCACTGACCCTGGCAGAGCCAGAGCATTCTATCACATCTCTTGTAGCTCCAGGTGAAAGGACATGAATCCTGGGCCAATGGAGCCTGTGGCCCCGGTGACAGGAGTCACTCGAGGTACTGTCTCGGGATCCTGAGAAACGAAAGCTGTGGGGAGCCACATGGAGGCCTGATTCTTGGGCAGCATCCTAGGTAGTGCCACAGGGTGTCAGCAGGGCTTCAGCATTAGCAGGTGTGGCCTACTCCACCCCACTGCAAGTACATGACCTCCAACCCGTCTGCTTTAACATTTATTAGCAATAACAGGAGGAACTCAAGATGGCCCTAATTTGGCACCATGTGGAGAGAGATGTCCTCTGGATGCAGGACCCCCAACCCCAAACAGCCCTGGATGGCCCATGTGCTGGACCATAACCAGAGATCGCACACCGGGGAGAAAGCAGGGCTAGTGACTGGGTCCTCAAGGAGCAGCAGTTAAAAGAAGCGAGGAGTTTGGAGTCAGGATCTGTTAACTGATTGTCCTTGAGGACAATTGAAGCTAAAACTAGTCTTCCTCGGGGACAGCTCGACCTGCGGCAGAGGTACCCCCCAGCCCGCAGCCATTTGTTTCCAGAGGGCTTCTCCAGGAAAGGTTGAAGTGTATGTTTTGCTCTTACAGTTTTAGGTCCTCCACACTCATCAGCAAACCCATTACCATGTTAGGCCTCAGCCATTTATCTTCAGTGTCCAGGACACTGGACAGCCAGGATCATGTAGGTAGTCGTCTGTCCAGCCCTGGGCCGTGTGCCTTCACACCAGAACACAATGGCCTTCTCTCTGTGGCACCTCCGGAGATTCTCCTCAGCACTGCAGCTGATAAGAGGAGGCTCAGTGTTTCTGGGCCAGGGGCTGCTTGCACACCTGCCTCTTGCTTTGAATAAAAGTTCTTTGGTCTACCTCTGTAGCTAGAGGCGCCTATTTTTTTAGCAGGAGATCCTAGCCCAAAACCTTGGACAGTATCCTTCCTCTCAGGGCTAGTGTGTAGAACAAGTGTCACACAGACACTAACAGTGATTTCATAGGTTTACTAACTGGTCCTTCTTGGCCCCAGCGTAGACAGAGGTCATCCCACAAGCACGTACCAGACATCTGCATGCCATGGAGGTGGGCATCTGGGCAAAAGGAGTCAGGACTTGGGGTTTTCTGTTTCGGGTGGATGAAGGAAAGATGACAAGTTTTATATCAACTTGACACAAGCCAGAGGTATTTGGGAAGGGGGATCTCAATTGAGAAAAGGCCTCTGTAAGACTGGCCTTTACACAAATGTGCAGTGCAGTTTGCTGATTGACGTAGGAGGGTCATGTCCACTGTGAGTTGGGTCACCCCTGGGCTGATGGTCCTGGATATAGAAGAAATGTATGATGGTGTATGAGGAAAAAGCCAGTAAGCAGCACTCCTCTGTGACCTCCGCACTAGCCCATGCCTCCAGGGTCCTGCCCTAACTTCCCTCAGAAATGGAACTTTACCTGTAAATTAGGTGCAATTAACCCTTTCCTCCCCGGGCTGCTTTTGGTCATGATGTTTTATCACAGCAACAGAAACCGTAAGACAAGAATAGCCTTTGAATACACAAAATACCCCTCGCGCAATCTGTACTCAGAATCTCTGGAATACATGCTCACATAGAATTACAGCCCTTGAGAGAGACTAACCATTACAAAGAGGGCCGAGGCCAACACACTAGAGAAAGCCCCTGGATCCTTGAAATTCAGAGGCAATGAGGTTAAATTAAACAGCATGCTGGCATAAGAGAAAAATTAACTCAGGACTACATAGCCATCTTAAAGTTGCCAGAGTTTAATTCAAAGCGTAGTGATATGTGAGCATATCTGTTAATGGCAGGGCAAAGCACAGACACTCCAGAGAACAGGGCAGGATCGTCGCTTCTTCAGATGTTGTCCTTGGCCATAGACTCTTACTCTCCCTCCCATGGCCTGTCCAGAGCAAGAGGGCCTCACGCCAGCGCGGGGCCTGCTTCTGAGAGGACGGAGCCTTGGGATGAGAGCATGTAGTACCTGGGCCAGCACCAGCTCAGGAGGCAGCCCTGGACTTGATAGAATCCATGGTCTAGATGGAAGATGCCTCCAGCATGTCTATATCAGAGCTCTGCATTTGGTTCTGAATCCAGATGGCAGTGGCGTTGTCTTCTGAGGCCATGATTCCTAAATATGTATTTTCGATGTCTGCCTATGGCATGTGCCCGGGTGCCCTGGCTCCCTGGAGCTTCCGCCTGTGGTTACATTGACCTTTGAGCTCTGTCTTTTGCTGGGCTGGCTCTTGAATCTGCCTTCACACGAGTAATCAAATTTAATCATCCCTGACCTAAAAGCTAAATGCAATTTAGGAAACGCTACCATGCTTAGCCAAGGCTCAGAGCCAATCAGGGCTCCTGCCAGCAGCTCCATGGCCCCAGATGGGCTACTTGGAGATGAGGACGACCTTCTCAGCATGAACCTCTTTCACTTGTCTGGAAATAAACTTGACAATGAACTTCCGGGGTCCAGTTTTCACTGGGGTGCATTCCATTTTGAAATTGATGGACTTTCCAGGCGGCATTGTCCTAGAAAATTCAAAGGCACACAGTCAGCCAACCGGTGCTACAGGGAGAATCCACATTGCATGAGGAACCAGGCAGGCATCCAGTTCCAGTGCGGCTCTCGGGAAGTCCCTGTGCTGCAGGGCCAGTGATGCAGGCCTCCACCTGGAGTGTGGCCACTGTCTCAGCCGTAAGACAAGATAGCAGGCTGGAATGGTTGCTCTCCACTGTGCCAGTCACAAACTCTTCTGAGAGCACTCAGGAACAAGATTCATGATGAATCTACAAGAAAGTGTTGTCTGGCCCTAGTATTCAAGATGGCAATACCTGAGAGTGTATTAGGCTCTGAGGTCCTGCCCCAATACTATTGAACTAAATGTAGTTTTGTTGTTGTTTTTTGTCTGTTTGTTTGTTTGGGGGTTTGGTTTGGTTTGGGTTTTTTAAGGGGAGGGGTGGATTTTCAAGACAGGGTCTTTCTGGGTAGCCCTGGCTGTCCTAGAACTCACTCTGTAGACCAGGCTGGCCTCAAACTCATAAAGGTTCATTTGCCTCTGCCTCCAAAGTGCTGAGATTAAAAGTGTGCACCACCACCTTGCCAGAATCTGTTCTTTAACAGTGGTCATGAGGAATCAGCATATCTGTGGAAGTTTAAGACACTTGTCCCAGAATAACAGGAGTCTGCTGGGATTTACTTGGAAGATCTAGACACCTGATAAGAAATAGGCCTGAGAAACAGAGCATTTAAGTAAAATCCTTTCCTGGATATGTTGACATACCAAAATCAATAGTGTATGTTTAGTCCAGCAGACAGAAAACTGAGAAACACCCCTGTGAGGCAGCAAAGACTCTAACTAGGAATATGCCCTTACAGAGAAGCCATGCGGATGCATGGGGACCTATCCTGTGTTCCTGCAAGCTGAGAACCAGCACTGCCATTTGCTTTGAACATTTAAATTACACAAGATCACAAAGACAAACGAAACAGCCTATTAGTCCAGAGCCTGAGGTATATTTGGGGATTACCTGTATTATAGACAATGTTTCAGAATACTAGGTAAATGATAGGTTATTTGACAAAGTTGGGGTTCTGCACTATGGCACCCCAGAACTAAAGTTCACAATAATAATTATACAACTAGAACCATAAAGTTTAGGAAAAGTGTAGGCTATTTCTATATTTTTATAATGACATGAAATTCAGTATCCACAGAGAAGATTAAAATTTAAATGTGAGTTCCAGTGGCGAAGGCATCTTAGGGTTTTAAACAGTCTAGGCTGGGGTATAGTTCCATAGGAAGGCACTTGCCTTTCATGTACAAGGCCCTAGGCTCAACTTCCAGGGCAGCACCTTAAAACAAACTGCAGTGCCACCTGTGGGAGCACACACCTTTAATCTCAGCACTCAGGAGGCAGAGGCAGGTGGACCTCTATACGTTCAAGGCCAGCCTGGTCTGTATAACAAGTTTTAAGCTAGCTATGGCTATAGAGTAAGGAAATCTCAAATAATCTAACTCTTACATGCAATTTACAACACAACATTCCTTACTGACTTACCGCACTCAGGTTAATAAGAAAAGTAAATGGCTCCCTGAGGGGCCGGGGATGGGGGGGAACAGGCAAAGGGAAGTACAAATAAATTACAGGAGTCAACAAGAAAACCTGAGCTATAAATAGAAACACAAAGACAGGGATGCTTTGGCATTTCTGAAGAACAACATATCGGACTGACAAGAAACAAAAGGGCTATTGTTGGTAGAGTACTAACTAGTGTAACCTTTTCTGCAGGCTGACACCAGCACTCTGTGTCTACCTTTTTACTGTAACATCCTAGGAGTTTACATCTCAAAAGCATGGCACATTGTGTTGGGAAGACTCACTCTTGTTCCCAGGATTTTGAGTTACTGAGGCCCAGGCTCTCCACTGAGAACTTGATGTTTGTCAAAGGGATGGGCAGGGTATTCTTGAAGGTGCAGTTGATGATGAGAGGCTGGTTGACCTTGCCTGTGCTCGGCATCTGTTAGAGTGGAGAAAAGACGGATGTCACAGACTAAAGACGAGAGGGCAGAAGACAGGCTCCAGCAGGAAAGGTAATTCTTGGTCCTCTCTGTAAGCCTCTCAGTGGGTCTGTGCTCACTTGGGAGGCTCTGGTGGGGGATGTGATTTGCCTGTGCCTCTCTCTTAGATTCCAAATTTTTCACATGCTTCTCTCTAGTTTTGCCAGACGTATTTTTAAGGAACTCAAGGTGTGTAATCTCATGGTAGCCAGAAGTCCTCATATGAACTACATTCTGATCTTATCCAGCGCATCAGGACTCCCCCTTTTCTAAAGCTCGAGGGCTAAATAGTTATTAAATCCCCCCACACTAAGGACACTGGTATCACCTCACCCATGACCCAAAATACCAAGGTGCCTCACAGGACCGCCAAGAGAAGCACATCCCAAGACAAGCTGTGTTCAACACTTGAAACTCCTACATGCCTCTGCCCTACCCACCCTGGATGCACCTTCACCAGAGCCCCACCTTCCCTGCCCAGGGCACCCCAGGGCTCTTGTCTCTGCCTTTATGTTTCAGGTTTTATCTCCTTCTGTAATTCTCCTTAAGGTACCTAGGGTTTAAAGCACAGTCAACTGAGTATGTCCTGAGAAAGCTAGAGTATCTGCCTCCAGGACACCTGAAACACCAACTAAACTTGTGTGATCTCAGGGACAAGCATTCTCTGACACCCACATTTGTGACATCTGTGATGCCACCTGGAAGAGGGTGGGAGGGAGACCCCCCCAGGAGAAGCTTTTTAACTTATTTTTTCAGATGTACTTTATTTGCATGAGTGTTTGGTTGCATGTATGTATATGTTCCACATGCATGCTAATGCTCACCAAAGTCAGAAGAAGGCATCAGATCCCCTCAAACTGGAGTTACATGTGGCTGTGAATCATGATGTGGGTACTGGGAACTAAACCTGGTTCCTCTGTAACTCTTAACATCCAGCCCCTCAAAAGAAATTCTTGATGATCAAGCTATGGTGGGTACACTGGAACTGCTTCCAAGTAGAGTGAGTCCTGTGAAGTATGCACGCTCTGCTTCAATGAGTGGGGACCAGGCCAGCACCCAACTATGTCTAACGAAAAGTCAGTGCCTTGTGTCCTCAACCACTCTGCTGCAGAAATATCAAAACATGGTCTCCAAAGGGGGCAATGCCCTCAGCCTAAGACATTCCTATGGGAGGTGTGCCTGCTGAGATGTAGACATCTTCAACAAACCCTACAACTGGTCAAGTATCATCAGGGAAGGGCTCTGGGATGATTGTGTTTGACAGGTCATCAGAAACATAATGAAAGTCTTATACAAGTTGCCCTTGACTCCTGTGTTCACAGGAGAATACTGATCAGAGAAGCGAATCTGGCACCAGCTTCATCTTACCCCACATGGGGTAGGGCCATGGCAAGCCTTGCACATCACCGGCATGTATCCAAAACTCTGATACAGAAGAAGCTGAGGGCATGGGTCTCTTTTGACAAGAAGAACTGAGCATCTGGGGATAGGAAGAGACCATTCACAGTGCCAACTGCATCTTTAAAATTTTGTGCTATGCACAGGTATTCCTTGTTTTTAAAAGTTTAAATCCATTTGGCTAAAAGTTGAGAAAAGAAAAAACTCTTTGACACATCACTTCCTTGAAATACCTGTATGGAAAAAAATGATGTGCCATTTTCCTTAGCAATTCAATTGACCCAAAATCAGTCAACTGGGAGACCACTAAAGTCCTGAGCTCTGCCTCTCTCCAAGGTCTGATTTCAAGTAGGATCCCTTTCTGGACTGCAGGCAGCTCACCTCTACAGAGAAGGCAGAGTACAGGAAACACAGGGTCGTATCAGTGGCCACCTTGTCACCAGAATCCGCAATTTCTGCAATGATGAACCCTTTAATGACCATCTCGTCATCAACCATGCCCAATTTATAGATGTAGTAGCTGGAATCCATACTGAGAAACACCTCTGATTCTGTGAAAGAATGGGAAGAAGGGAGAGATTAGCTCTGGGGATAAAGCTGCTTGGCCATAGAAGAGTCCTGTTCTCTCTTTAGAGAGTTTACACTCAAGGACCAAATGGATTTAGTCATTAACTCAGATCTTGAGACCCATTCTGGGCTCCCACTCTCAGGATAGCCTGCTCATGCTGAGAGCAGCCACAGCCCACTGATGAGAAGGGGGACACCAAACGAATCTCCACTGTTACAGAGGCATTTCATGACACCATTAGCACCTTCACTTGTGATTGTGTGCTAGACCCCAACTCCTGGCCTGTTTTTCTTCTGTGCCTGGATTCGTTGTCATCACCAAAATGTAAGTGCTCAATAAATGCCATGTCTGTTCTCACATAAAGAGTTAAAGTATGAGAGCGATCCACAGAGACGCACGAGACATCAGATGCTGGGCATCCTGGTCTCCCCGGGCCTTGAGGCCTCATGGCCCCTGCTTCTGGTACCTTGGCCTTGGAGCTGCACAGTCTTCTGAATGACTCCCAGGTTTGTCTTCTTGTTGCCTGTGTATGTCTGTAGGTCGAGGGAACACGAAATGTTGACATTCTGTGGGGTGGACGTTTTCCTCTTCAAAATTATAGTCAAATTGATAGGATAACCTAGCTCCACAGAGTTCTGGAGGACCGACATCTGAAGAGTGTTGTTCAGTGTTCGAGAGTTGAGCTTGTCATCAGGATGCTTACCAGAGGCCTTCTCCATGGCCTTCCTCTCCTCTGGACTTCCTGTAGAGACAGAATATTTTCTGAAGACACCCTTGGGATCTGAGAGAGACTTCCCATTCATTGTTCTGGTTAGATTTTTTTTTTCAACAACACAAGCCATGGTCATCTGGGAAGAAAGGACTTCAACTGAAAACTGCTAAAAATGCTGCCATATGATTGGCCCAAAGACAAGACTGTGAGGCATTTTCTTAATTAATGACTGATTTAGGAAGGCCTATTCCACTGTAAGTCTAACACCCCTGGGACCTGCGTTATATGAGAAAAGTTGAGTAAGACATGAGGAGCAAGTCATCAGTGTTACTCCATGGCCTCTGCTTCAGGTCCTGCCTTGAGTTCCTGCCTTGGCTTCCAGCAGTGGACTGTGAAGCAGAATATGTAAGCCAAATAAACCCTTTCCTTTCCAAATTGCTTTTCATCATAGTCTCTATCATATCAATAGAAACCAAACTAAAACAGAAATTGGTACCAGGAGTCAGGTATTACTATAACAGACATGACCATGTTCTAGGGAGGATTGTGGAAGGACTTTGGAACTTATGATCTGGGAAAGCTGGTGAGTGTTCAGAACTCAGTGGGCTTGTTCAGTAGGAGCTTGGGAAACCAAAAATTTGAGAGCAATGCAGACAATGAAGTTTCGAGGGATTTTTTTGTTTGTTTTGTTTTGTTTTTTGAGGCAAGGTTTCTATGCATAATTCTGGCTATTGGAACTCACTCTGTAGACCAGGCTGGCCTTAAACCCGGAGATCCACTGCCTCTGCCTCTCCAGTGCTGGGATTAAAGATGTATGCTATCCCCACCCTGCCTCATGAGACTTCACAGGAATCTTGAGAGTGCCCTAAAGAGTCTTTCAGAGCTATCTGTATGATACATTTGAATTAAGACTCTCTGGTGTCTGGTCAGTTGGAGCCGAAGAATCAGCTGTGCATTTCTCAAGAAGAGGCAGGCAGATCTCGGTGAGTTTGAAGCCAGTTTGGTCTACATACGAAGTTCTAGCCCAACCAGAGCTACACAGTGAGACCCTGTCTCCAAATAGAAAAAAAAAAAAAAAGCTGGTTATCAAGAAACTAGTACCACCAAAGTGAAACATCTATGAGACAATTGATGGCTGGTCAGGTAGAGATGAGAAATCAGCTGTGATTAAGAGACCAGCATCGCCGATGTAAAACCTTCTGGGAGTACTTCCTCACTCTCAGCACACAGAATCTGGGGTCTAGAGAAGGCAAAGGTCGGCATCTCATGCTAGCAGCTGGACTTGATAGTCTCAGAGTTTCCCAGGCTTTGATGGCATGAAGGGTTCATGGAGATCAGCTGAGCCATGGCCCTGTGAGCAGCCAGAAGATGTTATTGGCGAAGGTGCAGCCATGTAGACCCCCACAGCACATTCGAAATGCAAGAAACATGGGATAACCATCAAGGGCAGTGACAGGCGTGGCATGGGATCAACTTGAGCTTAAGAGACCAGTTCTGTCCTGCAGACAGCAGGACCACAGAGGCAGAGTTGTGTAGGTGCTTAGGAATCTAAAGGACCACAAGCAGACCTCAGGTTTGAAAACTGAACTTATACTGTTGAATTTTGGCTTTGCTTTGATTTGATTGTAACTATGTTCTGGGTCTTCCCTCTTGGAATAAGAAATATGTAACTTAGCTGGTCAGTGGTGGCGCACACCTTCAATCTCAGCACTTGGGAGGCTGAGGCAGGTGGATTTCTGAGTTCGAGGCCAGCCTGGTCTACAGAGTGAGTTCCAAAACAGCCAGGACTATACAGAGAGACCCTGTCTCAAAAAAACCAAAAAAGAAAAGAAAAGAAAAGAAAAGAAAAGAAATATGAAACTTTTTTTACTTACAGGAGCCCACAGCTAAGAGTGTTTGGATGTCTTAAAGAGACTGAATTTTTAAAGACTATGGGACTTTTAATAGTTGAAATGTTTTATATTGTGATAGTGATATTCATATAAGATCTTAGGGATAAGCAAGTCAGTAAAGGGTATCCCTTAATAGTGTTGTATTTAAATGTCGAGTTGACAAGGAGTCAGTTGTCCAGGTTAGCTATATTTGTAAACTCGACAAAAAGCAGGCTCATCTAGAAAGAGAAAACTTCAATTGAGAGAATGCCTCTATTTGATTGGCCCATAGACAAATCTGTGAGGCATTTCTCAATGACAGATGTGGGAGGGCTTATTGTGCTGTGGATCTGCAGGTGGGCCTGGGCTGTATCAGAAAGCAGCTGAGCAAGACATGAGGGACAAGCCAGTGAGCAGGCTCCTACGTGGTCCCTGCCTCCGTTCCTGCCAGTGAGCAGTGCTCCTACGTGTCCCCTGCCTCCGGTCCTGCCTTGGCTTCCTTCAATGGACTGTGACCGAGGAGGATATGTACACCAAATAGACCCTTTCCTTTCCAGATTACTTTTCATCATGGTCTTTATAACATCCATAGAAACAAAAACAAAACACCCATTGACTAGGACTATAGGAGCATCCAGGAGCTAAGGTTTCACAAACCCCAAAGCCTCATACTGGGAACCTGTAATAAATGAAAATGGCAAAAGAAAGAAAACAAACAAACAAACAAACAAACAAAAAACAGAACACCCCTGCTTCTCCCTAAAAACTGCGGGAATACTAGAAAGAGAGATTTCACCTCCAACCTGCCAGAACTATTGAAATCAACCAAAGTATCATTTAATCACAATAGTTCACTGAACCAGGCATGGAGACTTAGACCTGTAGTCCCAGCACCTGGGAAACCTGAGTCAGGAGGATTACCATGACTTCTAAGCCAACCTGGACTACATAGTGACTCCCTCCCTCGGGCACTGGCACAGTGCTTGCCCAGCATCCACAAAACCCTGCTTTAGTACTTTAAAAGAAAAATTAAAAACAAAACAAAACAACAACAACAAAAAAAACCCTAGGCCAGGCACACCTTCGGTCCAAGCACTCAGGCGGCAGAGGCAGGCAGCTCTCTGTTAATTCCAGGCCAGCCTGGAAATTACATAGTGAGTTTCAAGCCATCTACAAAGTGAGACCTTATTTCAAAAAACAGGAAGAGAGGCATGAGGAACTCAGAAGGCATGAGGTAGACCCATTCTCTCTCATCCTCCCAGACCCTCAGTCACCCTGAAAACAGGAAGGACTAGTCACAGTGACATCAGAAGCCTCCCCATCTGGTGGCATGTGGGTTTGCAGCAGACTCACAACCTCACCACAAGTGCTTTATTGTCTTTTGGCTTTGATGACAGCTTCTGGGAAGTGTCCATTCACAGAGCTCACATTTACTTGACCAGACTCAGCTTACAACAAACGGCATCTTTCCTGGTGTATTCAAAAAACAATTTTAAAACCTGGAAGTGAAAGCAAGCTGAGAGCTCACATCTTGGGGTTCTGTACAAGTGAGGCTCAGATAGAACACCAATTGTCCCCCTTCTGGACACAGCTCCCAGGCCAAAGCAGGTACAGGTCACACAGAAGCGCTGCAGGGAATCAACGCACAAGCACCCAGCAGAGAGAGAAACGGTCTGATCTCCAGCCTGCCACCGTGCAAGCTTATAGCTGTCAAGGAAAATCAGCCCCTGTGGAAGCCTGATTTGGAACTTACTAGAGAAAAACTTCATCTATTTTAATATAATCAGAGGGACAGATGGCTCAGCTGGTCAAGTCACTTACTACAAGTTTGGTTGTCCCCAGGACCCACGGTAGAAGGAAAGGGCTGACTCCCACAAGTTGTCCTCTGACCTCCATATGTACACTGTGATGTGCTCACCCACACATATGTATGTGCACGAATTTAAAGAAATGTAAAAACCACTGTAAATGTAATCAAAGGACTGAAAGAGCAGAAACTGTAGCTCGCCAAGCAGATACTATCAATAAAGAGACTTGCAACAGTTTTAAAGTCAGTAATAGCTTAGAGATTACCCAAAAGACCATTAGAAAATTTGAGTTTAGGTTTGTAGCTAGAATATCTTGTGTTTGTATGGGCGTGGCACTTGTCAGTAATAAATGTGATGGCCTACAGCTTAAGCAGGAAATCGGAGGTGGGACATCCGGGAGGCAGAAAGGCTTCTGGGATAGTGTCAGGTTGGAGATTTGTTTGATAGGATGTAACAGACGAGACAGACAGACAAGACAGACAGACACATGTGGTGCCTGGACACAGGTAACCAGCCACGTGGCAGAATGTAGATTATGGGTTATTTTAGATGGGTTATTTCAAGTTATGATCTAGTCAGAGAAGAGCCTAGCTACATGGCCAAGGGATTTGTAAGTATATTTTGAGTTTGAGTCTTATTTCTGGGAGCATGGGGCTTGGAGGGAGAGGCAGAGCTAATTTTTACATAGGTTCATTGAAATTACTTAGTCCTCAGGGCAGAAGGGGAAAGTACACAAAAAAGCAAAAGTACACTGAGCCCTCTTTCTCCCTCCCTCAGGTACTGGCACAGTGCTTGCCTAGCATCCATAAAACCCTGCTTTAGTACTTTAAAAGAAAAAAAAAAAAACCCTAGGCCAGGCACACCTTTGGTCCAAGCACTCAGGAGGCAGAGGCAGGCAGCTCTCTGTTAAGTCCAGGCCAGCTTGGTTTATAATAGTAGGTTTCAGGCTAGCCAGAACTACTTAGTAAGATTTGTCTCATACGCGCACGCGCGCGCACACACACACACACACACACACACACACAGCCTCCTAACTCAGCCACTTCTAAGCTGGGTGGCACTAATCCAGTAAGAACACCTCTGAGTTCTGTGTCTGCTGCCTAGAGTGTCCAGAGCATGGCAGGATTCTGCAAGGCCACAGGGGCTGAAGGTGCCGTGTGTTTGCAGCCTGGTGTGTGTTGATTGCCCAGGCAACCTGCGATAAGGTTTTGTTTCAAATAGGACATCATGGTGAAGACAAGGCTGGATTTAAGCTTACCACAATGTTCTTGCCCTAATCTCCAGGTGTGTGCCACAACATCTGACTACCTCATCCTGCCCTGGAGTGGACACACTGTGAGTCATCATACAGGACACAATCACTCTCATCCCACATGGCACAGTCACCCTCATCCCACAGGAAAGAATCACCCTCATCCCACAGGACATGGTCACCGTAATCCCACAGGGCACAGCAACCCTCATCCCACAGGACATGGTCACCCTCATCTCACACTGCCTAAAGATACTGTCACACTCTTGCTAAAGACCATGTGGTTAGGTTGTTGTGACAGGGACCTCTGGCAGATGATGTCCTAGATTTCTGCCATCAGCTCCTTTGAGTCTCAGATCTGCCGTCCACCAAGGACCATCCTGGTTGACGGTAATGTCCTGGTCTTGGAACTGGCCTGTAATGGCACAGCTACCTTCTGGGAACTTGTATTGCAAGGTAACATCTTCACGCTTGTTCTCGCCCACCATCTTGGTGCTGATGTTCTTGCCGATGCTAGCGGTCTCCACAGCAATGAGGACAGTCTTCCCCCTTTCCTTCACCAACCAGATAAACTTGTCACCGTTGACCTCCGTGAACACAAATGTGGTGTCATACTTGACTTGGACCAATCCCTGGCGGATAGCAGTCACCGGTGAGGGCCCAGTGCGGAAGCCTCCTGAGGGCAGAAGAAACGATGGCTGCCAGGGTCTCCTTGGCCCCCCTGCCTCCCAACCCCGAAATTCATCACAGTAACAGTAAGAAATCCCACCCAGGTAGGGAGGCAACAGGTTCTTCCCAGGCAGCCTGAACTGCTCTGTGTCCCTTAAGGACACATCCCAGCTTAGAACTGAAATGTCCAGGAAATCTCAGGCCCAGAGGTAGGGAGCCATTCATCCCAGCACACTGCCTACTTCCTATATGTTCTATACCTCTGCTTCCTGGATATTGGGGACAAAGGCAGTACTGACCTCATTGGTCATCAAGCATCGAATGAGCATCAAACAAAGTAGTACACAATGGTACTTAGCACTGTAATTATCTGGGAACCATCACTAGCCATTTCTATTGATCTAAACCAGTAGTGCTGTCTTCTAAAGCTCTGGGGCAGGGTAGGGTCACAACCATCACTAAGTCTACTCCTGCCCTTAAGTTCCCTGTGCTCTTGTCGGGAAGATCATAATTCTAGCTGGTGGGCAAAATAAACTTGGATAACAACTATTCAAAAAGAACAACATATATGTATGAAAGAAATAATCCTGGCAATATCTTTGCTGTGTAAATCTCCCATTGGCCCAAGTAGCCAGACTTGAAGTCTCCTGTCTCAGTTTCAGTTGTTCAAAGTGTAACCTGGGGCAGGGACTGGAAAGAGATGTAAGGATGACAGAATGTGTATAATGTACAAGCTTAAGGCCTATAAAAGCTGTAAAAATTTTCTGTTGGAGGCTGAATCCCTCTTCTGTGTTATCAGACGCTGTCACACACACTTTTGTTTGTTTGTTTTTGTTGTTTTGTACTTTGGTTCAGAGTTTCTCCATGTAGTCCTGGCTCTCCTGAAATTCATTCTGTAGATCAGACTGGCCTGGAACTCACAGAGATCCACCTGCCTCTACCTCTAGAGTGCTGTGATCAAAGGCATGTGCCACCACCCAGAAACTGTCACATATTCTTAAAGAGCTTTTTCTTTGTTAATCTTTTATGTGTGCAGGGTGGTTTTTCACTGGTAAGGCATATTAACTCTTTAACAATTCCACAGGTTTTTCAGGTAGCCTCAGATCACACCTCATCTACACAGTAACTCTCCAAGCTCTTTGCAGCCCCTTTCACCCGACCCAGGACAAGACAATAGGTTAAACAGTAAGGCGGGTTACTCCCACTCCATCCAACTTGGGCTCAACTACTGCAAGTACGTGCGGCTCCTAATGCCATTCACCTCACCTCCCTGAGCCTGGATTTGCAAAACCTAGATAATGACAAAAATGAGCTTGGAAAGGTTAGCTGTAGGCTATCAAAACAGCTAAGTGGCAGGCAGTGTCTGCTAAGCCTGGAAGCCTTAATTCACTCCCTGGTACCCATGTGACAAGAGAGACCTGACTCTCACATGCTGTCCTCTGACCTCCACCTGTATACCATGATCCATGTGTGTACACACAAACCAATAAATACATATGATTGTAAAACTTTTGAAAAGGTGAGTCGTACCTCCCGTCAGCACCCATGCTCACTGTCACGTGAGTGTCACGTGTATCCTCTTCTCACGGCTGCGCTCAGTGTGAGGGTAACCATCCAAGACCAACTTGACCCCGCACAGTCTAGTCAGAAGAGCAGCCCAGACATGGCCTCTGACCCCTGTTTCTCCCGTGCCCCACATAAACTCACCGTCACTGATTTCCTGTGGTGTAGAATCCAGGACCTGCCAACCATCATAGCCCTGAGGTAGGTCCTGCCTTTTCATCCAAGCATCTGTCCACACATGGAAATTCCTGTGGCAGTAGAAACAGCCCCACCAGAGCCAGCCATATAGTTAGCAAACCTGTCATCATAGCCCTCTAAGTTTGTTCTGAAGAGGTGGGAACCATTGTCAACAGAGGCAAAGATAATTCTGAGTACCTTGTGGAAAGCACAGCTTAGAGCAGGCAGGCAGTGGGGGGAAACTCCTCAGACTCAAAGAGTCAAGAGGACATTTATTAAGCCTCCGCAAGATGAATGAATGAATGAATGAATGAGCAAACCATTGTAAATTCTTTTCCCCATTCAACAGGATTCTGACTTAATTGATGAATAACTTTGTATCTGGACAATATTCCATATTCCTGCTTTTGTTTGCTTGGGTTTGTTTTGTTTTGTTTTTCAAGACAGGGTTTCTCTATGTAGTCCTGGATATCCTAGAACTCACTTTGTAGACCAGGCTGGACTCAGGCTCACAGAGATCCTCCTGCCTCTGCCTCCCCAGTACTGGGATTAAAAACGTGTGCCATCACCCAGCTATTTTTGCTATTTTTTAAGACAGTTTACCATATTGGTTAACAGACTTGGGTGTCTTCCACATACAATACCAAAGTGAAAGCCTTGCATGTGAACTGAACCTTCTCCACAGTGTTTGAAGAGCAGTGGTAGAAGCCACAACCCCACCCCAACCTCCAGCCCCTCCCCCCATATGCACACACTCACACAATACCTACATTTTCAGCCTGCAAAGTGTTTGTGCATTGGGTCAGAGAGCACAGCAGTGCCTCTTGATGACTGATGGTGCCAGTTACCTCAGAGGGAGGCACACAGCAACCTGTCTCAGTCCTTAGGGCAGGGCGGGGTCGGGGGGGTGCAGAAATAAATACCAATTCTTGTCCTTTGCCTCCTGCTCACAACTTGAACCAGTCTACAGAGAGGCCATAAGGCCCACAGAACAGAAGAACAGAAGAGACCAGCTGGAGGGAGCCTACCAGACAGAGTCTTTGGTCATATGTGGAATTGGCTTGCCCGATTCATCTAGGTAGATGTCTACGGTGAGGTTCTTTTCTGTATCATGGGCTGACTCAAAGTTCGTCACACTGCGGGCTGGGATCCCCACTGCTCTCAGTGCTGAAATGACCCCAGGGCAGGATGGTTAGCTTCTGTGGGAACCGAGTAGCCCGCCCCACAGCTGCAGCCACCTACCTACCTGTGGTCAGGATTCCAGAGAAAACCCAGCACTGGCCAAAGCGTACGGGCAACCTGGTGACATAATGCTGCTGCAGGATGGGTACACTGCTGGTCCACACGTATGGGGCAGTGCCACTGGAATAGTCTCCTGTCCAGTTCCCCATCAGCACGCCACCGTTCGCAGCACACATCTGACACAGGAGAGAACAGTCTTAGCATCTGTGCTCTTCCTAAACCTAGCGTTTATCCGGGGCAGGCGGGGTACCCAGAAGGGCCAAAGAGCAAGTTTTAGATTAAGCCTGGCTACATAGTGAGACTCAAGTCTCTCCTCCTGTGCCACCCCAAAGAAACCAGCACTCACTGAGTGATAGTAAAATGTCAGAGAAGAGCTTGTACCATACTCTGGAAAGGCTGTGCCAATATGCGCATGTGAGACAAACTGTCTTCACCTGTTAACCCACATGATATAACAAGGCCCCTCTATGGGTGCAAACTGCAACAGGCATCTATTAAGGTAGGCACTGAAGAGATTTGCAAAACTGCAAGCCACACTACTCTCTTCACTACATTTTACACTTCAGAAAGTTTTTTAAACACAAAAAAAAACCATTCTTGCTAACTTGTAGATTTATTATCATTCTCTTAGTGGAACAGATTTGTGTGTGTCCTTAGAAATAACATAATTTCTAAATATAATATTTATATACATATAATAAAATATTCATATTATAAGCATAATCTTAAGGTATAACTTCTACACATCTGTAGATATAAGCCATATAAATATAAGCTACTTGGGGTCCTTGGTACCTTTTAACAGTGTCCTGAGACCACAGGGTCTGAGAACTGCTGCTCTGGATACAGTAGACAATGGACGACCATCAGCAGCAAAGTTCCTGGGATATGGCTATGGGACTCGGGAAGCCCTGCCTAAGGTGCTCTGTATTTGTGAAATGGTGGTTTTGCAGGCTGTGCCTTGCCCTGAGGACTTCCATTTTACAAGCAGCACTTGACTCCAGGGTTCAAATGCAGAGGCAATATGATGCTTTTAGCAGGCACAGACTACTTGTCAACAGGCCTGCAAGGCACAGACTGATACAGGACATACCTAACAGTAAAAGAGGACCAGTGTATAAATGGACGACAGCAGCTCAGAGCATGAGGGCACAGGGGCAGCACACTCCTACCAGGGAAACCAGGCCCAGAGTCTTCATCTGGACTCTGATGTGGACCTCTAACATTACAGTGTCGACCTGTCACTAGTTCTTGTATGTACAAAAGAACTGACTGTCCCAGAGGTCTCTGTTCAGCCCTATTCCTACTGCCAATATAACTTACTTAAACTGCTGTCAATCTGGACCCTGTCCTGCCCTTCATCCAATGGCATCCACTGTTCCACACTTCATTTCTACAGCTTGACTTGACCCTGAGGCTCGGATGAAACCTGTAATCCCACAGCTTTATTCTGAAGCACTTTCAAATAAACCTATATCAAGGTTAGTGTGCTCTCTCTGTCTCTCTGTGTCTGTCTGTATCTGTCTCTGTCTCTGTCTTTCTCTCTATCTCTCAGTGTCTGTATCTGTCTCTCCCTCTATCTATCTTTCTGTCTCTGTCTCTGTCTCTGTCTCTGTCTCTCTGTCTCTCTCTCTCTCTCTCTCACACACACACATATATGACAGAGCTTCCTCTGCCTGTCAGGTCTCTTCAAACTCCTTGGATTCTGCTGCAGCTTCTTTGACCCTTTTGTGACCACTCTATAACCATCCATCCATCCATCCATCCATCCATATATGTAGATATGTTGACTGTGTGATGTGTAATCCAAGGAATAATAGTAGGAATACTGAAATAAAAAAACATGTTTGCTGGGCGGTGGTGGCGCATGCCTGTAATCCCAGCACTTGGGAGGCAGAGGCAGGCAGCTTTCTGAGTTCGAGGCCAGCCTGGTCTACAGAGTGAGCTTCAGGACAGCCAGGGCTATACAGAGAAACCCTGTCTCGAAAAAACAAAACAAAAACAAACAAACAAACATATGTTTTCCTTGACTGGCAAATCAGGACTTCTTGGTATGCTGGGCTAAGGTAGCTGACATAGCTTATAATTTATTATTCAATAATTTCTGACATTGTGGGAAGGCAAACATGACTTGTTTGTCTCTATCACAGTGCATTCACGACAGTGTTCATCCCAGCTGTGGCCAGACTTGCAGGAGGGAGAATACCTTGAATATTTACACCATCTCTGAATGGCTGAAAAAGCCATTTTCCTAAGGTCAACTTAGAAGTGCCAACATTGACCTTCTGAGCTCAAGTTTGAAAGCCTGTGCTCAGAAGGACAATGGCAGACATAGATCCCTCGATAGTCTTGGCTGACTGCTCAGCCATAGCTCCCTCTGTGCTCCGTGGAGAGCAGCTTACAGTTTGCAGGGAAAGCTAAATCAGCCAAGCAGCTGTTGATGGACCACAATAGCATTTACTGGACAGACCTCCAGGAGTCTGGACGTAGAGCCCGGCCTCTCCACGTACCATAGTACAAATGGCCCTGGACACGAACACTGGGTTCTGCATTTCACTGTGCTCCATCTGGGCCAACAAGTTGAAGCAGCAGCTCAGGACATGCTTCTCAAACTGTCATGGAGATAAAGAAAGAGGCATCAAGAGTCCGCCATGTCAGATGAGAAGCCACCCCAACTAATTTGCATTGCCTTTAGGGGTATCTCATCTATCAAGTACAGGAACTTGCCCACAGTCTCTCAAAGATCTTTCACATTCCACAGTAGAAGCCGTTTAAACAACCAGACTCAAGACAACAGTTGAGGACATCTAAAGGCTCACAGAGCAGGGACACTGAAGAGACAGACACGGGATTGAGGAGATAGCTCACTGGTAAAATGCACAAAATATACAAAGAGGTTTTAATACCATGGGAGAAACTCCTTGGAAATTGAGTTAGATAAATGAAACAGGCTGTCAAAGCTGTGTACAAGGAATATTATCTCAACTAGTTTAGTATTAGTAATAACAAAAATGAACGGGGAGTGGTGCTGGAGAGATAGCTAGGTGGTTAAGAGCACTTGTTGCTCTGGCAGAAGACCTGGGTTCAACTCCCAGTACCCACACAGTGGCTCACAGCCAGTTCCAGGAGATCAATGCCCTCTTCTGGCCTCCACAGGGACCAGGCAAGCACACAGTGCACAGACACACACACAGGAAAAATACACATAAAACATTAAAAACAAAAAATAGGGAAGACAGGTTAGTTTAGTGCTAAAGATTCCTGAAGTTGATCTTCAGTCTCTACCCCTTGGGAAGGAAATTGGCTCTTGAAAGTGGTCCTGACCTCCATGTGTGCATGTAGGGTAGAAGGTCTGAGGCCAGTGCAGGGTTTGAAACCCACCAAAATCACCCAATCCCTGAGTTTTAAAACCCACCAATTCCTGAGTTCAAAATCTCACCAATCCCTGGGCTCTTCTTGAAATCTCACCAATCTCTACTCTGGAAATATCCAACCTGAAAAACTTTGCCCCCAAAAAGCTCGATATAAGGCCTGCCTCCTGCCCAGTTCTCTGTTGCTTCTTACCAGAGCAGAGGCAGCCACCCTCTTGTGTCTCTCCCTGTAAATCTCTTGTGTAAGGTTTGCTGTGCAGTGTGACTTTGTGGTATTCCTTGGCTGAGGACTGCCAGTATATCTTACCCTTCAGAGCTGTAACACTTCTGCTGGGGAAGCCTTTCCCCTCAGAGCTGTAACACTCACAGTGCACCCATACACAATAATGTAAAACAAAATATTCTAAACAGCAGAGTTGTCACTAAGGGAACCTGCCACTTCTGTATATGTTCTGTGGTTCCCTTTTTGCTCCTCCCCCTCTCTACTTGATGTTTGTTTTAGGTCTTTTTGTTTTTGTTGCTTAATTGAAACAGGGTCTATGTAGCCTCAGCTGTCTTGGAACTTGCTATGTAGAACAGGCTGGCCTCATTCTCATAGAGATCTGCCTGCAAGTGCTGGGATTAAAGGCACCTGGCTCGTGTACATTTATTGAGACAAGTTGCTACTGCTTACCCTACACTGGCTTTGGATTCAATCTCTCTTTTTCTTTTTTTTTTTTTTTTTTTTTTTTTTGGATTTGGTTTTTTCGAGACAGGGTTTCTCTGTATAGCCCTGGCTATCCTGGAACTCACTCTGTAGACCAGGCTGGCCTCAAACTCAGAAATCCGCCTGCCTCTGCCTCCCAGAGTGCTGGGATTACAGGCGTGCGCCACCACCGCCCGGCTTTCTCTCTTTTTCTTATATTACAGGTATGCACCAGCAAGCCTGGCCTGTGTGCTTTGTGATAAGCATTACTGGGGAGCAGGGTGTGTGGGGCTTAGGCCTTTCAGGCTAGTCTCACACTTGTGAGCCTACTGTTTCAGCTGAGGTGAACCCACTTTCCTCCACAGCCTTTGCTTGATAGCCTCTAAGGAAGATGTGGTCTATCAGATTGTGCCTGGTGCAGCCACAAGAAGACAGTCTATCTTACCTGACCGAAGGTCCAGGGTTTCTCTTTAATTTGTTTGGCAAAACCCATGTATAAGTAGCCGGTATCATTAAGGACGTACTCTGCTCGCTCTTCCTCACTAGCCATGAAGACACTGTCATCTGCAACAAGACCACACACACATGTTACTGGCCACCCTGAGATAGAAGCACGTATACCACAGAGTTGGGACAACATATGTGGGAGGCATGGATACAGGAAGCAGGAAGAGCCAGAGCAACACACTGTACATGGAAAATGCAAAGACCCAGATGCAGAAGGCCATGCCTTGACCCCAGCACTGGGGAGGCAGAGGCAGGTGGTCCTCTGCAACTCTGAGGCCAACCTGGTTGACTGAGAGTTCTAGGACAGCCAGAGCTACACAGAATGACTCAATATCAAAAGCAAAACAAACAGACAAAAACGAAGAACTTCTAAAGTACATCTTGAACTAGGTATAAGGCTCATTCATTGGAAAAATGTAGGGAAATGTGAACATGAGCAAAATTGTCATTAAGTATAAATCATAAGCCATTAATAAAAGATAGACTTTGGCCAGGCAGTGGTGGCCCACGCCTTTAATCCCAGCATTTGTGAGGCAGAGGCAGGCGGATTTCTGAGTTCGAGGCCAGCCTGGTATACAGAGTAAGTTCCAGGACAGACAAGGCTACACAGAGAAACCCTGTCTCGAAAACCAAAAGAAGAAGAAAGAAGAAGAAGAAGAAGAAGAAGAAGAAGAAGAAGAAGAAGAAAGAAAGAAAGAAAGAAAGAAAGAAAGAAAGAAAGAAAGAAAGAAAGAAAGAAAGAAAGAAAGAAAGAAAGAAAGAAAGAAAGAAAGAAAGAAAGAAAGAAAGAAAGAAAGAAAGAAAGACTTCAGGGCCCAGAAAGATGGCTCTGCAGTTAAGGGCACTTGTTCTTGCAGAGATCCCAAGTTCCATTCCCAGCATCCATAGAGTGACTTACAACCATCCATAACTCCAATTACACACACACACATACACACACACACACACACATGAGCATGTGCACAATCACGCACATATGCACTTGTATACTTGCACTCATGTGCACATATGCACACACACATACACACACAAACACACACATGCACACACACTAATTTAAGTGTGGGAAGTTAAAGAAGGCTGCAAGGCAAATGTGAGAAAAGATCAAAGTAGAACCTGTTTGACATGTCTTTGGTCCAGGGTTTCTAAAGTAAGGATGGTGTATTTAAAAAAAAAGAAGAAGAAGAAGGGAGGACACATTTGGGTGGGAAGGGAAGGAGTGTGTATGGATCTGGAGGAAGTTGGGGGAGGAAGGTTAATATCATCCAACCAAACTGTACAAATCTCTCAAGAACTAACAAAAACTGAGAAAAATTAATTTAAAATAAAAAAATAAATAAAAATGGAAATAAACGGTATCCTTGAGTGACATTTGTACAAAGGTTCAAGGGAACCACAGGGAGGAATAAGGTGGGCAGAAGAGCCACATTTGCAGAGAAGAGGAACCGCTGTTGAAATTCAAGTCCCACCCTAGAGTTGTGAAGGAAGGAGTCACAGTAGCTCCCAGAAGATCTGAACAGGGCTGGAAGCAGAAGCTAGCTGGGTTTGGCAAGGCAGTGAGGATAAGCAGAAAAGGCAGAAGAGACACGGGTTTGTGGGCTTGGGCACTAGAGGATCTTCTAGGCGTGCACTAAGTGTTCCTGTCAAGTCCTTCAGCTAGTTGGAGTGTATCGAGAGAGCCGGGAATGGCTCGGGGACTCTGCACTGCAAGCAGGGTATAAGCATGGGTCTGTCTGCCAGAACCGCACAAGACCAGCATGTGGAGGGGACACATTCTGCAGCAGAACTGGATCCCGAGTTACCTGAGCACCATGGATTGAAGAGAAGGTAGAATACTCCAGCTTTAAACTCATTCACACTCAGCTTGTACCTCCCCACTATGGCGTCGGCCGCACTGATGACATTCAGGACAACCTGCGGAAGCACAAGGCACGATGGACTCCCTCTTCCCCGACTCTACTCTGTACCCTCCGAAGCCTTCAAGAAGAATCGTCAGTCCCAACAAACCATTCTCTCTCGGGTCAGCCAAGCAATCAGGGCTACCCCAGTATGGACGGATATGACCCGCAAGGGAGAAAGGTCTAGCAAGTCCCCCAAAGGGACGGATAAACTTGGGTCTACAGGTCATAGGTGTAGTTCATGCCAAGTCTTGTCCTCTCCGTGTCTGCATGCAGATGGTGCCACCTCCAGATCGTAGGATAGATCCTCTGACTGAGATAGAGAAGAACCTGATCTCAGCCCCGATCTCCGCAGGGCCTGCTGACTGCTCACAGTAGAGAACTTGCCTCAATGCTGGGAGCCCTAGATCTATTTCAGTCCTGCAGTGCATCAAGCATCTTCAAAGGCACCCAGACAGCCGTCCAGCGCCTTAGGGTAAGTAGTGGCTAGATAGAAAACTAAGACATGGACAGTGCTACAGTGGCACTAAGAATTTTATTTCCCGACTCAGTGTAGCAGTATAAGGCAAAACCAGAACAGGGAAGTGGGAAGGGGTGGGTGGGAGAACAGGGGGAGGGAAGGGGGCTTATGTGACTTTCGGGGAGTGGGGGGCCAGAAACGGGGAAATCATTTGAAATGTAAATAAAAATATATCGAATAAAAAAAAAGAATTTTATTTCCCATCATTGCCACACAATCTGGGGACTTCCAAATCTACAGGATATTTGTTATTAGAAGGTGTCTTTTAGGAGCAATGGTGGCCAGTTCCAATGCTAGCTTTGTCTTCTACTAGCTGAATGGCATTGCTACTTTTCTTTTCTTTTCTTTTTTTGAGACAGGGTTTCTCTGTGTAGCCCTGGTTGTCCTGGAACTCACTCTTGTAGACCAGGCTGGCCTCGAACTCAGAAATTCACTTGTCTCTGCCTCCCAGAGTGCTGGGACTACAGGCGTGCGCCGCTGCCACCACCACCCGGCTCACTTTCTTAATTTCCCATGTGCATCGGTCTCCTCACTTAAAAACTCCCTTCCCATCTCCCTAGAGTAATTGTATGAATTAAAAGAGCAACATGTACTCAAGGCAGTAAGAAGGAGATTAAGCCTCCTGGAAGGTAAAATGTCACCACTCCCAACCCATAGCAACATGTGGCTGTGTTTTTCTGGGTTTTTTTGTTTGTTTGTTTGTTTTGTTTTTTTTGTTTTTAAATGTATTTATTATATGTAAGTGCACGGTAGCTGTCTTCAGACACACCAGCAGAGGGCATCATATCTCATTATAGATGGTTGTGAGCCATCATGTGGTTACTTTGAATTGAACTCAGGACCTCTGGAAGAGCTGTCAGTGCTCTTAACAGCTGAGCCATCTCTCCAGCCCAACACATACATGGCTGTCTGGATGAGGGTCTGTCCCGTGAGAAAGTGTTCCTGAGCACCAATAGGACATTTGGGACAAAGTCCCTCCCCAGTATGCAGGTGGCAGAGCTCTGGGCTTAGTAAGACCTTTCCCCTGTGTCCTTCAACATCATTCATTACCAAGCAACACCAGAGTTCAGCCTTCCATAGCATAGGTAATGTTAGGACCCCTGACCCGCACAGGGCCCTACAAAGGTGTTCACATATTTTTGTTTTGTTTTGTTTTTTTAGAAAAGCAGCAGGCTGGAGAGATGGTTCATTGGTTAAAGACCCAAACTGTTCTTGTAGAGGACCTGAGTTCAACTACCAACACCCAAGCTGTGGTGCTCACAGCTGCCTGTAACACCAGCTCCAGGGGATCCAGTGCCTTGAACACTTGACTCACACATGCATACCACAGTCACACACACACACACACACACACATGCACACACACATGCACACACACATATATCTTTCACATGGAAATTTAAGATTCACTTCCTTCATGGGTGCTATAAAAAATAAACAATTTTAAATTAAAAAAAAAAGTTAAACAGTGCCTTTTGTGTGAAGAAATTTAGCCCATTCCCTACCCAGTTTTCACCTCTGCAGGTGCCATTCCCACCAGCTCCATAACCAAAAATCAAGTTCTTAGAGAAAAAGACTGAGCCTAAGGCCTTTTCCAAGAGAGCTGTCATGAATACCTGAAAAACACAAAATCTGGCTGCAAATTGGAAATAGGAGCCTTGGTTCTGGCCAGAGGGAAAGGAACATAAAGAGGTGCAGTGGTGTGGGGGAAACCAAGGGGGGTGAGAACCAGGGCGCAGGGGTGTGGGGGAAACCGAGGGGGCTGAGGACCAGGGTGCAGGGGTGTGGGGGAAACCGAGGGGATCTGAGGACCAGGGTGCAGGGGTGTGGAGGAAACTGAGGGGAGTTGAGGACCAGGGATGCAGGGGTGTGGGGGAAACCGAGGGGAGCAGAGGACTAGGGGTGCAGGGGTGTGGGGGAAACCGAGGGGGGGCTGAGGACCAGGGTGCAGGGGTGTGGGGGAAACCGAGGGGGAGCTGAGGGCCAGGGATGCAGGGGTGGGGGGAAACCGAGGGGGGCTGAGGACAAGGGGTACAGGGGTGTGGGGGAAACCGAGGGGGGGGCTGAGGACCAGGGTGCAGGGGTGTGGGGGAAACCGAGGGGGAGCTGAGGGCCAGGGATGCAGGGGTGTGGGGGAAACCGAGGGGGGGCTGAGGACAAGGGGTACAGGGGTGTGGGGGAATCGAGGGGGGGCTGAGGACCAGGTCTACTTACTCATTTTCCAACTACAAATTCTGCTTTTGGAAAACTAGAAGATCATTGCTGTTTTTAAATCTTGGAATTAACCTAGTAATGGGATCTGTAGGCTATGTCCTAACGGAAGTAGCCATGAACTAGTTCAGAGATCTAGCTAGGAGGTGGTGATGTTTGGTAGTGGCTTTCCAACACTGGAAACACAGACAGAACTTTACAAAGGATGTCAAAGAAGCCATCACAAACCCACCCATGCACTTGAGCGACCACTAAACAAAGGAACATTGGTAAAGTTATCAAGTTTTGTTAAGAGAGAAGTGGAGGAGAAGCCTCGAGTCTCCATCTGCATTTGAGTTTAAATGCAGCAGAAAGCTCTGAGGGAGGAATGGACAGCTGCACTGTGGGAAGATGTGTTTTTTTTTCTTTCCTTCTGCTCCCCCATCCTCCTTCCTCCCCCTCTCCTCTCCTTCCCTCTCTCCAGTTCTATCTCTCTGACTCTGTTTCCCCTCTTCCCTCCCTCTACCTTCTCTCTTTGGGTCAGGGTCTCTTCTATAGCCCTGGCTATCCTGTAACTCACTGCAGACCAACAGACCAGGCTGGTCAGGAATTCAGAGATCTGCGTGCCTCTGTCTCCAGAGAATGCAGAAATAAAGGCTTGTACCACACTGGCTCTGAGGCACTGACCATTCTTACTCATTTTCCTCTGTTTATTTCCTCCAGTGAATATAAATGAAAGCAAGAGCTATGCAAGACATCTGGCTAGTCAGAGTTACTGTGTGCTTATTGGTAAGCAAGAGGGATCTGATGTACCCAGAGCCATGGCTGTGGGTAGGAAGCAGCATTACACATTTGGACGCCCAGGAAGGGATAAATAGGAAATTCTCAGTTGGGTCAGAGAACTATTCAGAAACCGCCCGACAGTATCCCAACACTGTGGTCCTCACCTCTACGCCAGACTGTTTGGCAATTTTCACCTGCCAGCCCTTAGAACGGTAGGATGTCGCTGGGTCAAGCTCCACCACGTAGAATGGGATTCTATTTCCTGGAAACACCAATAGGAAAGTGAGTCTTGACACCAACCCCAGTACAGCCATCTTTGCCTACCTACCACTCCTTCCTAGCTCCTGGTATACAGACCTCAACAGATAGTTGGTCCCTCTGTCTTGACAGGGCTCATGGTCTTCCTCCACTGTGGCTATCTGGGTTGTAGTTTGCTCAAATTAGGCAAGGCTACCCCATCTGCATCCTTGCCTTTAATCCTAGGGCCTTTTGCATGTTCTGTTTTGTTAAATACCCAGTATAGTCCCTACAACATACATTAAACTAATGATCTTCCTGCCAGAATGCAGTGTGTGTGTGTGTGTGTGTGTGTGTGTGTGCAGTCAACACTGAAGGTTTTCCTAGTCACTCTCCATCCCTCTCCCCACCACCCATGAAGCAAGCCCTCTCGCTCTACTTGGAGCTCCCCAGTTAGCCTAAGATGGCTGGTCAGTGAGTTCTAGGCATCAGTCTGTCTACAGCTCCACCAAATAAGCATTGTACTTCTTGGTTTTCACATGGGTGGCTGGGGACCCAAACACAGGTCCTTATGCTTGTGTGACAGGCACATCACTGACTAGACTATCAGGTTTTGATCACTATTATGGTTTACCTCAAGCCCACAGAGCTACAGTGTCAGCAAACAGTCCTGCAGGTCATCTCTACATGTTCCAGATCCCTCTGGGACAGCTGCCTCACTGGCTGGCTTGTCTGCTCTGAGTTTTCCCTGGCTATCTCCACTGCTTGGCCACAGATTTTTACCAACTGCAGCAGCAGTGATTAATATAGTTCTCAGACCTGTTCTCAGCATGGGGAAGTTAAGGCTTAAGGAACAAAGTCACTCTTAGCCATTGCCACATTTATAAACCTTTGGTCCAACCCTCCATCCTGCCCCTGGGGCTGGGGCCTCACCAGTAATGAATGTCACCTTCAGTTCATCCTGAGATTGGAGGGGTCTGTTTAGTATCACCTTCAGGGTGAATATCTGTCCACGCCTGAGCACGAGCTTCTTGGTCTGGTACTCAGATGTGTGGTGGGCAGCAGTATTCAGCTTTCTCTCCACATTCACAGAGTAAACGACAAGCACTGTTAGCACACAGTGGGAAGACACAAGGTTAACTCCTAACTCTGACAGTTCAGGAAGGGGAAGAGGTATCCTTGTCCTATCCCTGGGGGCCATGATAATCTGAGATTTGGTGTCCGTGTTGATTTGAATAGGAATGTATTTATATGTTTGAATGGTTGGCCCACAGGGAGTGGGCCATTACTGGGTGGTGTGATCTTGTTGGAGGGAGTATGTCACTATGTCAGTGGGCTTTAGATTCACATATGCTCAAGCTATGCCCAGTGTAGCACACAGTCACTCCTGCTGCCCGTGGATGAAGATGCTGAACTCTCAGCTCCATCTCCAGCACCATGTCTGCCCACATGCCACCATGATGATAACGAACTAACGCTCTGAAAGTGTAAGCCAGCCCCAGTGGAATTTTTCATTTATAAGAGTTGCAATGGTCATATGTTTCTTCACAGCAATAGGAACTCTAACTAAGACAGTCTCCTATCTTTAAATTGGCTGTGTGCATACTGTCCTCACAGGATTATGGAGGACTGAGCTGGCAGATGGAAGTCATAGCCCTGTCAAGCACTTCTTCCAGTAGCTGTTAGGTGGGGTCCCTGCTGCTCCTCCTCCCGGGTCTGTAACCTGGTTCCTGGATGCTAGCGGGGAGTGGGAAGTGTTTGACTGTTCTCCATCTCTCTCAGCCCAACTTTCGGCCTGCTGCAAATGAGACAACGCCATGAGTTCACACCCAAAGAGAACGGCGGACTATAAAGTTTCCAGACTTAGCCTTTTTATCCAAATAGTTGTGGCTCCAAGAGCTCCCACGGTCCAGGGAATAGGACAAGGATAGTGTGGAGGGAACCGGTATCCTCTTCCCACTGAGTCCCTTTTCCAGTTTGCCTCTGTAAAGGAGCTCAACTGATGATGAAGGAAATGACAAGCCCTTTCTGAATACAGACTCGCTGTCTCTGTCTCTGTCTCTGTCTCTGTCTCTGTCTCTCTCTCTCTCTCTCTCTCTGTGTGTGTGTGTGTGTGTGTGTTACTACATATGCAATATGATTGGCTTGGTCCATAGAATGTTACTCATATGTATATGTTTTCAGAGCTGATCAGTTGGTACACCCTTCCTTCTCCTGTTCTCGAGCATTCTTTAGCTGCCCGTAGTTCTTTGTGTGGCACTGAGGCCTTGTGAGCGTCTCTCTAGCCACATGGACATGGTTCTTCGTGTGATTCTTTTTTTGTTTTGTTTTGTTTTGTTTTCTTTTTTGTATTTTGTTTTTTCGAGACAGGGTTTTTCTTTGTATAGCCCTGGCTGTCCTGGAACTCACTCTGTAGACCAGGCTGGCCTCAAACTTAGAAATCTGCCTGCCTCTGCCTCCCAGAGTGCTGGGATTACAGGCGTGCGCCACTACCACCCGGCTGTCTTCATGTGATTCTTGTTCAAGTTGTTCAAGTCTTGTTTAGGCAGTCACAGTGCTGAGACTTCACTGGTCTAGCTTCTGATATTTCTAGGAAACACAACCACACAGCTAACTTTTGCTCCTCTGGCTCTTAGAATCTTAACAATCCCTCTTCCTCTGGCATCCCTCAGCCTTAGGTGTGGGAATTGCTCTGTCATGTATTGGTTAGGACTGGATGGAGGCTTAGTGCTCAGTTTCAGTGTGCCATGCTGCCATGACACATAGTGGAAGCACCTGGGCGTGCTATCAAACCTATTGAGATGCACTTCTAAATTGATGTGAGGGAACCCGGTGGATCAGATGGACCTGAGTTTAAGATGGAGAATGTCTGTCTCCCAGTGACTGTTAAAGGGAGGCAGCAGTGTCTTAGATGTCTAGGAGAGCCTGGGTTACTAGGCCACCCAGGTGATGAGAAGAGGCCTCTCTAGAATCACTGCTTCTGTGGACCCAGAACCCCTTGGGGAACACTGGTTTAAACTGCAATTGCCTGGTAAGGTGAAATGACCCAAGGTATAGGGATTTTCCCAGCTCCAAAGGGCTCCCAGCATTCGGGATGAATGTTCTGAAGAGTCCAGAAGTACAGCTGGGACCTGAATTTCCTCCGCTGCAAAAGGGTATGACTCTCACAGCTGATTGTTGCAGCTGCTTGGAAAATGGGGTCTTGCAAAGTGCCTTTGAAGACAGATGAGACAGAACTGGCTATTTGGTCTTCAGCAGCACATTTCCCAGGATGGGCAGGCTCACCTGGCAGAAGTTCTCCGTACGCAAGTGGTCCTGCCTGGGCTGATGCCTGGGGTCAGCCGTCTGAGGGTGAGGCTAACCCAGAAGGGGCTTGTCATTGCTTACATCAGTTGAGCTCCTTTGCAGAAGCAACCTAGAGACAGGGCTCTGTGGGACAGGGATGCAGTCTCCCTCTACACCGCCCAGGTCCTCCTGGTGTCTCACTGGAGCTCACTGTCGTCTGTATCGAGGTGGATGATGCAGAAGTTCGTGATGGGCTGCTCTGACAGTCACTCTGGAACCGCATGCTAAAATGAACCCTACACACTTGGGCTGCCCAATTTCTGTGCCCAGAGAGGAACCCAGCCCTTGGCTGTCTGCAGCATGTTCCTTCTTCCTGTCAAGATGGGCCATGCCTGGCGGCTCTCAGGTAGGTTTCCACTCCCTGGCCAGATGTGCTGGTTTCTACTCCCTGGCCAGATGTGCTGGTTTGATCCCTCAAGTGCCTGTGCAAGCTGAGAGGCATTCTACGACAGATGCCTGTGGTTGATGAGGTTTGTTTACTAAACTTGGGACTCTGCAGGCATGGCAGATAACCCTATATGTAGCACAGGTGAGGACCCTTTGAGGATCCTCCTGATGACAATTTTGCTATGTAGAATGCATGGCCAAAATCCCAGGAGATGGGCTATAAAGAAAAAACACTACAGCAGGTTGAGGCTGTGTTCCTTGGTAAGGCCTGCATGTAAGGTTAGCATCTTGGAACTTGGATGTCATGAGGTTAATCTTAATTGTCATGTTGATTGGATCTGCAGTCAACTAAGAGATAATGTGCTGGTCATAATGTTACAAACTTGTAAGTTTTTTTAAATTGTATTATTTGAGGTGAGAAAACCCACCCTAAATGTGGATGTCACCTTCCAAAGGCTGCCAGATAGAAGCAGGTCCCAGGAAAACCTGCTTACTTTCAGGCCATGCTGATAAACTCATCTATGCTATTGACCCATTCAAGCTGTTGCTGCCACCATTCTAGGCTGGCAACAGAACCAACAACCATATGGGAATCCTCCAGACCTCAAATGCTAGCCTGGAATGGTGAAGCATCTAGTCTCCTGAACTGAGCAGCTATTGGATTTCCAACCACTCCAATGTGAAGACAGCCATTACTGAACTATGTAAGCCAATGTAATAAATGCCCTTTTAAAATCCATTCATTATATTGGTTCTGTTCCTCTAGGGAACCCCAGGGTGCACAGTACCTAGTTTGCACAAATGATTTCTTTCTGGAAGTCCAAGATCTAGGAGCAGGCTCTGTGGAAGCTACATGACTGATCACAGTAAAAGCTCAAGGCATTGGGTCCCTAACAAGCCTTCTAACAGGTAACTGTGATCACTTGTGACAGGAGTAATGGGACATAGACTGTATGATCCCACTGATCAAATTTCTGGTATAATCACATACGCTTTCTCCCTTTGGTGACTGTTTATTATATCTTGTGCCACAAGAAGTAACAGGCACAAGTATAACTATTTGACATTCTGTGTGTGTTGGTAGTTTTATGTCTACTTGACACACATTAGAGTCATAGAATCTTTTGGAAGATTAAACATCAATTGAGAAATGTTCCCCCTAGGTAGGTCTATGGGGAAGCCTGATTTTTCTTTGATATGGAAGGTCCCAGCTCACTGGGAACAGTGACACCCCTGGGTTGGTGGTCCTTGATTTTCTAAGAAGATAGGCTGTGCATGCCACAGGAAGTGAGTCCATAAACAGCACTCCTTCATGGCTTCTGAATCCCTTCCTGCCCTGGCTTCCCTGTGTGATAGACAATGACCTGAGGGCTGTAAGATGAAATAATGAGCCTCCTCCCCACACATTGCTTGTGGTCATGGTGTTTTATCACAGCAATAGAAACCACAATGAAGACTGCAATTGGTACCAGGAGACAGGTATTGCTATGACAGAAACTACCATGTTTCTGGAATCCCTGTGGGAAGACTTTGGAGGTTTGGGCTAGAAAAGCAGTTGAGTGTTCAAACAGCCTGAAGAGCTGTTGTGAGAACTTGTGGGACAATGCTAAGAGGAATGCAGATGATGAAGGCCTGCCTTGGAAAGTTTTAGAGGGGAATGAAGACTCTATTGAGGCCATTTGATATTCAGAATTAAGAATCTGTGATTTTTGGTCACCTGGGGCTGAAGGTTAACAGGAAATCAGAAACACGGAAGTAAAACTTTTGTTTTACTGGGATAATCACCGCTGGTTAGCTGGAGTTGAGAACATAGCAGCAATTAGGAAGAGACCATCATCACTGAGGGTCAAAAACCTGGGAATATTTCCTCAGGGTCAGTACACAGATGCTGCGGTAAAAGCTGCCTCTCATGCTGGCAGTCCAGTCTGACAGTTTAAGAGTCTCCCGTGGTTTTAAAGGCATGAAAGGGTCATGGAGCTCCGCTGAGGCATGCCACTGCTGGAGAGGTAGTCTCAGTAGCAGTGAAAACCCCAGAACTGAAGAGGCCATGGAGAGAAGCAGAGGTTTGGGCCATGTGGCAGGGTCAGAGTCCATGAAGAGAGCCCAGGAGAGGCTACTGGTGAGAGCTGAGCTCAGTTGCACTGAACACCAGAGCATTTCGGAGCTGTCAGTACATGAGAGAGCCACACCAAACAGGGTCGGCTATGGAGTGGAGCCAGCCTGAGCTAGAACAAACTGCACATGCTATGGATGGTAGACAGAGAAGTAGATTTGCCACATCCTTTGAAGCTCAGAGGGTCATGAGTGAGTCCCACATAATGGTGCTTTTCTGATCAAAGGCTGATGTGGGAGATCCCCACTAACTCTGGACAGTGATACCCCAGGGCTTCTGGTCTTATGTGCTATAAGAAGGTAGTTGGGGCAAGCCACAAGGAGCAAGCTAGTAAGCAGCACTCCTCCATGGCCTCTGCAACAGCTTGTCTCCAGGATCCTGCACTGATTCTCTGAGTGAAAGCTGTAGGCTGATATAAACACATCTCTTCCTAAGTTGCTTTCAGTCGTGGTATTTTATCCCAGAGACAGAAACCCTAACTAAGACACTGTGCTCAGTGCCCCTCTAAGGCCACCTGGCATTCCTCAAGTCTTTACAGAACTGCTGTGGGTGCAGGAGTTCCACTGAACACAGAAACTTTTAAGCTCTCCAAATCTTACCTCTTCTTGCAGAGGGCTGGGACCTCTTCACACTGGGAGTGTAAACTGTTGTCCTAGGCACATAGGCCAGAGAGTTGTCACTGACTTAGAGCACAAACGTCAATCCTCATCAAAGGAACCCATTTTCAGCCAGGGTTTTACAGGATTTCCACAGAAAAGGTCGCAGTATTTGCTCCAAATAAATCAAAGATTAAAGCAGGCATAGCAGCTCATCCAGTCATCCCCACACTCGGGAGGGCGGCAGTTTGAGGTCAGCCTGGGCTGCCAAAGGAGTTCCAGGCCAGGCTACAGATTCTCAAATTGTCTCACCCCCACATCCACCACAAAAGAAAGTACGTTAGAGGCTTCGGATTGTGACATATCTAAGTTAAAAGACACGATATGAGGAACTCAAAAGGGCTATGGGAGGAGGGGCTGCAAACATGGCTTGGAAGAGCACTTGCTCTTCCAAGGACTCAGGTTTGATTCTTAACACCCATATGGGGGTTCACAACCATCTGTAATCCCAGTCCCAGGGGATCAGATGCCATCTTCTGGCCTCCCTGGGTACCAGGCACACAAGTCACACAAAGACATACATGCAGGGAAAACACCCATAATATAAAATAAAAGATATTTAAAACAAAATCACTAGAAAGAAAATATTTACCAGACATATTTTAAATAACTTCTAAAAATAAAAGTAGTTCTTGAAATTAGATATACAGTAAAAGAAGCTGAGGAGATGGCTCAGCAATTCAAAGCTCTCTGGCTGCTCTTGTAGACCATGGTTTAATTCCTGACACTCACATGGCAACTCACAACTGTCTATAGTGCCAGTTCCAGGGGATCCAACACACTCTTCTGCCTTTGGTGGGCACCAGGCATACACAAAAATAATAAAAATTTCGAAAAACAGTGGAGGGCTGGTAAGATGGCTCAGTGGGTAAAGGGGCTTGCTGCGAAGGCTGATGACTGGAAGTTCAACCTCAGGGCCCATTGGACCCACATGGTGGAGAGAGAGAACAGACTCCTGTAAGTTGCCTCTGACTTCCACATGTGTGTAACAGTTCCCTCTCCCTTCCCCACTCATTCTTTCTCTCTTAAAAACCCAGCAAACAAATTGTAAGAGAACTGTGATCCAGGAAACTTGGCTCAATCTCCAGAAACAGAAGTCAGCATGGAAGTGAGTTAGAGGGTGGGTGGGAGGATCTAATGTGCAGGAGAGCAGGAGCTCTGGAAGAGACGCAACCTCAGGGAGCACGCACCATCCACAAAGACAGCAGCACCCAGAGGACAAGATCTCCCAGGGTGCCAAGAAAGGAAGTGTCAGAAGAAGTTCTAGAAAGAAGATTGAAAACACCCGAGGAGAAACCTCCTGCTACTATAACAAGCAAGCGCTTGTCTATGGCAGATGCCACTGCTGAGACATCTGCACAGCCTGCCTCTGGAGAAGGAACTGGAGCCACGCCTGGGAGAGGGCTGATTTTTGCCATGATCAGTTATTACTTGTTTGTTTGTGATATTGTTGTTCCTAAGGAAATGACTCATTTTCTCACCATGCTGAAAGTCCTCAGTCATCAGAGAGGACATGTCAAGTGTGTTAGGCCTTCCTCACAATGCCCCATCTTCGGTGACCCCAAGTTCGCACTCTTTTGCATTTGTCTGAGGATCATGCTGGCTGGACCAGAAAACTCCATCTTTTTTCAAGTTGTTGTCTTAATTAAGGTTTCTTTTTTTTAATGATTCGCTTATTTTTATTTCATGTGCGTTGGTGTTTTGCCTGCATGTATGTCTGTGAGGGTGTCTGATCCCCTGGAACTGGAGTTACAGTCAGTGGTGAGCTGCAATGCGGGTGCTGGGGTCCTCTAGAAGAGCAGTCAGTGCTCCTAACCACTGAGCCATCTCTCCTGCCCCTTAGTTAGGGCTCCTATTGCTGTGATGAAACACCTTGACCAAAGCAGCTTTCAAAGGAAAGGGTTTATTTGCCTTACAAATTCACAGTCATAGTCTAGAGGGAAACCAAGGCAGGAACTCAAACCCGGCAGGAACCTGGAGGCAGGAGCTGATGCAGTAGGCTGTGGAGGAGTGCTGCTTACTGCTTTGTCCCTCACGGCTTGCTCAGCCTGGTTTCTTATAGACTCCAGGGCTGCCAGATCATGGATAGTCCCACCCACAATGGGCTGGGCCCTCCCCCATCCATCACTAATTAAGAAAATGCCTTACAGGCTTGCCTACAATGGGACCATCTTCTCACATGTGGTTTCCTCCTCTCAGATGAGTCAAGCTGACATAAAACAAGCCAGCACAGTTGCCCTTAGCAAAGCACTTTCATAGCCTTCTCTTTTATTATGTCTGACAAACCCCAGAGACACACCGCTATGTATGCAAACTTCAACCTGAATCGTCTCTCTAACCAGCAGATCCTCCCAGCAAGCGCAGCCTTTCCCAGGCCCCTGGCCCTGCTGTACTTGTCCTTTGACTGTGGACAAGCATTCAGTCATCTGAAGAACCTCTGTGGCCTAGGAGCTCTGAAGAATCATGTTTCATTCAGTGTGTCTTTCAAACTACACCCCTCTGCAGAACTCTGAAGCAGTCATTCCTTGCCCATTCCTGACCCACACGGCTCTACATCCAGAACAAGGCTGCGTGGTGTGTGGTGCCAGGCTGCAGAGAGCGCTAACTGGCCCATAGGAAAACTAACATGCTCGGCGAGAGGGAGTACAAGTGGAAAGTGAACGGGCAGTCTTCTTATTCTCCCTAGCGTTTGGGGGAATTTCAGAATTCCTATGTATCTATCTGAAAGTTTCGTTTTCTCCAATGAATAAGACAGCAAGCTGTGGACTAGGTAGGAGGACAATGGCCCAGGCACCATGCCTTGAGGTAAGTGGCTGGATCAGAGGGCTGGACAGCAGCGGTGCCCAGAAGGCCGAGATACCACAGCGACAGTTCTACCCACTCACCATTCCTGGAGTCCATGGTCCTGCTACCTCTCTCTGCAGCCCTGTCAAGACTCCAGGCTGATGCCAAAGGCACTGCCAGAGTCATTCTCTGAGCAGGATGTGGCTCCTTTTTATATGCTCCTGGGTTGGATGTAACCCTGCAGTGGCTGCCAAGGGGCAAGGCTTGGGGACCATATCGATCAGAAACAAAACCTTAATCATCTTCCATATCAGCCCTAGGAGGAAATGCTGGAGACAAGATGAGCCTACTTCAAAGGAAGGAGCACACAGAATGGCGCCGTGCATCCTCTGTGACCCCAGGAGCAAGTTGCCAAAAGCCAGGACCCCACAGCCCCCAGAGAAGCTGGGAAGATCTTTACTGACTTCATGGATCTATTATTTTTTTTAAAATAAGGGATGGCTAAAGTTTTAATTTTTGTTTATATTTTAAACGTAAAATGCACACGATTCAGGATTTTCCCAGTGTCCCCAGCTACCAATTGGCACTCTCTTTTACTTTGGCAGATGTACTGTGTCCACTGAGAGTGTGTGCAAGCATTACACCAAAGGCACACACCAACATGTTGTACATCTGTGGTGAGGATGTAGGTGCTGGGGAATTTGCTGTCCACATGTGGCAGTCAGTCATTCTTCCCACGGGTGAACAGCTCTTTCAGTCTGCAGAGAAAGGGTCTCACACAGGCGATTCATCTCTATAGTGTGTCTACAGGAAGAACCACAGGCCTTCTTGTGGAAATGTGGCCCAAACATGCCACCTGTCTCATGGACTTCCATCTTTTGCTGTCCTTAGGGATACCTATAAGGTCTTTGTTTGGTGTGTATTTATGTGTGCATTTATGTGTACATGTGCATGTATGTTATAGTTGCTTGTGCACATATGCCTGGAGGCTGGAAGTTAACGTCAGGTGTTGCTTTCTAAAATTATCTATCTTTTAAATTTATTATTATTATGATGATGATGATGATGATGATGATGTGTATGTATGCACATGTATGTACAGATGACCATGGAGGTCATAAAAGGTGTTGGATTCCCTGGAACTAGAGTTACAGGTGGTTGTGAGCCTCCAAGTATGGGTGGTAGGAACCAAACTCTGCAAGAACTCCTCTGCAAGAACAAAGGGCATGTGTTACTAACTGCTAAGCATCTCTCCAACCTGACTACATTATTATTTAGAGACAAGGTTTCTCACTGAACTTGGGGCCCACCATTTACTGAGACTTGCTGGCCAGCAACTCCCAGAGCTCACTGTCTCCATTCTCTCCAACCCTGAGGATACAAGCATCACCACACCCAGCTGTATATGGTTTCTTGAGATCTGAACTTAGGTCCTCACGTTTGTGCATTTTCCCCACTGAAATATCTCCCCAAACCTCAGACTTGTTAGCTTTTTAAACGATGTTAATTCTAGCGAAAAGCTATTTTTGTCCAGCAGCAAAAGTCCAGAGCAGGAGTAAGATGTAAAACCTCCTGAGCTCCAGCATTCAGTAACTGCTGTTGTGTCCTTAGACTGTTGTCTGAGGGAGTGGGTTCCCTTCTGGGTTGCAGAGTCCACAGACCACAGGCCCCTGTCTCTCTGGATATCAGAGAGCTTTCTGACACCAACAGGCTGAGAAGCTGCATCTGCAGAACTTAACTACAGAGACTCTTCCTTAACTGCTATCCCACTGACAAAGGAAGAGCTGTGCAGGTCCTCTCTGCAGGTTTTATACCCTGATTTCAGACCAAGGATATTAGCATATGTGCTGCCGAAGCAAGCACAGACCAAGGATAATAGCAACATACTTACTTTTCTATTTCTTCATGTATCATCAGAATGTAGGACCATATACACAAATTACACAAAATTAAGCTGTTCAAAATTTGAAACAGAAAGGAAAGAGTCCTGACCCAGGGACCATAGCGTTTGTGCTCCAGCCCCTTCTCTTGGCCTGTGCAGTTCCTTTCACAAAAGAGGGGCCTGAACAGCATAAGCTTTCTCCAGTATCTTTTGGGTCAGAAACCCAGGTTCCAGGGTGAGGGCAGATGTATCCATAGAGAACAGAGTTGGGGTCAGGGTTAGCTTCCCTTCTTCTGCCCCCATTGAGCTGGCTCTGACTTTGTGTGGCATCTCACTATTCCCTGATGCTTAGGATCACTAAACAGTAGCAGCTGGTTACAGGTCACAGAAGCTCTCACCTTCCAGAACCATTGTTCCCACTGCACCAGGGCCTGGTGGTAACGCGTGGGATGTCAGCCCATCTTCATACCTTTTGTTTTGCTCAGAGAAGTGATGAGGCATGGGTCCCACCAGGGACAGAAGGTTCTGACTGCAGCTTCCTAGGAAATGGTATCTGACCCTCTTAACCCAGGCAGGGTCTTGGAGGAGGGAGGGAGGAGCTGGCAGGAAAGGTCTGGAAACTTGCAGCTGAGCAATGAGAGATGGGAAGTAAATATACTTTGACATGAGGCTACCAGCCAGGAGTGGAATTTGGTCCTTTTTTATCTCTGCCCCACTGCTGGGCTCATGTTCAGAGTTCTTTCTCAGGACTGAGTTTGTGAAGAGACTGAGTTAACTAAGATGATGTTTGAGGAAGTGGCTCACAGGATCCTGGTGACTGTATGCCTGGCCAGGGCTGGATACAGAGCGTAGCTGGCCCACAGGATGGATACAGGGGCAGGAGCCTGAGGACACCGGAGTAAGAATTTATAAGCCAAGTTTTTCTCTTAGAGCTACATAACACAAGGTTCTCCTCCTGGAGGGAAGGCCTGGGAAGGGCTGCTTTGGGGATCCATGCCTGTTCTCCTACCAGACCTCAGCACCTGCCTCCTAGTTCTGAGGAAGGAGCAGCCGTGGGCCTGGCAGCCATCCCAGTACCACAGGAGCTTCCCTGGCGCCACATATTGGTCCTGGATCATAAAGATGGACTTCTGGTCTCCATGTCTGTGGAGACAGGGAGGAGTTGGTAAACAGTTCCCAGAGACCACTATGAACAACATCTTTACTTCTTGTATCTGAACCTCTGCTTATCTCTATTTCAACTCTATGTATATAAACAACTTTACAAGAGAAAACAAAGGATCCTAATAAACCACAAAATCTCTTCTCATCAAGCCATCTGAGTGCTAGACAAGGTTGATTGTGGCAGCGCTGCTGGGGACACACTGATCTCAGTCACCCCCTGCTCCCAGGCCTGGGTTAGTTCTACATTTGCTTAGGTATTCCCCACCATCAGCCATACAGGGGTCACAGCCATACAGTGATGGGCTCCTTTCCTCTGGGGTTTCCCCTGCTGGACCTTCTGTGGGTCTAAGGCTTGACTCCTGGACTTAAGCTCTGTCACCTGGGACAGACTGTACAGCAGGGTGATCTCGACTGACAGTCAAAGGTCTCGAGTATAAAGACCTTTCAGAATGCTGTTGGAGGCCAGCTAGGGGACAAGGAAGAGCAGCTGGACAGTTGTCTCCCTTCTATGGCCAGGGGGTAGATGTGAGGAAACATGAGCCCCTGGGCCTGGTTTCCTAGGGTGCCTATAATGGAACACACTTATAACCCTAGCAATTAGAAAGTAGGGGCAGCAAGATCAGGAGTCACCCTCAGCTATAAAGTGAGACTGAGGCCAGCCTGGGCTACATGAGTCACCCTCAGCTATATAGTGGAATTGAGACTAGCCTGGACTACATGAGACTCTGTCTTTAAAAGTCACTAACCTAAGAAGAGAATTCTGAGAAACCATTCTGGTTAGCTCAGTTCTGGAGCCAGTCCCCCTGGAGCCCATTGTGCAGTGGATTTGTATCACCAAAATCTGTCTTATTTGCCATTCTTCTTGGTTGTGGCAGAGCACAGCTGGGCTAGCAAAAATGTGTGTTTCCTACCTGAGCCACCATAGGAATGGTAATTCCATGCTTCATAATATTAAGAATCATCATTCAGATTTATCAACAAGACCTTGTCTTTAAAAGCTCATAACACATACACACACACACACACACACACACACTTCCTGTCTCCTCAAGTCAGGAACTAAAACATTGTGTTGTGACATGTAGCTACATTGGAGTCGCAGCCTGTGGCCCCTTCCTCCTCTCCCACTTTGTCAAAATGTAAACACTACTTTGAGATTAGGATTCCCTTTGCCTGCCCACCTATCATATGTCTGTCTGTCTGTCTGTCTGTCTGTCTGCCTGTCTATCTCATTTACTTTCTATCTATCTAAACACTAGAGATTAAATTCAGAACCTTGGGCCAGCTAGTCAGAGTTTTATTGGTGAACTATATTCCCAGTTGTCTCTGTTAATCCCATCTAGGAACAGAACCACCCATATTCAGAACAGGGTTTCCCCCCTCTGCGGATCCCCTTTGGAAATGCTCTTACAGATGACCCTGGAAGTGTGCCTAACAAACTCCCTAAGTCACTCTCAGTCCACTCAATCTGGCAATCAAGACTAACCATCCACAGGGCTATTACTAGTGATATGGGGCTGGAGAAATTGCTCAGTAAAGAGTTATCCAAGCATGAGGACCTGGCTTTGAACCTCAGAACCCAAATAAAAAGTCAGATCTGATGGCATGCACTTGCAATTCTAGAATTAAGAGCGGGGGTGGGGGTGGGGTGTGTGTGGTGGGATGGGGGAGTGGGGGGTGGGGGATGGGGGAGACAGGAGGATCCTTGGGACTCACAGGTTAGAGCGGCCAGCCTATTGAATGAGAGGGAGTCTCAAAAACAAACACACAAACCCAAAGTATATGACACTTGAGGTATAACACTTAAGGCTGACCTTTGGCCTACACACCACACACACCACACACACACCACACACACATCAAACGCACAGCACCCACTATACACAGCACACACCCACAGCACACGAATATACATCACAGACAAACACACACGCACACCACTATCATTGTTCTTTGTATCTATGCTAATGTTAATACTGTGCTGTTTTGATTATCTATCTCTGTGGCAATTTTCTTTTTTAAAAAATTCATTTTTCCATTAATCTTTTTTAAAAGCAGTATTTTATTTACATTCTAAATGTTGTCCCATACCAATCTCCCCTCCCAGAGTTTTTCACCCCCTCTTCCTCCCCTTTGCCTCTCACCACCCCACCCCCACCCCCTTTCTCTCAGGCATCAAGTCTCTACAGGATTAGGCATATCCTCTCCCATTGAGGCCAGACAAGGCAGTCCTCTGCTATATATGTGCCTGGGGGCCTCAGACCAGCCCCTATATGCTCTTTGGTTGGCAGTTTAGAGTCTGGGAACTCTGAGGGGTCCAAGATAGTTGATACTATTGTTCTTCCTATGGGGTTGCCATCCTCTTCGGATCCTTCAATCCTTCCCCTAACTCTTCCATATTGGTTCCCAATCTCAGTCCAATGCTTGGCTGTAAGTATCTGCATCTGTCTCAGTCAGCTGCTGGTAGAGCCTTTCAGAGGACAGTCATGCCAGTGTCCTGTCTACAAGCACAACATGGCATCAGTAATAGTGTCGGGGTTTGGTGCTGTGCATGGGATGGATCCCAAGTTGGGCTGGTCACTGATGGCCTTTCCTTCAATCTTTGCTCCATTTTTGTCCCTGAATTTCCTTTACACAGGAACAATTCTAGGTCAAAAATTTTAAAGGTGGCTTGGTGACCCCATCCCTCCCCTGGGCTCCTGGCTATTTACTGGAGGTGGTCTCTTCAGGTTCCATCTTCCCACTGTTGGGCTTTTTGGCCAAGGTCATCCCCATGGAACCCTGAGAACCTTCCACATCCCAGGTCTTGGAACTTTCTAAAAGTTTTTCCTCCCCCACACCCCACCCTCTGCAGCTGCATAATTCCGTTAATTCTCTTGGCCCTCTGGCTTCTCTACTGTCTCCCCAGGACCTGGGCTTGCCCCCTTTTCAGTCTCCGTTTTCCCTCTCCCACCCAGATCCCTCCCTCCTCTGCCTCCTGTGATTATTCTGTTCCCCCTTCTAAGTGGGACTTAAGTACCCTCTTTTGGGCCTTCTTTTTGTGGATTGTATCACGGGTACTCTGTACTTTTTGGCTAATATCCACTTACCAGTGAGTTTATACCATGCATGTCCTTTTGGGTCTGTGTTACCTCACTCAGAATGATATTTTCTAGTTCCATCCATTTGCCTGCAAAATTTATGATGCCATTTTTAATAGCTGAGTTAATAGTCCATGTGTAAATGAACCACATTTTTTGTATCCATTCTTTGGTTGAAGAAATCTGGGTGGTTTCTAGGTTTTGGCTATTACGAATAAGGCTGCCTTGAACATAGTGGAGCATGTGTCCTTGTGGTATGGTGTAGCATCTTTTGGATATATAACCAGGAATATTATAGCTGGGTCTTTAGGGAGAACTATTTCCAATTTCCTGAGGAACCACCAGATTGATTTCCAGAGTGGTGTACCTGTTTGTAATTACACACACACACACACACACACACACACACACACACACTTAAAATTAAAAAAAAAAAAATAGGGCAGGAGAGATGGCCCAGCAGCTAAAAGCATTTACTGCTCTTGCAAGAAGACCCAGGATTTAGTTCCTAGCACCCATATGGTGGCTTCCTAAGTACCTGTAAATCCAGTTATAGGGGATCTTAAGTACTCTTTTGGCCTCTGCAAGCACCAGGCACACACATTTTATGGTACATGCACATCACACAGACACACGGACACACAGACTCTCACTCTCTCTCTCTCTCTCTCTCTCTCTCTCTTTCTCTCTCAAAGCTTTTGGTTGCTTAGACGCAGTGTGTGGGAATAGCAGGAGCCCTAGGCCAGATGGGCCTCTCTCCTTTTTGCATCCAGGACTAAAGGCATTTGTCTTTAGTTAGGGTTATTATAGCTGTAGCTCTGGCAGCCCTGAAATTCGTTATGTAGACCAGGCTGTCCTTGACCTCATAGAGATCCACCTGCCTCTTCCCCGAGCGCTGGAATTAGAGGTTTATGCCACCATTGCCAGGACTTACGGCCTCTTCTTAGGGATACACTCTTAACTGAGGTGCCATCCTCTCCGCTGACTCTAGCTTGTCAGGCTGACATAACCAGCCAGTACAGGATGGGTGTTAAGTGTGAACTGGGTGGTGGTAATGTGACGGTTTGTGAGTAGAGGTCACAAATAGCTCTGCAGTGAAAGGGTTAGGGTTAGGTGTGGGGTGCCCTGGACAGGAGTGCTGAGCCTCTCCCTCGGGCAGAAACTGAAGCATGATCTCAGTTCTGCTCCCCTCTACTAATCTTATCCCACTTCATGGCTGCCTAGGCTTTTCCTCTAAGTCAGCATCTAGGAAAATGGCCTTGCTTGCTCCTGTAATTACAACCCTTAGAAGGCTAAGGCAGGAAATCTGGCTGAGCTACATAATGAGAGACCATCACAACAAAACCAAGACTCCCTCAGCCCAATTTAAAAAAATATATCCAAGACATTTCCCCACAGAAGATACACAAGTGACTGAAAAGCCTAGAAAAGATGATCGACATGGTTTCTCACCACAGAAATGTAAACAAAAGCTACAGAAGATACCACCGCTAGGATGGCTGTGGTAGTGTTAATAAACCTCATGAGTCAGCGGGAAGATAAGCCTCTGCAAATACATGCTGGGGCCTGGTATCACGTGGGGCTCCACTCCCGGTGCATGCTGGGGACTGGTACTGCGTGGGGCTCCACTCCCCGGCCGGAATGCTCTGGAAAGGGAGCAGCAGCAAGTGTTCACCACTCTTTGTCTGGTTGCAGGTGCAACGTGGCCAACTGTTCCCACTCCCGAGTGACAGACAGGCTGCGCCCTCGAACTGTGAGCCAGAATCAGCTCTTTCTCAAGTTGACTTTTTTTAAGTATTTTATCTACTGGACAAGAAACTAAAACAATGGCAAGAATAATAAAAAGATGAACAAAGGTGGGGCCTGACCATGATCAAAGTATTTTATATGTATGAAAATGCCATAATTAATGCACAACTGACACACGAAGTGAGAAATCTGGGTAATAACAGAGCTGACCAGTGAGCGGAGTGTCCGGGGCCCTTGTATGTGGATGGCTGGACTATTTATTACACGGCGTGGCCGCTATAGCACAGTATAGCTGTTCCTCAAAGAGCTGAACAGGAATCAATCCTAGCACTCAGGACGTGGGTGCAGGCGGATTCTGTGAGTTGTCTGGGGGACACTCAGGTCTATACAGCAAGTTCCAAGCTAGCAAGGACAACATACGGAAACTTTGTCTCAGAAATAAGAAAACAAAGAGACCAAGTTAAAATGGGTTAATATGTGTCCTAGTAATTCCATTTCTAGTTATATACTTAACAGAGTTGAAATCACATTTCTACAAAACATCTTGAATACTATTATTTGCACCCATATTAAATAGCCCTAAAGCAGGGGGAAAAACCGTTTTGACACATGATTTCAATTCACAGACAAAATGGTCTACCTGCAAGATAGGATGGGACTGAGCCACAGAAAGGAATGAGGTATTAAAATGTGCTACATTAAAAACAAGCCTTAGAAACAGGATTTTAAGTAGGAAAAATCTAGACTAAACAAATTCATAAAACAGAAGCATTTGTTGTCTTAGGGACTGGAGTTGAGGTGGGTTAGAGATGGCCTTAGGGACTGGAGTGGTGGGCACAGAGTTGCTGCTGATGCATATGATATTCTTTGAGTAGTGAGAAATATTCTGTAATTAATGATAATAGTTGAAAATCTTATGGATATGCTAAAAAAAAAACAACCCTGAGTTGCACCCTTTAAAAATATAAATAAATGAAAAGAAGAACAGGAAATGGCAACGGCCCGATCAAGGCCACAGGCTACAGAACCTGATGTTCCTTCTCCAGCTCTGAAGCAAACACAGTAAAACTCAAGTAACAATTTGAAATGCCCATCAGAAAGCTGAACATCGCCTTGTAGCTGTACAGAAAACCCTCTCTCTGCAGCAAAGGCAGACTCTCCCAGTCTCCTCAGGTGATTCCAGAGGCGAACCATGCTGCTTGCCAGAAAATGATTCTTCCTCTCTAGAAAAACATTCCGATCCTGTGGTTTTCTATATCTGTGCGGTTAATATCGAGCACCTCTATGCACTTCACAGGTCCAGGTGAAGGCAGAGTCCCCCAAGGACAGTGCCTGGGTCTAGATGGACTTCTGACCTGCATGAGGCAGGTGAGCCCAGACAGACCCTACCGGTGCCTCTCAGCAACTTTCAATGCTTGTTTTTGTTTTGTTTTAATTTATGTGTACAACTGTCTGCACAAAAAACTGTACATGCCTAGTGCTAGGATAGGTCAAAAGAGGGCATCAGATGTGACAGAACTAGAGATGGTTGTGAGCCACCATGTGGGTGTGAGAAGCTGAACCCAAACCTTCTGCGAAAACAGCAAGTGTTCTTCACTGCTGAGCCATCTGTCTCACTTTTCGAGCTTGGTCTTGATTGGTGCTTGGTCCACACGGGAACCCACCTTGTGGGGCTCTGAATGGATTCCTTCTTCCTCAGGGGCAGAATGACGGGATAAGCACATGTTCACATGGAACACGGGAGCCCTCACAGACAAGGAAGTGGCTAGTGCCAAGATGGTTTTGAGGCTTGTTACAATGTGGAACAGTTCCTTTACCACTGCAGTGTCTCTGGCCGTGGTTTGCTGATTGAGAGTTGAGACAATGATGAGGATTAAGAATGAGGCTTGGAGAAAGACAGGCTGGGCTGACAGTCATTCTAGCACTCGTTAGCTGTGTACTGGGCAAGCCACTGCACCGCCCCTGAGAACATCTTCCTCATGGAGTGTCCAGGACATTTTTATTTCCCCCTGGCTCCCTTGAGAGTTTAAAGGAGTTTAGAACTCAGAGCAGAGGTTGTTGCCAGAAGTGGGGCAAACAAAGGGAGTCAGGGGCAGAGGACAAACACAAAAGCACGCAGCAGAAGCGGACCTTATGGCCCTGCGGACCTTCCCACACTAGCTGTCTGGCGGTGATTCAGGTATGTAGGAACAGGGGAGATGTGAAGAGAGAAACTACCGTGGGAGTGTGAGAGGTTAGGTCTCAGTGAGCAGAAGCAGTGGGCCGGTGTCAGCAAGCTCTTCCTGTCATCTGTATAGATGAGTATGGAGAAAACTCTCCATTTGCTGGGTTCTGGTTCAGGAAGGGTCAGAGCAGAGGGGATGATATCTGCTGGGCACACAGTCTCCAGGTGTGCTCCCAACCCCACTACCCCAATTCTGGGAACTCCCCTACCTGGCTGCAGGCTCTTACCTCCAAGTTGGAAAAAACTCAAATTCCATGCCCAGTAGCTTTAACCTACAAGTGTTTATTAGCCCAAGCTCCCTTCTTTTGCTGTGGATTCATCACAGACCACCTAAGGAATGACACGTTACATGTTTGTTGATTTTTAGGAAGTCCTGCCAGCTGCCAATGCTGGGGTCCGTGAAGGGCAGGGTTCTAATCACATGTTTTCTTCAGGTACCTGCCATGTTGCTATGCAACCCAAGATCACAGAGTCTTCCAGGACTCCCTGATGCACAAGAATCAAGGCTCTATACCAACAATGAAGGACTCGGGCCTCATGCTGGAGTGGTTATCTTCCCCTTACTTGGGCTGGACGCTTTACCCTTCCAGGCTGTGAGGCGGTCAGAGGCCAGTGGCTAGTCCAGCATCTCCCTGTAGTTGACAGTCAAGGGCTGCATTCCCAGGCTGCCCCGGAAGCAGTCCGACCTTTCAACCTCTGGCTGGGCATCATGGCTGTCTTTACAGTGGGTAAATCCAGTCTATGCAACCGACTGTCATCACTCCTGTTTGCTTGCCTTCCAGGTGGGTGGAAGCTTCCTGTGGATTAGGGTGAGTCCACAGAGGATGAGGAATACCCCTCCCCACCACAAGATCTCCTGGCACTCTCCGTACAGCACGTAGCCTAAGATGGCCTGTGGGAGAGACAACTGTAAGGGACCTGGCTGGCCCAGGTAGGCTGATTTCTTCCTGATGGGGCTAGAGGCCAAAGTCTGGTACTTCAGACCCAGCAACCACCTTCACCTTCATGATCAATCCATGTATTTCTGTCTCCTCTGTAAAAGTCAGAGGTTACCCCAGTTGAGCACTGAGGCTCAACAGGCCAGCAGGTAAGGTCAGTACATAGCTAGTTCCCAGGAATTACAAACCCAAGCTAGGCTGTCTTCCAATTCAAGACTGGGTTCCCTTGACCAGACCCCCTAAACCCCATAGCTAATGTTAGAGTTCTTGCCAAAGGACTTCAGTGACAGCTGGTGTTATCCCAGAGTGACATAGGTTTCACTCCTAAGTTTTCCATGTTTAACTGCTCCTTGCCTGGAGCCAGTCCGACCTATGTTTTACTTCCTGTCCTTTCTAGAGCCTGGAAAAGCAGGGGTTTCCCAAGGACAACTCACCCAGAACTCTAAGAACAACAAGCTCACCAGGCTACTCACCGAGCAAAGTATGTTCGAAAAAGTCACTGTGACTGATGCAATGGCCGAAGACATAGAGAAACTGAGCCCCCGGCTAAAGAAGGTCCACATCAGAGAATTGGTGCTTGCCATGGCGATAATGCCTAAGACACATAAGCCAATATTCACCTGCAGGAGAAAGTGTCACTGCAGCTACAACCACCACGGGCATAACCTTGAAAGACTGGGGGATCTTTAGAAGTCTCCTACAAAGCAGATGCAGAGCCTGATTGACAGAAAGGGAGATTTGCCTGCAGACAGGGGGGAGGGTTATATTCCACGAAGACCTCAAATTTCTTGTAGCTGAGTAGCCTTCTGGAAAGGGATGACTTTACAAAAGGACTGTAAATCGCCTGTAAATAATCAAGCAGTCCCCTGTCCAGGTCAGGATTCTCCGCTGCAGAAGCTGGCTTGACCGTCAGCCCACCTCTGCAGGCGCTCAGTCAGACCTCTAGCCAAGGACAGGAAGAGATATGGGCAACCGGTTATCTCACCTTAGGTGTCACGTGCTGAAAAAGCTAGGGCATGGGGTACTTAAACTGAGAGGTGGGCTTGGAGATCCTCCCGCAGGAGGCAGTGCCTGAAAACAGGCGGCCCATCAGGGGCACAGGAGGGAACCAAGGTTGTGCGGCCCTCCTCCCGCTCGCCCCGCCCCCGCCCCGCCCCCGTGTGGCGCCCTGGGCACACCTGGCTCCCGAAGGCCAGCTTGGCGGCCGTGGCGGCTAGAGTCCCAAACGCGCCCGCGCACATACAGTTGAACACGCCCCAGAAACGGCGCCGCATCGCGCCTTTCTGCAGCCGAGCAGGTAACTCCACGGGCGAGTCAGGGTAAGCGGCCGCAGACACAGCGGCAGCCATGAGGCCCGCTGCGCGTCCGCCAGGCCGACTCCCACGCACGCCGCCACCCAACGTGAGCCCAGCAAGGGCGGAGCCAGGCGAGCGAGGCGAATCTGCTGCAGTCGGGAACCCGGAGCCCCCGCAAGCCTACAAATGAAGGGAATCTGGAGCCGAGACGCTGCAGCTGATGCAAACTGGCGACTAAGGAGTGCCTGCGACTCAGGCGAACCTGGGGGTGGGAATCTTGTAGCGAGACCCATGTGCCACTGAAGGGAACGAGCAACCGGGAAGCACCCACTGTGAGAGGAATCTGCTGCTGACGTGAACTTGGGGAGGAGCGGAATTATCTTAGAGGCGAACCTGCCGAGCAAAGCAACCCTGTTGCTGAAAAAACCCTGCAGTCAAGGGGAACCTGCTACTGAGAAGGCAGGGTGGTCTGTAGCTCCATATCTGCCACTTTACATGGATGCGCACCTAAAATGCTGATCCTAAAGCGATTCTGCACGTTCAAGGCATCTCTGCTCCCCTCGTGGATGCAGGGGATGATGGATCTGGAGACCGGCCGCTTCAGACAAAACATTGCTTGAGAAAACTGCTAAGAGAATAACTTTGTTTGTTAATCACTCTGCCTGGACCATCAGAACCACAGTCACTGCTAAGTTCATGTAAAGTAATCGAAAACATCAAAAAACGAAACAAAAACCCCGAAAACAAAAACAAAACCGTAAAGTGTCATCTACTGTCATCAATTCCAGATACTCAGGATGCTTAGGCAGTTAAGATTGCAAGTTAATGGTTATCATAAGCAACTTAGGGAGACACTGTCTCATTTAAGAAGAGTGCTGGGTAGCCAGGCATGGTGGCACACACCTGTAATCATAGTACTTCGGAGGCTGAGGCAGAATTACTGAGTTAGAGGCCAGCCTGTCCAACATAGCAGGTACTATGGGCTAACCTAGGACTTTTTGAGACTATCTCAAAAAAAAAATTTTTTTTTAAATAAAGGAAGATTGGGGATAATAGCCCAGTGCTCCCATAATACATGAATCCTGAATTCAATCAATGACAGTGAAGAGGGCTTAAAAAGGAGAGGATTGGGGGTTAAGGGAGCGTGGCTTGGCGGTGTGGGGAAGCGGATGTCCAGGCAGGCCCTTGCCTGGGCACCTCTGCCCCCTGAGGGACCACACACACACACACACAGGGCATGGTGTAGAATAGAGTTTATTTAGAGTAGGGGATGGGAGTTAGTGGTAGAGAGAGGCGCAGAGAGAGAGAGGGAGAGAGAGAGAGAGAAAATAGAGAGAGTAGTGGAGTGGAGGCCGGCCATGACCAAGTGGAGGGGGGGGAGAGCCCAAGGGGCAGAGAGGTGAGAGTATGTGGGAGAGTGGGAGAGCAAAAAGGGAAAGGAGGGGCAAGTAGCCCCTCTTATAGTGGGCCAGATCTCTGGGGTGGGGCATACCCGGCTATTGCCAGGTAGATGTGGGGTAGAACTTAGACAAAACACCAACAGACAGTGTATATGGATATGTGTTTGGGATAAAATTCCTTAAAAACAAGAGTGCTGTAGAAGTGTATAAAGAGGGCCAGGTGTGGTGGTCGTTGCACCTCGGGAGGCAGAGGCAAGTGGATCTCTGTGAATTAGAGAACAAACACTCTGATCTACGTAGCTCTCATAGCTAGGGCTACATAGCAAAACATGTTTTGTAGATATATAAACTACAAATATTTATATGTATGGGACTTGACTGAAACACTTTATTCCCTTTTCACGGACATTCTTCCATGCATCTTGCTTCTCATCTTCTCATACAGGTGGCTTTGTGGCTGAAATTAAAGGATGGATTACTGGGGCGGGAGCGATTGCTTAGCAGTTAGGCAGCTCACAGCCTTCCCACAGTGCCTCCCAACCTCATCCCTCCAGGGGATCCAGTGTTCTCTTCTGGCCTCCACAGGCACCTGCCTTTACATATATATAGATATACATAATATTGTTGTATTCCGTAGCTGCCTGCAGCTACTACGAACTGGGTTGCTGGAACAGAAGCTGAGGGATGGATGGGGAAGGGGCAAAAAGAAGGAGGCCAGGATATTTTACTGATCGAGGCCCCAACTTTAATGGCGGTCAGACCTTTTAACAGTTTGGGCAAGCCCCTCCCCTCAGACTGAGTTCCGGTGAAGTTGGTCCTTGGCTCCACTGCTCAGGCAGCTGGGTGGGTCACCTGCTTAATTCAGGAATTCCCAGACCTGGAGGAACAATGAGCTTAACCTTCACTCTGAGCTTCTCCACCCTAGGATAAAATTTCCTGCAGAAACCTACTTCCCTACTGTCCTAACATCAGATTCCTGCCCAAAGCCAGGGATTGTCCTTGGCTAATGTGTCAAGTTCCTACCAAGTGGCTTGATACCCCAATATGGCTCTGTACAATACATGAAATTAAATTTTAAATAAAAAGCACAGATTACCCCAATTACTCCTATGTAGTATAAACTATTCTATTTTGCAGATAAGGAGACTCAAGGGTACTCATTGTACTGTTCCACTTAATAGTGGAGATAGGTATGGCAACAATAGAAACTAAAACAGACTTAAGCTGCATCTGTTAGAAACTTCACCCCAGGGAGTAGAAAGGTAATACAGTGCTCTTAGCAGAAATGGCCTTCGTGTTCTGACAGAGTAAGGTAAACAACTATTCACACATGCATGCTCTGTAAAGAAAGCATGCATGTCTTAGGGTTCCATTCCTGCACAAAACATCACAAGTTGGCGAGGAATATTCAGCTTACATTTCCACACTGCTGTTCATCAAAGGAAGTCAGGACTGGAACTCAAGCAGGTCAGGAAGCAGGAGCTGATGCAGAGGCCATGGAGGGATGTTACTTAGTGGCTTGCTTCCCCTGGCTTGCTCAGCTTTTTCTCTTATAGAACCCAAGACTATCAGCCCAGGGATGGCACCACCCACAAGGGGCCCTCCCACCTTGATCCCTAATTGAGAAAATACCCCACAGCTGGATCTCATGGAGGCACTTCCCCAACTGAAGCTCCTTTCTCCAGTCTGTATCAAGTTGACACACAAAACCAGTCAGTACAGAGGGAAACTGTATTGTCTAGCTAGGTGACTTCCAAAATGAATGATTTTTAAACCAAACTAAGACCAAGAAAAGCTAGGGGGTTGATGTAGGTTTTTATTTGTGTATCCATGTCAAAATCTGACATGTGTAACCTGGGTGTGATGATGGACAACTAAAATCCTAGGACTTTGGAAGTAGAGGCAGGAGGATCAGGAATGTAAGTGCATTTTTGCCTTCACAGGGAGTTTAAAAGCAAAACTGGATTACATGAGACCCTGCTCCTCCTGTAGCTTTGGTGGCTCACAACCATCAGTAACTAATTCTAGGAGATCTGACGCCCTCTTCTGACCTCAAAGGATGCTAGGCACACATTTGGTACGTGTACATACACAAAGGCAAAATATTTATACACATTGCTTTTAAGAAAGGTTTTATTTGAAAAACTGGACATGTAGAAAACGGCCATTATAATAGTTACAAAACAAACAAACTGATATGAACAAGTTCAATACAAAATAGCCATCAGATTCACAGCAAGTTTATCAAAGGTGAATCTAAGGACAACAGGACCTGACCAGAATTCACCAGAGACCTCAGCCATAGACTTTTATTTTAAGGGTTCCCAGAATTTACACATGACTTGAAATGCATTGTTACCCACTTAACAGTCTGCTGAGTTTGCATGCAGAACATCCATCAGGATACTGAGGATCACTGCACATCACGATCCATAATTACAGTTTTTTAGTTTAGTTCTATCATGTGAGCAGACTCATTCTCACTGGTAAACAATCAGTCTGAACACAGTGATGTGTAGGTGGACAGCTGGGACCCTTAGGAGTCGCTCCTTTGTTTTTCTTTCAAAAATGTATTTTCAGCACGCAACTTTTCTGTCTCCTGTAATTTAAAAAAAAAAAGAAAATTAAGTATCAAACTGCTATAGGAGAAGCTATTTTCTTGACTTAATTCATTAAGTATATATTCAAATTAAAGCTACAACGTTTAATTTATAAGTTAAATAAATATCTGGCATCTATGAGAACTTAACCTGTTTTAACAGCATTATTGGGTGGCTCACATTCACTTATAATCCCACCCACTGGGAAGGCTGAGACAAGATGACTGTGTGAGACTTCTGTTTCAGACTGGATTTCAGAGTGAGACCCTGTCTCAAAAAACCCAAAGTGAAATAGCAGTGACCAATTTTCTTTACTAAAATCTCTTTAAAACCACCATTTAGAATAGTTTCAGTTTACCTCAGCAAGCCTGATATTTTCCTTCTTCAGTCGTACTACATATTGAATCTTCTGATGTAGGTTTTGATGACCTATCAATTTTCCATTTTCCTCAGCAAGAAACCCTAGCTGCTTTCTCAGCATTTCTGTTTCCTGTCAATCCAAGGATGGGAAGATCACATTATGGATTTCTTCTCAAGAGCAGCAGTCAAGAGGGGAGCAAGCTTCTGTGAGCACATATCTCTGTATGTATGTATTTCTACATAGCATGGGAAACCCAACACACCTGGAAAGTTCTCTCTCTTTCTTCATACATTTCTTCCAACTTTGACCGCAGCTGCTCCTTTTCCTGAAATGCTCTAGACTCCAAAGTTCTGGTTCGCTCAATTTCCTCGCTCATTCTGTGGCAGACCTCCTCCTTGCTGTGAAGTGCACTCTGGACTTCTTCTAGACTAGAATAAGCATCAGTTTATGGTATTTTAAGGAAAGAAAATTAGAAAGCAGGATTCAAACTAGGTTTTTTCTTCTAAGTACAGAATCTTGATTTGAAAGTATCACTGATCTTCAGGTCTCCTGTACAGTTGGCCAAAGAATATAAGCTAGAACTGGGGTGGACCTAGGTAGGAGGACACTTTCCTGACATGGCCCCGGCATTCAGCTCCACACTCAGCGTAGAAGAGAGAGTGTGCTGAATATCAGATATGATTGCTTTGTTAGGTCAAGACTTTCATCCTGAGAAAAACTCATCAAACCATTTTGTTTGTTGTTTTTTTTTTTTAAAAGATTTATCTATTTTTAGTTTATGAGTACACTGTAGCTGTCCTCAGACACACCAGAAGAGGGAGGGCATCAGGTCCCATTACAGATGGCTGTGAGCCACCATGTGGTTGCTGGAATTTGAACTCAGGACCTTTGAAAGAGCAGTCGGTGCTCTTAACTGCTGAGCCACCTCTCCAGCCCCCATTTTATTTGTTTATTTGGAGCCAGACTCTTGTGTAGCCCAGACTAACCTCATAAAAATTTAGTATAAAATTTAGCTTGTCCAAGTGGAGATAGAAGTAAGGTATCATTACAGTCCATAGGCTTTCTTATGTCTGATCTCAATCATTTCTGCTACAAAAACCTAGTCCTCAGACAGTGGAACGTTAGTTCTTCCCACAGGGGTGTGCACTTTACTTATTTTACATGACTCAATGAAAAAGTATAGGATTTCACCCACTTTATTAAACTGTTTCAATTTTATAAGAGTTCCATTGGAAACACTGTTGTCAGAATGTAATACTGACAGCCAAAATGAGGTGGTACTCAGGATCTAAACCTCCCCGCAGGCCAACTCAGTCTAGGTGATGTGTTTCTAGAGCATGCTCAGAGGTACCCGAGGAAATAATGCAGGGAAGTGTTCTACATCTGCTTTGGTGGGATAAGAAGTTCAGATGCTGCCTCTTCCTACATTACTGTGGGTCAGGTGTTTTGACTTGAATATGACAAGTTCCCTTGGGCTCATGTGTTTTCACTTGGTTCCCAGATAAGTGGCACTATTTTGGAAGGTTGTGGAACCTTTAGGAAGTAGAAACTTTCTGGAGGAAGTATCTAACTCGGGCCCATGGCGAGATTAATGATCTGTTTGAGACAGCGTTTTCTCTGTGTAGCCCTGGCTGTCCTGGAACTTACTTTGTAGACAAGGATAGCCTTGAACTCAAAGAGATTCACCTGCCTCTACCTTCTGAGCACTGGGATTAAAGGTATGCACTATCAGTTTATATTACCCAGTCATACTTCTGTTTTCTCCCTGGTCCCTGACTACAAATGCAATATAAGACTTAGCTCTTGAACCATGCCATTTCCCACCATGATTGCTATATATCAACTGGAACTGTAAATCAACATAAAACCTTTCTTCTTTTTTTGTCAGTGTTGTAATGAAGCAGTGAGAAGGAAATGAAGACATGTGGCTTCTTGTTTATGGAACTCAATCTGATGTGGTGAGCTCATCTACTTCCCAGCAGTAGTTGATGTCTGTCATAAGCTGAGCATGACTAAGGTGAGTTCTACCTTCTCCTTGCTGGATACTGGTTTTCTAAGCCCTGAGGATGTCTGATCTACATCATAATTTTAGGCTAGCCAGGACTCCAGGGGTACAAATGAGACCTTAAAAAAAAAAAAGAAAGAAAAGAAAAGAATAACATTAGCAGCTACTGCTGCCACCATCCTATAAAGGCATGGTGTTGGAACTGTAGTGGGCATAATGTAGCCCCAAATCCCAACAGCAGAATACTGGGGAACATCTCAGTTCCTGATGGTATCACCAAGTCCCCTATCATATGAAGTTAAGTATTTCCTGCTCATGCTCCCACAGTTTGATATCCGGTTCCCTACAGCATTTAAGAGAACGTGCTGTGTGTGTGTGCCCACAGCGCAGGGTAAGCTCTTCATGCTTCAAGGATCACGTGTCACCGAGGACTTTTGCCACCACACACCATACCACACAGATAGCTACAAGGACTTGTGCCACCACACACCATACCACACAGATAGCTACAAGGACTTGTGCCACCACACACCATGCCACACAGATAGCTACAAGGACTTGTGCCACCACACACCATGTCACACAGATAGCTACAAGGTCTCAAACTTGCTACAGTTCTACAAATTAGCTGGATAGTTCACCATCTTCTATGTAGCGTAACCACTAGTAGCTTGAAGTGTAAAATGAGAAGACCTCACAGCAACTCAATAAAACTAAAGATTGTATACATGTGTTTGTTTGTTAAAGGTGGCTTTACTTGAAACAACTGCTGAGAAGGTGGCATCAAGAAAAAAAATTTTGGTGCTAGAGAGATGGCTGAGTAGTTTAATTCTAAGTACCTATAAATGGCAGATCACAACTGTCTGACCAGCTGGAGGGGCTCTGATGCCCTCTCTTTGGCCTCTGCAGATACCTGCATGTATGTGTGCATACTCATACATAGACACATGCACATAAAAATTTTAAAATCTTAAAAAAAGACTTTGATAAACATCAATTATATTCACATATACCAAAGAAAGAAAAACGTTATCTTATGGATGTATTTTCCCCTTGGAGGAGAATAATTACACCCCCAAGGAGTTCATAACTCTGTAACTCCAGTTCCAGAGGGATCTGATGACTTCTAGCCTCTGTAGGTACCAATCACACATATGGTACACAAACATATACAGGCAAAGCAAAACACCCATACACATGAAATTAAAGAAAGAAAGAAAGAAAGAAAGAAAGAAAGAAAGAAAGAAAGAAAGAAAGAAAGAAAGAACAAACCAGGTCAGGTCTGGCAAGTTAGCTCTGCAGGTAACACACTGGCTGCCTGAGCCTGCTGGCCTGAGTGTGATACCTACAGCGTGCAGTGGAAAAAGAGAACCAACCCTCACATTGTCCTCAGACCTCCACGCACTTGGCATGCATGCAAACACTCCCCTCATAAAAAAGTTTAGAAATACTTTTTAAAAGAATTTGAACTATAAAATAGCACACTTACTTTGTTTTCATTTTCAGCATTTCTTCTATAAGTTTATTCTATAATAAAAAAGAAAACAAAAAGGATGGTTAGGTCCTGTATGTATATACAAGAGGCTACTGGTTCACACGCATTCCAGCATGGTGCCTAGAAGGCACTACACTTCAAGTTCTAAGTGGATAACTGCATGTGGGAAACACAGTGCTTCCTACAGAAACACAGAGATGGACACATTCTTCCTTCTTTCTGTCAATGTTTAGAGCCACAGACTATGGTAACTGTTCTGTGCCAGTCTCCCAAGTACTGGAATTACAGACAGATACACATTTCTTCTCAATTATATATTAATATATGATTTCTAGAACAGATAACCATTAATGTTATTTATAAAAGCAGTTCTCAAAGAAGAGCTTTGTGTAAAAAAAAAAAAAGCCATACTTTAGCAAGTCTTTCTTTGATAATCTCCTCTTCGTGTTCATTCTTCAGCTGTTGACTGTCTGGATGACTCTGATCACTGCATAGATTAGTGGGTAGACAGGGAAACATCGAGTATTCAAGAATTAATTTAGCATTTATTATATGTAGCTACAGTGCAGCTAATATTTGTGATTACTACAGATAATTAGGTGCCCATACATTAAACAAACAGGATCCACCCCAGAACTCAGACTGATTCTTACCACTATAAAAGCAAGAAGAATAGAGTGCAGAAATCTAACCAAAGCTTGGAGGTAGAGTTAGTGGAGAAACTTAGCTATGAGTGGCAACCTGCAGATCAACCGTGAATAAACGAAGGCAGACTGTCAGCAACTACAAGAGGGTAGTCTGGTAGTCTGGCCTCTTGCGACCTGATTCTTCCCTATCTTGGGTTTTCCAGACTGTTAGCTTGCAGTTTATGATGACTACTCTGGCTTCACATGTATACAAACATCAGAGACTCCCTTCACAGAAAATATAAATACTTTTAGAGAAAATAAATGCTTTGGAAAAGAATAAAGGGACTATAGTCTGGAATGCATATGCATCTCTGCAAAGTTGCCTGGGATGGGAGAGTAAATGTAGTTCAGTGGGCCAGCAAGACTTCATGGTAGCACCTGCCTGCGTGATGTGAGCTTTGATAGGAATCTCTTGTGTAAGCAGAAGACAATTAAATAAGGTTTAGCACAGCAAGGCAGGGCTTATCTCACAACTGTAGCCTAGTCACCTGACAATGAGACTCAATGTCAAAGTCACCCAAGGTCCAGGAAAGGAGTGCATTGTGGGCCATGATCCATACTTAGGGGGAAGAAAGAAAAAAATTATATATATATATGTATGTATATACAGACTGGCATATATCATATATATGTATATATGTATATGTATATATGTATATATGTATATACATATATACATATAGACTGGCATCTATCATTACACCAAGAAAGGACCCTTTCTGTTGTTAATCCTATTGTAAAACATTAATAATTAACATAAAAAATCTATACTGTACACTTAACTAGTCAATGAAGATACATACACAGCACCTTGAGCCTCACACTTTTTGTTTTGCTTGGTTTGTTGTGTTGGATATTGAGCCTGGGGCCTTGGTTTCGCCTGCCTAGGTTGCTTTCCCTGAATCATATGGAGAAATAGAGCTGATTGCTATGAAAGTCTCCCCTTTTCTGCAGGTTTTCTTGACTCTAATTTACCTCCTTAAAAAACAAAAATGGTGGAGCAGTGGTGGCACGCACCTTTGATCCCAGCCCTTGGAAGGAGGAAGCTGGTGGATCTCCATGAGTTATAAGCCAGCCTAGTCTACAGAGTGAGTTCTAGGACAGCCAAAGCTACATGTAAAAACCCTGTCTTAAAACACCAAACAAAAAACCTGGTGTAGTGGTGGTGCGTCCATCCAGTCCCAGCAGTAGGGTATCTCTGTGAGTTCAAGGCCAGCCTGGTCTACAAAGTGAGTTCTAGAACATAGTGAGGTACTGTCTCAAAAACAAATAAACAAATGAACAAACGAACAAAACAAAAAACTTTAAAATGCAAGTAGCTTGGTTTAAAGATTTCACATCTTTTAAATATATTCCAAATGCTTAGGTGGTAAATACCTTATCCTGCAATGCGAGAAAAAGCCCATACCTTCATGAGACTCAACTCAAAAGCAACCAAGCACTACCCGGGTCATGGGGATGTCCTGTGTCTGGTAAAGTTCACTTCAACCTCACTCACTCAAGACCACACAGGCAGACCAGTCTGGGTGGAGGACTTCTGCATCTTACTCACCCACTCTCCTTCTGCCTTTTGACATCGTCCAGCTGACTTTGCAGGAGCCAGTTTTTCTCTCTTAATTGCTGGGACTCCAGGCGCAGATTTTCCATTTCACACAATTGATCCTGAGAATACACCAAATAACTATTAAGACATGTTAGACTGGGTGTTATTTTTCTTCTCGAGGTTGTGACTGAAGCTGGGTGTAGTGGCACACACCTTTGATTCCATACTTAGGAGGCAGAGGCAAGCAAAACTGTGAGTTTGAGGCTACCCAGACTACATACGGAGTCCCAGGATGGCCAGGGCTATGAATTGAGATACTGGGTCACTTCCAATACTCACCAAAATAAAGGTTGTACCCAAGACAGGTATTCCTTTTTACATGCCTCTTTAAGCAACAGGTGTTACTGCATTAAACAGTTTGTGACAAGCACTTACAAGTCTTAGAATTGTGACTCACAAACACGTTCAGTGTCTTAAAGAGTTTATTGATGTAACCTAACTCAGCAAAGTTCCTCTAAGAGAAAAAAAAACTGATAGAAAATCCCTGGTAACCACTCTCAATTATTTGATTCTATTTAATAAATACCAATTGAGCTAAACATGAAGAACTGATGCCAAAACACACACTTAAGTTAGATCCTCACATTGTAAGTCAGATATGGTGGCATATCCATGCCAACCCAGCACTCAGGAGGCTGAGGAAAGGAGGACTGTGAGTTCAGAGTCGTCTGGTCTACAGTGAGACCGACTCAGTAAGGTAAAGGCAGCTGGGGAGATGCTCAGTGGGTAAAGCACTTGCCCATAAAGTGTGAGCACCTGAGCTTGAATCTCTTGAATCCATGTAAACCTGGGCACATGTCTATAATTTCTATTCTCTTTACAGTGGTGGTGGGGAATAGAATCTCTATAAGTTCTGGGTCAGCCAATCTCTGGCACACACAGCAGCAAACAAAATAGAAGATGAAAGATGATACCTGTAGTTGTCCTTCAACTTCTGCACACATTCTGTGGTATATGTGCCCCCACTCACACAATGAACACACACACACACCAAACATTACATCATATACAGACCCTCACACACTCACAAAAGAAAGGGCAGAAGAGGAGAGGGGAAAAGAAAGAATAAGAGTTACATCTGAAAGCACACTGAAGGCCAGAGGAGACAGCTCAGTCAGTATAACACCTGCTCTGAGCTCCTCCCTAAAGAGTAAGGTGGAAAGTGACCATCCATGTGGCCTCCACAAGCATGTGCATGCACACTCACATAACACACACACATTAAAGCTGTGCTGAGGTAACACACTGGAGATATTAAGCTGGCAAAGATTCAGATATTAGACAGAACTATGAGGTGAAAACTAAGGACTCAAACCTCTTCTTCATTGCCCATGACATGGGCTTTGTGGGAACTATATAAGCATTGTGAAAATCTCTCCCACAAGGCAGGGAAAAGGTTATAGACTTTAGTAAAGTATATCAGCATAGACTGAAAGGCTTTAAAGGGAAGGGAAGGAAACTGAGAGCTCCCAGGGACGAAAGGTCAGGGGTGGGAGGAAGACTCCTCTCTTTACCATGCCGTCTCGCCTTTTGAATTTGGATGAGCAGCAGCTAGGAGGAAGCTATTGCCTTTTAAAATAAAGTTCACTGAAAAATAGTCATGTACCTTCATTCTGAGAATCTCAGCATTTTTGACTTCTCTATCTTCATTTAGCTTTGTTACAAGGTGTTGCAAAGAAGTCTTAGAGGCTCTTCCATCTTCTATCTCTTGTTCTTGTGTTTCCAAGAGTTTCGCCAAATGAGCTTGAAAATGGGGTGGTGTTTTGGGACTCTGAAATAAAACCACACCTCATCCAAATGCTTGATAACATGATGCTATGAAGATTTCATTTTCAGTCTGTATACTTAACAGATAAAATATGCATTTTCATGTATATGCCAAGCCCCTTGAGTGCAGTGCATGCTGATAAAGGCCATTTAACTTACTATTTTCATTCTTATCCAAGTAAAACAAGACTTTACTAGGGAGAAAGCAGACAGGGGCCACTAATGAAGAGCTTTTCCTTTAAAATAACAAAATATGACAACAGCAACAAAACAAACAAAAATCCCCATTATTTACATTTTTTTTCTCATTTGAAAAATTGATTATTCTGAAATGCAGTGTCCTGGAAAGTACCTGAGGATACTCGGTAGCAGAGCCCATCACATGCTCCAGGTGCCTCATCTTCAAGTTGTACTCAGTCTTCTTCTGCTCCATTTCCTCTTTTTCCTGGTTTAACTGGGACATTCAACCGATAACAGGTTACAGTTTAGAAAATAACTTAGAACACACAGTCCAATTAGAAAAGAAGACAAGCTTCACCACTGCCAAACATCAGAGAAAAGCAAATCAATATTACAATGTCCCTGTTAAGATGAAAAAGATGTTCTAATGAGGACATGCCAAGACTTACATGGTTCCTGCTATGCCAATCACTACAAACTCATGGAAAATGGGGAAGGTCATCCCTAAAATAAACTAGAATGCCCCATATGGCCAGCAATTTCAGTTCTGGTCTATATTTGAAGGCAATGAAATTGTGTGTGTGTGTGTGTGTGTGTGTGTGATGTGTGCATGCACACATGAGTGTTCACATGAGTGTAGGCTCACATATGTGTTGGACTGAATGTACAGGTATGTCTATGATCTGTGGAGGCCAGCTGCTGCTTCGGCTAATCATTTTGCTCAGGAGGGTCACTGTTTTTGCTTACTGCATATACTAGGATTACAAGTGGGCCACCACGCCTACTTGGCTATTATGTAAATTCTGCAAATCAAAAATACTTGCCTGGCAGCTGCTTTAACCACTGAACCATCTCCCCAATCACTTGAAGAGAGGGTCACATTCCTATTTTAACCTCAGCTTTGTTCGCAATAGGCAAAGAACACAGTAACCCTAAGTATCCACCAGCAGAAGCAAACAAGAGTAATGCTAAGGAACAAGAGAACGCTGGCCAGCTTAGAGACAAGCAAACTCTGTCATTGGCAACAAAACGAATGAGCCTAGAAGATGTGGTGTAATTGATAGAATCCAAGTGAGGAAAGAAGAGGATGTCGCATCTATGTGGAATCCACAGCAGCCTAGCTCAGGTGTTATGTAAAATAGTGGTTGCAAGAGACTGGGAGATGAGGAACCCTGGATGGGAGATGTCACAACAGAATTGTTCTGACAGAAGAACAGGGGTTCAAACAAAAGCCAAGTTTTTTAGATATAATGCAATATATTTTAAACATAAGCAAAAATAATATATAAAGTATAGTTTAAAATGACAATAGATTTGAAACTATATCACAAAATCGTATGGTAGATCATGGATATATTAACCAACTTGATTTAATAATTTTATATACACACACACACAGATACACACATATTGTAGCAACATATTGTGGCTGGTGAGGAGCCTCATGACTGTAATGTCAGAATTCAGGAGGCTGAAGTAGGAGGGTTGCCATGAATTTTAGGACAGCCTGAACTCTAGAGTACCAGGCTAGTCTTGGCTACCTACAAAGTACCAGGCAAGCCAGGGCTACAGACTACATAACAAGATAGTTTCAACCCACTCCAGTAAAACCTCTCAATATGAACCTCATAAGTGTATCCAATTATCCGTCAATGCAAAACTGTCTATTCTGGGTATAAAGACATTCCTCTGCACTATCAGTTCTCCGGGAGGTGGAAGCAAGAGTTATGAGCTCAAAGCCAACCTACAATAAACAGTGAGACCCATCTAAAACAACAGCAGAAAAAAATGTTATATATGTATGTGTGCACAATTCATTAGTTTAAAGAATGCTGCAGTTTTTCCTTAATATCTTATTGTTTTCAGCTATAGCCTCACTCAGACAATGCGGTCAATGTGCCAAAGACTCAGGACAGAGAGAGAAGTGGTAAGTGAAACTCATCTGTGGAAACCCAATTTTATAGTCCACAGTTGAATGCCAAGTCCCTAACTGACCCATTTGTTCCACTTCTACAATACAGAGAACTTTGTCAAAGCAGGAACATCACATCAGTACTGTGGAAGTCATTGCTGGTGTCTGAGTGCCGTAGGGTGCCACTTACCTTATGCTGAAGTTCCTGGATCAGTGCCTCCTTCTTGTTCAGCTCATCCTGAGCAGACTGCAGGAGTCCAGAGTGCTTTTTTGAGGCCTCTGTGAGCATGTTCAGCTGCTCGGTAGCATGGGCCAGATCTTCACAAAGCATATCCCTCTGTTGGGGGTAATGCCCCAAGGAAAGATTTCTTAACTACGCTGTTCAGTTCACAAACCATTACTATATTACTATACACTTTTACAGTTAGGAAAGGAAATATTTCAATATTTAAGAAGATTTTTCCTTTGGCTCATGCGGTAAACCATTCCAAGACACCCCTCTGAGCTGACATATACGTACACAGGCCTAGGTGTGATTTCAGTAGATTTGGTTTCCTGTTTGAGGTTAGGCAGTGCTCTTTTCTCAATTGGGATTTTAGAGTTGATCTTTTCATGGAGAACACTTAAGAAGCAGATCTTACTTAATGTCTCAATAGTTGAGTTTCACGAGCTTACATGATTAATATATTTTGCACACATACATGTGTGTGTGTGTGTGTGTGTGTGTGTGTGTGTGTACACATACCTATGTACATGTACAGGTGCCAGAGGTCCTGTCAGGAATCTTCATTATCATTCATCTTATTTTCACTGAACCTGGAGTAAAGCGTTTTGGCTAGACTGTCTGGCCAACAAGCACCCTGCCTCTGTCTTCCTCTGCCCTCTAGTGCTATACTATATGGTCAGACTTCAGTGGCTATAACCATAGAAGGTAAATGGCTGTTAAAAGATGTCTCTAGCTTAGGTACTCAGAGAAGAGCTATAACAACTCACCATGGCACTGGCTACTGAAACCTCAGAGAATAAGGTGGTGCAAAGTGGCAAAGAATTCCTAATGACTGCATGTGTAATTCCTACTTATACAGCATAGGCATACTCTGGTGATCACGCCAGAGCAGAATCTGCTCACCCTCTCTTCCCATATGGACCTGTGCATACTGTTTTAAAAAAGATGATCCAAGCCAGGTGGTGGTGGTGCATGCCTTTAATCCCAGCACTTGGGAGGCAGAGGCAGGCGGATTTCTGAGTCCGAGGCCAGCCTGGTCTACAGAGTGAGTTCCAGTACAGCCAGGGCTATACAGAGAAACCCTGTCTCGAAAAAACCAAATCCAAAAAAAACAAAAACAAACAAACAAAAAAAGTCCTTCCTTCCACTGCTGCCAGGAGCCATCCCCACCTAGATCTCGATGCCAGGAGATCTCGATACCAGGAGCCATTCTTACGAAGATCTCAAAACCCCTTCCTCTTGAAGCCATTCTTACGAAGATCTCAAAACCCCTTCCTCTTGAAGCTCATCCCTGGTTAGGTTACTATAGCAACTCCTTTCCACTTCACCTCCTCATGACCCCCTTTATCATGCCAAAATCCCAGCAGCAATAACTAGCCTTTTCCAGAAATTATGAGAAACTGTTTCTAAGAAATGATGTCAGCCCCCTGAGATTGTTCCCCCTTGACCTCTCCCTACACCTTTACCCTTCCCTTTAAATTGGCTTGTGTAAAAAATCAAATTTGACAGCTTGATTGGAATACTGACTTGCTGTCCATCTCTCGTGTCTCTTGTCTCTTGCCTTTCCCTAGGTACTTCCGCGGACCCTGTTGACTGGTCTGCGGGTGGGGACATACTATGTGGGTTTTGAGGATTAAAACGAGATGGTCAGTTTCAGAGGGAAGTAACTTTACCATCTGAGTCGTCTTTTCAGCCTCTAATTATCAATTATTCCTTTAAAAAAAAAGTCAGAGGGAGAGGAATTCTGTGAGTTCAAGATCAGCCTGGTTGATGCATTGGGTTCCTGTCTCACAGAGAAAAAGTAGAGTGAGAGCAAGCAAGAGAAAGGGGGGAAGGGAAGGGAGGGAGGGAGGGAGGAGCATGAAACAAGAAATAAATAAAGAAAAAGAAAGTACCACATTAAAACCTACCTCAATGTCCTCTGAGAGGATTCTCAGTCTAAGCGTTTCTTTCAGTTCCAAGATATCCACTTCCTGTCTCCTGATCAGCTCCTTGCTCTCTTCTTTGTCAGCCACAGCAGCATTGTATTTATACTGCAGAAAACAAAGTCTCAGCACAAGAGCTTTCTGCTGGAGTTCTGCTCATCTGTATACCAAGGCTACTTAGAAGTATCTTAGTTCCAAGGTGAGCACACTATTAACAAGGTAATTCAGTAACACCTCGAGGTGGTGGCTGATGTTTTTGAACTTTATTATTTGTGTGTATGTGTGTGTGTATGTGTGTGTGTGTGTGCACACACGCGCGCGCACGCAGCTGGAGTGACACATGGTTATGAGATGTCCAGTGTGAGTCCTTGGAAGAGTAGCAATTGCTCTAACCACTTGGCCACCTCTGCAGCCCAACAAACCCTTGCTAGGGAAGGAATAGGAGCTAATGCACATGGTGAAGAACAACAAGACAGTCCCACAGGGTTAGAGAAAGCCATCTAGCTCTGTGACCTCATCAGAATCTGCCTGTGAAGATCAATGTGGATAGAAGCAGCCACTTCGGAGCAGAACTAACACAGATAAAAACCTTTACCTTGGCCGGAGCAAAGGGCAAAGCATCAATACTCAACAGCTGCTATTTCAGAAAATGATACTGAGTCTCAGATCAGAGACACAATTCCATGTAATAAGTATCTGCAAATTTAACAAAGCATGTTTCCCCCCCCCCCCACGGTCAAACTTAACATAACACACAATTTTCTTTCCTGGTGGGAGGGCTAACAGACCCCCAAGAGCCTGTGAGTTGTGCCCTGCTTAAGCTCAACTTACATTTATGTCTTGTAGTTCTTGTTTCAGGGTGTCTATGGTTTCTGATTTTTCACCGGCTGATGTCCTTAACTCCTGGATTTGGTTCATGAGATTGGTGACAAGTTCCTGATAAGGAAAAAGACATTCATCTGCAAAAACAGTGACATTATGGAGATCATTTTAAAAGATGAACTGTTGCAGTTTAAAAAAAATTTTCTGCTGGGCAGTGATGGCGCACACCTTTAATCCCAGCACTTGGGAGGCAGAGGCAGGCGGATTTCTGAGTTCGAGGCCAGCCTCGAACTACTCAGTCTACAGAGTGAGTTCCAGTACTGCCAGGGCTACACAGAGAAACCCTGTCTTGAAAAAACAAAAAACAAGCCGGGTGGTGGTGAAATATGCCTGTAATCCCAGCACTCTGGGAGGCAGAGGCAAGCAGATTTCTGAGTTCAAGGCCAGCCTGGTCTACAGACTGAGTTCCAGGACAGCCAGGGCTATACAGAGAAAGCAAATCCAAATATCTCAAAAAAAAAAAAAAAAAAAAAAAAAATCAACACCCCTCCCCCCCAAAGAAAAAGAAAAAACAAAAAACAAAACCCATGGTTTCTTGCCTCTCGTGAGTCAGAATAAATCTTTCCTACTATAATTTTTTTCAGGGTATTTTGTCACAGTAAGAAAAGTAGCTAACACATAAACTAAACTAAATGTTTCCTAATGGTAACAAAGAAAAGACAATTTACTTTAGCAAAATATTATGTGATATTCCACCTTTTACAATTGTTTTCTCTTGGAGATAGGGTTTCACTATGTAGTTCAGGCTTTTATATCTCTACATAGCCCAGGCTGGCCTCTTAACTACTGAGATTCTTGTCTCAGTATCCTAAGTGCTTGTATGACACGGCTAGACAATTTGTATATTTGGACAGACAAGTCACTTTTACTGTTCTGACAAAGTCAACAGTAAGGATTTGAGACTGTACATCATGAACTTGGTCAGTAAAATAGGGTCAGAGTTTACATAAGCCGTCTAAAAGAACAGAGTAAAGGTGGATGTGGCAGCACACGCCTTTCATCTCAATGCTAGGGTGTAGTGGGTAATAATCAATAAAGAGTCCCGCCAGGCCTCTGCACTACTCCTTCCAAGTATCTGGTAAAGCATGACTCTTAAACTTGAATAGTTAACACCAAATATATTTATGTATATCAAACTCCCAATTACATAATGCCAATTTACAATGATAAAGTCTATCCCAATATTTTTTTTTCTATTCTTTGTTTACATTCCAAATGTTTTCCCCTTTCCCGGTTCCCCCCTCCCCATATATCCCATAAGCCCTCTTCTCTCCACCTATTCCCCAGTTACCCCCCTCCCATTTCTTTGTCCTGGTACTCCCCTACAATGCTGGATCAAGCCTTTCCAGGACCCTCTCCTTCCTTCTTCATGGGAATCATTTGATATGCTAATTGTGTCTCGATATCCCAATATTTCTAACCTCTCCAAAACACTAGAAATATGTCCAGTCCACCAAGCCCCTCCCTCCCTCTCTGCACCTTACTTCTCTTAGCTCCCCCTCCTCTCTCCCCTCCAATCACTGGCCTCTCACTGCCTCAGTGTGAATGGATAGAAAATATCTTGCAACACTAGGAAGGCAAAGACAGGTGTTCTGAGTTTGAGCTAGCATGGACTACATAGTAAATTCCAAGCCATTCAGTACTACATAGTGAGACCATGTCTTAAACAAATAAAAAATAGAGAGACAAGAGTAGTTTGTGGGGCTGGAGAGATGGCTCAGTGGTTAAGAGCACTGACTACCTCTTCCAGAGGTCCTGAGTTCAAGTCCCAGCAACCACATGGTGGCTCACAGCCATCTGTAAATGGGATCTGCTGCCCTCTTCTAGAGCTCATAAACATAAAATGAATAATTTAAAAAACAGAAAAAGAGTAGCTTGTGGTTGAGGTTAAGAAACAAATTACCTACTTGAATTTCCCATTCTCCAGCACCCTTAAACGACCTAAATGCACACGGACCAGACACTTTGTAAGTCATCCCACAGGACGGAGAGGTGCAGAAGACAGGAATGCCTACGTGGCGTTATAAAGAATATAGAAAGTAGGTACAATGACACACACCTGTATCCCAGAAGCTTGGGTAAAAGGATTATGACTTCAAAGCCAGCGCAGGCTACATAGAGAAGTCATGGATCTAATATTAAACAGACACCACAACAAAAATGAAAAAACAAAATACAAAAGAATAACACTGAAAACTCTACCTACCTTGTCAGACTCTCTAGCCTTTTCCAGAGAGCTGACAATGTTTTCAGTAGCAAGCAAGCTTTCTTCCAGTTGTTGTACTTTTGCCATCTATGGTGGAAAATAAATAGTCACATTAAAAACAACAAGAACCAGCCGGGCAGTAGTGGCACACTCCTGTAATCCCAGCACTCTGGGAGGCAGAGGCAGGCGGATTTCTGAGTTCAAGGCCAGCCTGGTCTACAGAGTGAGTTCCAGGACAGCCAGGGCTACACAGAGAAACCCTGTCTCAAAAAAACCAAATCCAAAAAACCAAAAAAAAAAACCCAAAAAAACAAAAAAACAACAAGAACCAAGCTGACAACTGCACTGCACATTAGTCTATATGAGCAATGCCCAAGGACAGGTTTGAGGTCTCCACCAACTGAGCACCAGTACATATCATTACAGCCTCCTGGGAATTAGAAAATAGTCAAAAATAATAGAACCAGTTTGGTCTACATAGCAAGCTCCAGGTCAGCCAGGATCAACAATAAACTAACAAACAAACAGGGTCCAGGATGTACTTCAGTGGTAGGAACCCCACGTTTGAACCTTAGCAGCAGCAGCAACAAGTCTTTTATTAGTGAATTCTAACACTTTATGAAAGTAAAGCTGTGGCACTTTCTTTTTGGATTTCAGGAATAAAAGTTACAAATTTCAAATTCTATATTCAGAATAGGAAGCTGACCTGCTTTTCACACTTGGCCATCTCTTTCTGTTTCTCCTGACGTACAGCCTCAAGGACCTTTAAGATTTCTCTGGAAAAGAAGAATTAATGAAATCATAAAATGAACATCCAGATTCAAAGAAATTAAATGCCATTTAAGTGAATTCTATTAGACAAATCCTGGGTTAGCATATTCCCACGAAGATCAAAATGTTGAATGTATTTGTTCACAACTATGTAATGCATCATTTTTGTACCACGACTCTTTCATTTTTCTCCAGGATTTGCTATTTGGTAACCTAGCACACAGTGCACATCATTCACCGCACCTGTCTCATTCATTGCCTCGAGATCCTGTACCCACAGCACTGACGCTGGCTCACTGGATGTGCCTAAATGTTAATTCTCTGTCTCAAGTAGTGGCATGTGCTCCTTTGACACAGTGTGCTAGGGCCAAGAACAATCACAGAAGAATGCTGTAAACAGTGACTAGAACCCAATTACGCTCCCTAATGTGATCATGAGATCACTGACAGACACTCACTGAGAGAGACAGGGGTAAGACAGGGGTAAGGAGAGTCTGGGGGAAAAGGAATAGAAAAAGATTGATAGAAGACAGAAATAAAGTTACCCCCTATACTCCAATAGTAGAAGGATCGTCAGTAGCCTGGTGTGGTGGTATACACTACTCCTAGCACTTGGGAAGCAGGGGCAGGCAGGTGGCTTTCTATTAGTTCTAGGTAAGCCAGGATCACATAGTAAGATGCTGCCTCCAAACAGAGCAAAACAACATAAAACCAAACTATAGCAAAGCCAAACCAACCAACCAACCAACCAACCAACCAGCCAACCAACCAGCCAACCAACCAGCCAACCAACCAACCACCTCACCGAACCAACAAAGAAAAATTATATTCTTAACTGACGTTTCCTTCTTCACAGCTAACTTTACAAAATTTGCTGTTCACCTTGGAATGTTTTAAAGGAAAAGAATCCCTCTTTAAAAAATAAAAGTGAGGTGCTAAGATTTAAGCCAGGGCCGCAAGTCTAATAGGAAAGTGCTATATCACTGAATTATACCACTAAATGAAAATAACTAGGGTACAAGGTAAAAGCTGTACAGAGGGGAGCATGCCTCTATTTCCAACACGGGAGAGACCGAGATAGGAGGAAGGCAGGTTTCAGGTCAGCCTATGATAGACAGCAAGACCCTAAAGTCCCCAAAGCACAATAAAGAATGCAGTATTGAACAATATTCTAACGAATAGGAAGGATTAACAGCACTCACTTAGAGCTATTTTCTTTATCTTCTTCAAACTGTAATGACAATTTGTTGTTGCGTTCCTTTTCTGCCTCAAAAAGCTCCATCAAATTCTAAAAGACAACGATATATTAGGTTTGATGTGACAGTTATGAGTATCACATCAAAAACATACCAAGAACTGCGGTTGGCACAGGGAATCAGAGACCAGGGCGGAAGCAGAGACCCAGGAGACACCCACCAGCCACAACACTGCTCATCACTTACATGCAGATCAGACTTCAAAGTTTCATTTTCTTGTCTGCAGTTTTGGAGGTTTTTTGAAAGTTGGTCGATTTCAAATTTCATTACTTCTTGTAAGTTATCGTAGGAATCCTGTAGACAGGCTTGGCTCTCAAGAAGTTTTTCATTTTCTAATCTTTACCAGGAAGATATTTTGAAATGGAAAGTATAAACTTTTTTGAGTCAGACTTTCTTAAGTTCAAGTTTTTCTATTGCAAAGCATTTACATTTGTCTGAGATTTGCCATGGCCTTGTGTGGAATGCCCTTGGTGCCCATGTGAGGAGCACTATACCAGAACAAACAGAAAGGAAGTATTAGCCTCAGGAATCCCCTCCGCACCCTTGCTCATGAAGTTAACTGCCGGGCAGTTTACCAGCCAACTGACAACTGGTGGTGAAGCTCATGTAAGGGTTTCTAGCTTGGTGCTAGAAACTCTTCATTTCCAAGTGTTGTTAACAGTTCAAACCCAGCTGTTAAGAACTGTGTTAACAACAAAGTCTAGTTCTAGAAGATATTTTTAAGACATTAAACATGGCTTCTTTCTAACCAAGAGAGAACTTAATCTCAGCAAGAACTCCTAGTTCCCTCTTCAGTTATTCTCTCTTGCTCCTCTCCCCAGCACACTGGATCAGGTATGGATAATCCAGCGCTTATTCATAGAATCAGCCACAACCTGATCTCAATTGTGGCTTATATACAGCTAATTGACACAGCAAACTGGAGGAGGGCAGAAGCAGCTGGTCACAGAGGACAGTGAAGCAGCTGCCAAGAGCTGAGATGGGGACATGTGTATGTGTTCATGGTGTAGAGTGTAGACAAGTAGGCAAAAGCCAGTAAGAGACAAATGGCAGGGCGTACTCTACCATTCAGAAGCATCAACAACCACTGGGGGTCAGAGAATCGGCCGCCCAGTAAGTAGCTTATGTAAAACTAAAGACACTAATAAAAAATGATAATTAAATTTTGACCAATATATCTTAAAGGCTAGGATAATCATTGCTTTTAAGATAGCATTTAAGCACATAGCTCAGTAGATTCTTTATACTTTTGATCTAGTTCTAGTCTCACAAACAAATGAAGAAAATTAAAATGCAATGAGGTTTGATCAGGTGTGGTGGCATATGTCTTAGATACCAGCACTGAGGAAGCAGAATGGGTTCCAGGCCAGCCAAAGCCACATAGGGGGATCGTGTCTCAGAAAAACAAACAAAACCAACCAACCAAAAGCAATACACTTAAATGTACACACACTGGTTATAGTGAAGCCAATTGGTATTAAAAAAATCAGTGTACTTGATGGCTTATGCAATGTAAGTTGGGATTATAATACTTCAAAGAGCATTACAAACCACAAGCCGGGCACCTTGAACCAACAGAGGACTCTACCTGGTACTGTCCAGTTGAAGCTGAACCTGCACATGTCTTTCAGAAAGCTGACTTAGCTCTTTCTCTTGACTCTCTCTGAATGTGCTATACTCCAGTTTCACCAAAGAAAGTTCTTTGTCAGCAGAATTAAGAACAATTCGCAGGTCATGTACTTCACATTTCAAAACTAGAAAATAAAGGAAATCAAGGTCTCAACAGATCCCTTTACAGGCTCTTTGTATAAAGGAGGCAAATAAATGAGACTGTATCATTTATAAAGCAGACAAATAACAACCTTACTACTTCAAGGACAAACTTCATCAACTAAACATTAAACACTAATTTTTTAATTTTTTCCTCTCCTTAGGTCATGGTTGCATTTCTTTTGTCCCAGCCTGGCCTATTCTTACCGTATAGCAAGAATAACCCTGACCTCCTCACGGCCCTGCTCTCACTTCCTGAGTTCTGGGATTAGAGGCACACGCTACAATACCCAGCTGTTCCAACGTTTCTGCAGAAACAGGAAGAGTTAACATCTGTTCCTAGTTTTTAGGTCACTTGATGTTTTAACATATTCTTTCCTATGGAATATGCGACAAAACTAAAGAGTGGAAAAAGTGACTTAAGGTTTTACTACAAACTATTGAAAATATTTTGGAGATTGGATCTCATGCATCCCAGGAAGACCTCCAAGTTGATGAGTAGTCAAGGAAGACCTTCAACTGTTGAACCTCCTGACTTCACCTACTAACTGCTGGATTACCTGGCTAATCTGAAAATGCTTTGATGAAGACAAGATTATACTAAAATAAAAGTAGGAAAGATACCCCATTTCTAGAAGTGTATATAAATAATTTATGCTTTACTTTGTTACTATTAATGCAACTTAGATTTCAAATTAAGGACACTTCATTTTTAAAGGACTTTAAACTTTGTGTGTGTGAGTGTGTGTGTGTGTGTGTGTGTGTGTGTGTATTTAGGTATGCTTGTTCACGTGTGTGTGTGTGTGTGTGTGTGTGTGTGTGTGTGTGTGTGTGTGTGCAGGTGAGAGCAGAAACTTGGATATAACTAATTGCTCGGATGCATTCCACTTTCATTTGAGGCAAGGTCTTTCACTGGCCTTGTGCTTAGTCTAGTGAACTGGGATCTCTATCTTGGTATCACTGAGATAACTGATGTGTGTCACAGCATCCCGGCTTTTTATGTGGCTTGAGGTTCTGAATTCAGGTCCTCAAACTTGTAAGGCAACAGAACCATCTTCCCAGCTTTTAAATAAACTTAAACACTTGTAACATGTTTGTGACCAATCTTGAAGAAAATTATTTCTTCAAGAATTTGTTTAGTATACCTTTACAATGAAAATTTAAGGCCAATTATCTAACAACAAAAAAAACAAGCAAACCCTTAAAATAAAACAAAGCAAACAAAGCACAATAATTTAAACGATCAAAACGATACTGAGAGTCCCCCAGTTGTCCAAACTTACACTCATTCTTAGTCTGCGAGTCCTGGAGCTGCTTCTCCAGGTCACTCAGCTGAGTGAGATGATCTTGCTGCTGCTTGCTCCAATCGCTCCTTTCTGATGAGAAGAGCTTTGGGAAAAGTTAATATATTGGAAAAGTATGCTAAGACACAATGCATATCATTAATTTGTTTTGTATTTAATGTCTAGTTTTAAGGTAAATGAAAAGACAAAACTCGGTTGTTTACGAACTAGAATGAAGATGTCAATCCAGATCAGTATGAGCGTGTGGACAGACCATTTGGATTTCTTCTGAACTTGCACACCTTACTATGTGGTCCAGAACTCAGACAATGAATGTCTGCGCCACTCACTATCAGAGAAGTACAAAAAACTGACTAGGGCTTAGTAAGGGAATTTTCATCTGGCAATTTTTGGGGGTGTGGTGGGAGGGTTCAAAAGGGGTCAGAGTGCACATAGATTTATTAAGGACAAATGAAAGAACTTCAAGAGTGGGAGGGCTTCTACGGGAGCACTATCCTCACCCCATCATCTCACAGTGCCTTTATGTTGAGGGTTTCAACACCTTCTGAGGCTGTTCCACCCCTTCCTCACCTCCTGCATTTGTGTAGAATGGTGTTCTAGTTTGTCAACATTCTGTTGAAGTTTCAGGTTTTTACGTTCTTCTTCATCCAGCCTGACTTGAAGAACACTCAGTTGTTCCTGCGTTAAACACACTGCAGTCATCAAAAAGGCCTTTACATTTTAAAAAATTTAGTTTTATTTTATGTAAGGGTGTTTTGATTGAATATATGTCCATGTACAAACTGCATGCCTGGTGCCCACAGGAATCAGAAGAGAGTGTCAGATTACCAGCAACTGGAATTATAAAAAGTTGTAAGCTACCAAGTGGGTACTAGAAATTGAACCTAGGTCCACTAGAAAGGCAGCTGAGCTGCTGAGAGAACTCTCCTGCACTATTTATTTTTGGTTAAAGAGACAAGAAACTAAAACAAATAAAATAAACTCAACCTCTTATAGAAGTAAACACAGCACAGGACTGCTGGGCCAGCAACTTTCAGAGGTTACACTGGTCGTTCCTACATCTCACAGTTGCACTTGTGTCTGATTGAAATGGATAGGTTCAAACAAAAAGCAAAACGTGCTGAAAATTCAACCTTGGGTTAAAGTCTGAGCCAATCATGATGGCACACACATTTAATAACAGCAGTAGGGAGGCAGAGGCAGGCAGACCTGAGTTCTAACTCATGGTGGCACACACATTTAATAACAGCAATAGGGAGGCAGAGGCAGGCAGACCTGAGTTCTAACCCAGCTCGGTCTATACAGGGAAACCACTCATGGTGGCACACACATTTAATAACAGCAGTAGGGAGGCAGAGGCAGACAGACCTCTGAGTTCTAACCCAGCTCAGTCTATACAGGGAAACCCTGTCTTGAAAAAAACAAAATCTAAAATATAAAAAATAAATAAAAATTAAAATAAAAGAGATAGACATAGGAACTGGAAAGATGGCTTGGTGGGTAAGAGTATATAGTATATGTGTGTGAGGGAATTTTTTTTTTTACATATATATGAAATTACAGAGCCCCATAAAATCTTTTCTTTTTTTTAATGTTAGATTTAAACATTGAACCCTCTTGAGACCTTTAAGAAGCTTCCTCAGTGCTGCATGGGGTTATTTTATCACAGTGGCCTCTCGGGGCTAGAATAAGAACATAACTGAGATTTAGAATATACTTTCCAAGTTTTACTGGACAAAGTGGTGAAATTCAATTAACAAACTAGTAGGATCCCAATATAATCAAATCTCAAGTTACTTCAAATACATTAAAAGCTCCCTAAAATCCGATCTGTATACCAAAATCCTACAGTGCCGTCCCCTTCATTAGCCAGTACAAGGCGGGTGCCATGCACACCAGTGCTAAAAGGTGAAAGTAGTAGAAAACTGGTCATTTTACCACAGCAAAAGAACACAGAAAATGGAGAATGATTTGCTCAAGGATAAAAACTGAACTAAAAATACATATAAGAAACTTTTAAATACGCAAACTTAAAAATTATAGAGTTGGGGCCGGAGAGTCAGTGGTTAAGAGCACT